>NC_041385.1:492738977-492825198 GCF_002162155.2 Triticum dicoccoides
ATGATGAGGTGGCTGTCCAGCGCCCTGTGGGCGGTGGTTCCTGTTCTTCTCCTGCATCGTTGTCCATACCGTCAATGTCTTCGGAGTTGAAGTCAAGCATGTCGGTTAAATCATCGACAATGGCTATTAAGTGGGTGGTGGGTGGGGAACGAATTTCTTCGTCGTCCCCTTCCCACCCAAGCCGGACATAGTTCATCTAGGAGTCTCCTGACAGGGAGAGAGACTTTAATGAATTTAGCACGTTGCCCAAGGGCGAGTGCTGAAAGATATCCGTTGAGGTAAACTCCATGATCGGTGCCCAATTGGATTCGATAGGCACAGATGCACGTGGTTCGGAGCCTATGGCCGGAGACGAGTCCGAGGGTCCGATGACACATGCCTCATCGGAGGCGAAGTCTGTGTTCGGCTCTTTCGTCGATGAGTGTGTGGCCTCCGTGGCGGGGTCCATCCACCCGTCCTCGGATGGCACGATCTGCTCCGGATTAAGGGCCAGGGCAGCCGCAGGTGTGATCTCCCGAACATCATCCGATGGCAGATCTAAGTCATGCTCGTCATGACTGTTCGGCGCACCTGACATGGGATCGAATCTGTCAAAGATCGAGTCTCCGCGAATGTCAGCGGTGTAGTTCAGGCTTCCAAACCTGACCTGATGACCAGGGGCGTAGCTATCGATCTGCTCCAGATGGCCGAGTTGGCCCACAGTGCGAAGCCACCGAATACGAAGATCTGTCCGGGGAGAAAAACCTCACCCCGGATCGCATCATTGTAGACGATGGAAGGAGTCATCAAGCCTTATCGTGACGACACAGTGGAACTCTCAATGGAAGCAGCAATATCAGTGTCAAAACCGGCAGATCTCGGGTAGGGGGTCCCTAACTGTGCGTCTAAGGCTAAAGGTAACAGGAGGCGGGGGACACAATGTTTACCCAGGTTCGGGCCCTCTCTATGGAGGTAATACCCTACTTCCTTCTTGATTGATCATGATGATATGAGTATTACAAGAGTTGATCTACCACGAGATCGTAGAGGCTAAACACTAGAAGCTAGCCTATGATGATGATTGTTGTTGTCCTACAGACTAAACCCGCCGGTTTATATAGACATCGGAGGGGGCTAGGGTTACACAGAGTCGGTTATAGAGAAGGAGATCTGCATATCCGAATTGCCAAGCTTGCCTTCCACGCAAAGGAGAGTCCCACCCGGACAGGGGACGAAGTCTTCAATCTTGTATCTTCATAGTCCAACAGTCCGGCACAAGTACATTGTCCGGCTGTCCGAGGACCCCCTAATCTAGGACTCCCTCACTACTAACTACGGGTCGGAAGGTCTACATAGAACTACTCACGCTTCATCGGAGAGGCACCAATCGAAGTGGTGAACCCCTCCATGATGGTGTCTAGATTGGATCTGGTGGTTCTGGACTCTGCGGCGGCTGGATGAATATTTTGTCGCCCCTAGGGTTCTGGAATATTGGGGTATTTATAGAGCAAAGAGTCGGTCCACGGGGCACCCGAGGTGGGCACAACCCACCAGGGCACGCCTGGGCCTCCTGGCGCGCCCTAGTGGGTTCTCCCCTCCTCGGGACTCCCCCAGGTGCAACCAGGGCCCAACTTCTTCATTATGGTCCATAAAAAATCATCATAAATTGGCGTGGCATTTGGACTCCATCTGATATTGATTTCCTGCGATGTAAAAAGACATGCAGAAAACAGCAACTGGAACTTGGCACTATGTCAATAGGTTAGTGCCAAAAAATAATATAAAATGACTATAAAACATCCAAGATTGATAATAAAATAGCATGGACTAATCAATAATTATAGATTCATTGGATACGTATCAGTATCCCCAAGCTTAACTCATGCTCGTCCTCGGGTAGGTAAGTGATAAAAACAGACTTTTTGATGTGGAGTGTTGTTTATCATGTCATATCATATTCTTTTCTTTATAGCATGGGCATTTGGACTTTTATATGATTCAAAATAATAGTCTAGTTTTGACATAGTGATTTTGATACTCAAGCATATCAACAATCAACCATGTATTTCAAAATATCAATGCTAAAACAAGTTATCCCTAGCCCATCATGCTCAAACATTGATCCATTCATGAAACACACTCGAATATTAGCTACACCCAATACTTAAGTACGATCATATTGCCCCCTAGTTGGTGCTTTTATAAGAGAGGATGGAGACTCAATTTCAAAAAATAAGAATTGCATAAAGTAAAATAAAGGCCCTTCGCAGAGGGAAGTAGGGATTTGTAGAGGTGCCAGAGCTCAAAGCAAAAAATAGAGATAAAAACATTTTTGGGAGGTGTATCCATCCCACCAACGAAAACGACTTGGATCATCCCAACACTTTCCATGCTAGATATATCATAGGCGGTTCCCAAACAGAAAATAAAGTTTATTCCTTTCTTCCACCATAACTTTCACTTTCCATGGCTAGCCGTATCCATGGGTGCCCTCCATACCAACACTTTCCAAGGAATTTATTATTTGACAACATAAAGTAAATTCATTTTTGTATTTCGGGACTGGGCATCCCTAAAACCTTTGCCTTACTCTCGTGCAATGACAAGTGAATAAACACTCGTCGTGAGAATAACACATCTAGCATGGAAAATATTAGCTACCCGTTACCGTTCCATGAGCGAAACAAACACACAAAAGAGAATTTTATTTTGAAAATTAGAGATGGCACATGCAAATTTACTTAGAACGGCAAAAGAATACCGCATATAGGTAGATATAGTGGACTCATGTGGCAAAACTAGTTTAAAGGGATTTGGATGCACAAGTAGAGGTCATACTTGGTGCAAAATGAAGGCTAGCAAGAAGATTGAGAAGCGACCAACCAAGAAATGAATAATCTCATAAGAAAGCATTAAGCATAATTAACACCGAATAATGCACGACAAGTAGGATATAATTTTCATTGCATGATTATTGACTTCCGTGCATGCATAGGGAATCACAAACCTTAACACCAATATTCTTACTAGAGCACAATTACTCATCAACATAACTCACATATCACATCATCATATCTCAAAACTATTATTAAGAATCAAGTTTATTTTGTCCAATGATCTTCATGACATATTTTCTTTTCTTTATCCTTCCTGGATATCTATCACTTTGGGACTAATTTTCATGTGTTGCTTTTCATAAGCTCAAACAAATATAAGTGAAGATCATGAGCATAACATATTTTCTTTCTCTCAAAATAATTTAAGTGAAGTAAGAGAGAATTTCTTCAAAATTTTACTAACTCTCAAATAAATCTAAGTGAAGCAAGAGAGCATTTCTTCAAAAATACTAAGCACACTATGCTCAAAAAGATATAAGTGAAGCACTAGAGCAAGTCCATTGCACATAAAAATTTAAGTGAAGCATAGAGAGCAATTCTAACAAGTCATGACATAATTTTGGCTCTCTCAAATAGGTGTGTCCAGCAAGGATTTATGACTTAAAACACAAAATAAAACAAGCAAAGACACATCATACAAGACGCTCCAAGCAAAACACATATCATGTGATGAATAAAAATATAGCCTCGAGTAAAATACCGATGGTCGTTATAAGAAAGAGGGGATGCCACTCGGGTCATCCCCAAGCTTAGTTGGTTGCTCATTCTTGGATAATAGCTTGGGATGCCGGGGCATCCCCAAGCTTAGGCTCGTCTATCCTTCTTTCATCCATCATAAGATAACCCAAAACCTGAAAACTTCAATCACACAAAACTCAACAAAACCCTTGTGAGATCCGTTAGTAAAAGAAGGCAAACCACTACTATAAGTGGTGTGTAAAACCAATTATTATTTTGTTTTTGTATTATATCTACCGTATTCCAACTTTTCTATGGCAAAAACTCATCGAAGAAAACCATAGGGCAATCAAAACAAGCACACAACAACAAAAAACAGAATCTGTCAAAACAGAACAGTCTATAGTAATCTGGAACTTTTGAATACTTCTGGAACTCCAAAAATTCTACAAAATTAGGAAGACCATAGTAATTTGTATATTAATCTTATGCAAAACGAATCAGGGCAAAATCTCATTTGTGCGATTTATGAGAATTATTTTCGTCAGCGCAAAGTTTCTGTCTTTTTCAGCAAGATCAAGCAACTATCACCCCAGAAGATCCTAAAGGCTGTACTTGGAACGAACACTAATTAAAACAAAAAAACACAATCATACTAGAACAGAAAGCAAAAAGCAAAAATAATTTTTATTCATTGGGTTGCCTCCCAACAAGCGCTATAGTTTTACGCCCCTAGCTAGGCATAAGATTTTATTGATGCTCTCATGAAAGATAATAATTGAAACACAAAGAGAGCATCATAAAACATGTGACAAACACACTTAAATTTAACATACTTCCTATGCATAGGCATTTTATAGGAAAACAAATTATCAAGACAAACAATTTCTAGCATATACAAAGAAGAAAGAAACAATAGCAATCTCAACATAACGAGAGGAAATTTAGTAACATGAAAATTTCTACGACCATATTTTCCTTTATCGTAATACTTACATGTAGGATCGTTAGAAAATTCAACAAAATAGCTATCACATAACACATTCTCAACACGATCCACATGCATGCGAAGTTGACACTCTTCCGAAATAGTGGGATTAACATTAACTAAAGTCATGACCTCTCTCAAAAATTTCATAAGACTGAACATTCTACAAATATGTGGGATCTAAAATTGACACTCTTCTGGACTGTTGGGGATATAACTATTAGGTATGACCCGCCCTGCGGGGCCAGGTTATACCTATGGTGATTCATCATCAGAAGCCCAAGACGATATTTGAAGATGGTGGTTCAGCTAAGGGCCCAAGGCCCAAAGGCGGCTTAAGGCCCGTAGAAATAAACCGCCATATATGTATAACTTGTATTGTAAGGAAAGAATAGATAGTCACCGAGCCGGACACTGTTTATGAGCCGGTCGGGACTCCATGAGACGCTAGGCGTCGACCTCTGTATATAAAGGACGACCCGCCGGCGATTCAGGACAGGTAACATCAGATCGAGAACTAGGTCAGGCGGATTCGCTCCCTGGTAATCGAGACATAAGCAATACCACCTCAAACTAGATTAGGCCTTTACCTTCACCGCAAGGGGCCGAACCAGTATAAACTCTCATGTCCTTTGTCCCGTTTTAACCCCTTTAAGCTTCCTAGTTGCGATGGCTCCACGACTAAGTCCTTTCTCTAGGACATCTGCCATGACCTTTTCATGACACGAACCCACTTTCAATATTATTGCAAACACTATTATCAATCTTATATTCATCACAAGGCTTAAATAAATTTTCAAGATCATACGAAGAATCACCCCAATCGTGATCATTGCAACAAGTAGTGGACATAGCAATACTAGCATCCCCAAGCTTGGGGTTTTCCATATCATTAAATAATTGACATTAATAGAATTTATAATAACATCATTGCAATCATGCTTTTCATTCAAAGATCTATCATGAATCACTTCATAAATTTCTTCATCACAATTTTCAGATTCACAAATCTCAAGCAAAACTTCATAAAGATAATCTAGTGTACTCAAATCATTAGCAATTTGTTCATGATAATTGGATCTCTTAAAAATATTAGCAACTGAATGAGGATCCATATCAAGAGATATTTAGCAAGCAAATATGCAAGCAAATAGAAGGCACATGGTAACACAAGCAAACATAAGATCGAACGAGAAAAAAGTGAAAGAAAAAGAGGGCGAATAAAATGACAAATTTTTGTGAAGTGGGGGAGAGGAAAACGAGAGACAAATGGAAAATAATGTAAATTGCGAGGAGATGAGATTTGTGATTAGGAACCTGGTTGATGTTGAAGATCCTCCCCGGCAACGGCGCCGAAAATTCCTTGATGTCGCTTGAAGCTACGTCGGTATTTCCCCAAAGAGGAAGGGATGATGCAACACAATGGCGGTAGGTATTTCCCTCAGATATGAAACCAAGGTTATCGAACCAGTAGGAGAACCAAGCAACACAACATAAACAACTCCTGCACACAAATAACAACACCTCGCAACCCGACGTGTTAAATGGGTTGTCAATCCCTTTCGGGGTACAGCGCCTCGAGATAGGCAAAGGGCGTGAGGTAAATTTGTAGGTAGGATAAATAGATCGCGGAACAAATAAATTGCAGCAAGGTATTTTTGTATTTTTTGTTTAATAGATCTGAAATAAACGCAAGGAAAAAGTAGATCGCAAGTTAAATATATGAGAAAGAAGACCCGGGGGCCGTAGGTTTCACTAGTGGCTTCCCTCGAGAAAGATAGAAAACGGTGAGTAAACAAATTACTGTTGGGAAACTGATAGAACTTAAAATAATTATGATGATATCCAGACAATGATCATTACATAGGCATCACGTCCAGGATTAGTAGACCGACTTCTGCCTGCATCTACTACTATTACTCCACACATCGACCGCTATCCAGCATGCATCTAGTGTATTAAGTTCATGGAAAAATGGAGTAATGCAATAAGAACGATGACTTGCAGATTATGATCCTAGAAACCTCTTTCGCACGCCTGGTGCAGGACCTAGTAACCAGCCAGAGGTAAACCAGGCTGCGGCGCCCGGGGCTGGGACACCAATTCAACCACGTGTGACGGAACCCCTCATCTGCATACTGCCCCACCTCAGCGTGTACCGACACCACTGGGTCATTATTCTAACCCTTTGGAGAACATGATCGCTGCAGTGGCACGATTGGCGGCTCTCCCGGTGGATGGCGACTCTCCAACGGCGGTTGAAACACGAAGGGTCAGAGAGCTTCTTCAGATAGCATTGGCGCAACATGAGGCGTATTCTTATAGTCGAGAAAGGATTCATTCGACCCCTCGCCCAAGATGGAGCCGGAGCTATAGCAGGAACATGGACTCATCTGCCGTTTCAAGCAACGCCCAGCGGCGTGACCAGCCGCGCGGTCATGACCCGACGCATGATGGAGCACTTAACTTGGTTGATCAGGACAATGTGCGTCAAGAAGCCGAGCTAGCGGCTCAGCAGGCGGCTTACCAGCCCTTTTCGATTTATCCAACAACTTCAGTTGAGGCAGGTGTGACTTCGAGATCTGTAGGGGTCCCCTGTTTGGTGCCCGCTCTTCGTAATGAGCGTTTCCCCAAAGATTTCAAGGGGCCGCGAAAGGTGCCTAATTACACGGCCGACTTACCCCCTCAAGTGTGGATTGAGAGCTATGAGATGACCATGGAACTATTGGACGTCAGTGATGCGACATGTGCCACGTACTTCACCATGATGCTAGATGGGACGACCCGTACTTGGTTAAAGGGACTGCCCGCCAATTCCATTGGTTCATGGGAAGAGTTAAAGGCCCGGTTTATTCAGAACTTTAAAGACACATGCAAGCAGCCCATGTCGATTGTGGACTTGACTAATTGCAAGCAAGAGGAAGGTGAATCCACAACCCATTGGGTGCGCCGGGTCAAATCTATCATACACTCATCCGATAACATGAATGCCGGCTCTGCAGTCTTAATGTTGGAGAAACAATGCCATTTTGAGCCTCTGAAACAAAAGCTAGGGCATCTCAAAAGCGCGGTTGTAATGACATGGGCCAGCTGATGGCTGCTCTAGTCAAATATGCCGACTCTGATAGTACCAAGGACCCCGAGTCTGACGATGAGAAGACAGGGAAGGGAAAGAAGAGCGGCAACGCTAAGGGCCCGCAGCATAACCCGGCGAATCAAGGGGGCAACAGTAAATGCAAGGTTGATGGTGGCTCGGAGTTTGTGGCTAACACCAATGCATAGGGCAACAATCAACGTCATAAGGGTAGGCCGCCTCCTCGGTCTGGCGGCTTAGGCCCTACTCTTGAGGAGTTGCTGAATGAGCTCTATCCGAGGCATGGCACGCAGGAGAAACCAGCCACTCACCTTTGGAAAGATTGTACGATCATGAAGGCTTTCAAAAACTCTAACGCGTTTGAAAGAAATCATGGGTCGGGCGGCGGCTCAGGCGGGGACGGTTTTCATGGCTCGGGTTATGGAGGTGGCGGTTCTTATTCCAACTTCCAGGGCCCCAAAGGTAATCAGGGCGACTTTAACCAAGGTAATCAGGGTGGTTACAATCAGCAATCTGGCCAGGGAGGTCAGCAGCAGCAGCAATCTGGATATCAGAGTAATCCGAAGCAGTTTAATAGTGGAAAGTATCATGTTTTCACCACAAGTTTATGCAAGTGGGACCAGAAGCTCCACAAGCGGGCCGTGAACGCCGTTGAGCCGGCAGTTCCTCGTTACTTGCGATGGTCTGAGCAGCCCATTCTGTGGAGTAGAGAGGATCACCCTCCCCGGGTTGACAATCCGGGTCATCTAGCTTTGGTGGTGGTGCCTCGGGTTGGTGGATACAAGTTCACTAAGGTGCTCATGGATGGAGGCAGTAGCATCAACATTCTTTATTATGAGACTTTCCATCGCATGGGGTTGACTGACAAAAATCTTAAGACATCCAACACTGTTTTCCATGGAGTGGTGCTTGGTAAGTCGACATACCCAGTGGGCAAGATTGAGCTGGAGGTAGCCTTTGGGGATGAGCACGATTCCAGGGCTGAGAAGTTAACTTTTGAAGTGGTCAAAATTAGAAGCCCGTACCATGCTCTGTTTGGACGGCCGGCTTCTGCCAAGTTCATGGCATGACCGTGTTATGTTTATCTGTAGCTCAAGATGCCGGGTTATAGAGGAACCATCATGGTGCATGGGAGTCAGAAGATAGCCCTACAATGTGAAGAAGGTGATGCTGCCTACGCTGAGTCTTTCTATGAAACAGAGGAATTGAAGTTTTACAAGGACAATGTTGACCCGGCGGACATGGCGTCTTTGAAAAAGCAAACTATAGAGCATGACCCGGTGATGAAGTTTAAATCGGATGATGACACCAAGCTAGTTGATTTTGTTCCTGGCGACTCATCTAAGCAGTTCAGTATCAGTGCTAACCTGGATCCCAAATAGGAAAGCACGCTCATCGAGTTCATCCGTGAGAACCGGGACATCTTTGCATGGAAACCTTCTGACATGCCAGGTGTACCGAGAGAACTCGCTGAGCACACTCTCAATATTGATCCGAAATTCAAGCCGGTTAAGCAGTTTCTTCGGTGATTCAATGAGGAGAGATGTAAGGCCATTGATGAGGAAGTGGCCCGCTGTCAGGACCCCGACTCAATGCCACATTGATCTAGCATGTAACACCTCATATCACTTTGCGGCCTCACGCACGGTATTCCCACGGGTGTCGCCTTACCTTTGCCCGGGACCGTTTGCGCCTTTTGGCACACGTATATGACAGTGTCGCTAGCATCCATATGATAAGGAGCCCGGGCTGACATGGCTAGTCGTAAACCCAAAGTGGCACAAACTTACAGGGACAGGCATCCATGACCCAGCATCGAACGTGTCGGTCATCAGCGAGTGAACCCAGGCTGTAGCACTGGGCTAGCAGGACTCCGGTGAACCGGGCTGTAGCGGGCTAACAGGACTCCGGTATTCATCGCGTGACATTTCCCCGAAGGGACAGACACAGGAACGAAGAAGGACACATGCCGGCCAGCCTAAGTGTTCCGGAGCAGTAGCAAGCTACCATGGCTCAGTGGAAACACTAGGAGACATTTCCCGGTAAGAGAGGCTGCTAAAGATAAACAACTAGATGGTCAGATCCCACACATACCAAGCATTTCAATAACATACACACAATATGCTCGATATGTGCAAATACAACATGGCATCACAACATGACTCTACGACTCAAGTAATATATTCATTAGGCTCCGAGGAGCGAGATATTACAAACATGGGTCTCATGACCCAACAATCAGAGCATACAAGTCAAAGCACAAGCGGAAGCTATCATGTCTGAGTACAGACATCTATAAATGAAAAAGGCTGAGAAGCCTGACTATCTATCAGATCCTGCCGAGGGCACAAGATCGTAGCTGAGGTATCAAACTAAACGTCGAAGTCCACGTGGAACTACTAGCGAGACCGAAGTCTCTCTGCAAAAACATAAAATAGGCAAACGTGAGTACAAATGTACCCAGCAAGACTTACATCAGAGCTAACTACATATGCATCATTATCAACAAAGGGGATGGTGGAGTTTAACTGCAGCAAGCCAGCTTTGACTCAGTGGCTAACCTAAACTATGATTGCAAGTAACTCTTCAGGTGGCGCACACGAGTCCACATATTCACCATATCAATACACCACTATGGATCCGCTCCCGTCTCCCTACGAGAGCACCATCCACAGCACTCACGCTTATCTTGCGTATTTTAGAGTATCCACTTTCACTTGTCTATGAACTGATATAAGCAACCCAGAAGTCCTTTTCCGCGGACACGGCTATTCGAATAGATGATGTTAACCCTGCAGGGGTGTACTTCTTCACACACGCTCTCACCACTTACCGCCGTTTACACGACATGTACTCGGCAACCTTCAAGCGGAAGCCCAACGTGGGTGTCGGCCACGGCCTACCTAAACACTCAAGTCTCTAGTCCAGGTTTATCGCCTAGGTTCCATCCATGAGGAGATCCGGCCGGAGTTTCGCTCACAGCCCCAAACGATGTGAACAGGGTTCCGTGACACCAAACGGGCGCCCGGTTTACCCGGCCACGTGCCTACCGCATCACAGCCCACCCCTACGGTCAGCGCTGCGCACGGCCTCCAGCATACTACAAACACCAGAAACTACTTGCAACTCCTGGACAGAGGACAAGGGTGATCAAGAAGCCGAGAGGGTCCATTGGTTTCGGGCCCAATGCATGGTAGTAGCTGAATCATGGATCACAAATACAGAACTCAGTTCCTGAGGACGGCTTCAATGAGACAACCCACCATGTACTCCTACATGGCCTCTCACCGCTACCTTTACCAAATCGTATTCACACACTTAGCTCACACACAGTAGGACATGTTCACACGCCTCTGATTCATCCCCGATGAATCAGACCTGACTCAACTCTAAGCAGTAGCAGGCATGACAAACAAACATGAATGAGTAGGCACAACAGGGCTCAAACAACTTCTACTCATGCTAGTGGGTTTCATCTAATTACTGTGGAATGACAGGTCATGCAGAGGATAAAGGGGTTCATGCTACCGCAGCAAGTAACAGATGAGTCGATGTTGTCCTAATGCAGTAAAAGAGAGCAGGAGCGAGAGAGTGGGATTTTATCGGAATGAACAAGGGGGTTTTGCTTGCCTGGCACTTCTGAAGATAACATTGAGTCTTCATCAGTGTCAACGATCACATCATCGGTATTACGTCTATCGAGAGGGGACGAATACCGGCAACACAGAAGGGAACACAATCAATGCAATGCGCAATATGATGCATGATCATGACATGGCAAAAATGAATGTGTTTTGAGCTAATGCAACTAAAACCAGATTAAATGAAGTTGGTTTGAATCCAAGATTCAAATTCAAACTCCATATGTGATTATTTAAATGCCATTTATTTGTTTTGTCCAAAACAGAGGACAAATATTGTTCAAACATGCATGAAAATGGTACAGATGGATTCCTTGAATTTTTCTGATAATTTTTCATATATAATTTATTTAATTTGGAGTTACGGTTGAATTTCTATGATTTTTAGAAGTTTTTACAATTTTCTGGAATTTCCTGAATAATAATAAATCCAGAAATGAATTATGGCGTCAGCACCACGTCACAGTGACGTCAGCAGGGTCAACTGGGCTGGCTCGGGTCAAACCTGACGTGTGGCGTCCACACGTCAGTGACACAGGAGCTAATCCCGGTCAAACCCAGCGCTGACTGGGGTTTGACCAGGGGTGGGGCCCACTGTCAGTGGCTGTGGGTTGTTTAATTAGCTGGGTTAGCTCCTAATGACGGAGCCACGTCAGCTCCTGCCGGAGTTTCGCCGGCGGCGACCATTCCGCACGGCGGCGCGGCTCGGATTTGAGCTAGGGGCAATGGTTTGGCGCGCTGAGCGCACCGGGGAGGAGCTCTTGCACTCGCGCATCTAATGGACCAGACCGGTGGTCACGGGGCAGCCGGAATCTCGCCGGCGACGAGCTTTGGCGGCGACCGGAGTTCGGGCGTCGATGGAAACGACGACACCGTGCACGGGAGGGTCCACGGTTAGCACCTACGCGTTCTACGAGAGCTCACGAACCCAACGGAGGCACGCACGGGACCAAATGGCCACCGGAGCCTCGTCGACGATGAGCTCGTGCGGCGGCGTGCTGTCGGGGGAGAGAGGCGCGGCGGCTACGGCATGCTAGAGAGAAAACGGAGAGGGGGAGGATGATCAGGAGCTCACGGCGGGGTCGTAGGTGATCTCAGCGGCCTCGGGGACGGCCTGGTGACGACGAATCGGTCGACGGCGGCCGTCGGTGTAGGGAACGAAGATGGCGTCAGCGACGGCGCTGCTGGGCATCCAGGGGGTCTTCTGGTCGCGTGAGACGACGAGGAGGATGAGGAATGACCGGCGGAGCTCGGGAGCGCGTCGGGGAGGAGAGGGGGTGGCGGTGGCCGCGAGGGAGCTCGTCGGTGGCGGCGGCTCCGTTCGGTCCGGGCGAGAGAGAGGGAGCAGAGGAGAGAGGGGATGCAGCGGGGGAGGAAAAGGAGCGAGGGGACACGAGGCCTTGTCGTGGCGTCGCTAGGGAGGCCGGGGGAAGCAGGAGGTGGCCGGGAAGCAGGAGGTGGCCGGGGCGCGTGGCCGCGCGCGCCGGGCGCGTGCCCGTCCTCCTGGCAGGGAGGAAGACGACAGGGGAGGGAGTGGAGATGGGCTGGGCCGGCTGGGCCGGTTGGTGGCCGCCAGGTGGGCTGCAGGTGAGTTAGGTAGGCTTTTGCTCTTTTTATTTATTTATTTTTTTCTCCTGTTTTGTTTTATTTAATTTATTTTGCCACTGTTTTGAATTTAAAAATAATTCAAACAATGCCAAAAACTCCTCTGAATATTTTATATTGCTAGATGGACTTTTCCAAAAGCTTATAAAATATTTCAGGGGTATTTTAAATTATATTCTAATTATATGAATATAATTCAAATTCAAATAGTTAATGAATTAAATCCAAAGTCCCAAAAATAATTCCTTAAAAATGTTCAATATTTTGGTTGGGACCAGAACCCTTACCAAAAATTATCAAACATTTAAGAAGAGCATTTTGGAGCAATGAATGAGATTTCTAGGGTTTTTGCCCCTCTTTTATTTAAGTTTTGAGGCTTCCAATTTCCCTCAGTTCAAATTTCAGAATTTAAACATGATGCACACATGAAGCTAGCCTAGAGCATTACCAGAAGCTAGGGATGTGACAACTCACCCCCACTAAACAAGAATCTCGTCTCGAGATTCAAGCGTAGGGTAGGGTGAAGGGGGAACGCAAACTAGCACAATCTTCACGATCCAGGTTGCACTTCATAGGAACGTTGATTCGATCACCATCTTTGACTCGAGGTCTTGCTCTGAGAAATCCTGTCACATGACATGGAGGGAAGAAGGAGACTCTAGAAGGGTCGATCTTCTCGAAGATCGAACAACTCACGGAATGAGACATAGGACCATCTCTCGGGTTGAGACACGAGATTCACATCAAGAGGGGTGGAAAGAAACGGATGACGAAGGTTCACTAGGTAGACAACAATTCCACACTTAAGAAGGTGGTAAACGATTGTCAACGTAGCGAGGAGTTGAGTTGCCATGATACCACGACGAAACATCCTGGAGGAGGGTGATTCGTAGATTATTACCTTAAGTGGCAAAAAGAATTACTTTTGATTCAGAGATCATTGAAACTCTTTATACCAGCCTAAGACAATTCTCGAGCGATCGTTTGGAGGGGGTCGGTAGAATGGCATACTCGGACTTGGATGATGTGGATTACCTTGTTGAAGACAATGCAATGGATGAATTTTCTTATCACCGGAAATGGAAGAGAACCATGGTAGAATGGCACATTGGCGGTGCAAGCTGGGAACAAAATGCAAATGATGGGAATGATTCTGGTAACTAGGGAAGAACCCAACAATAGAGAGTGGATTCACTGTTTGAAAAGATCATAGCATTGCCGAGGAAACTGAGAGCAAACCCAGTTAGTGCCGATGATAACACGTAGCGCTTGTGCGTGCTCTCAAGAACTTGAGCATTTCCATATTCATCTAGGTTTTATCAACAACCGCATCAAGGGTGCTGACAACACAACATACTACCATGATGAATAGCGATGGACGATGCAGATGCGAAGGAGGATAACACTTTCTCAGATTTTACCTTAGCGAGGCCAAGCAAATAAAATCTGGATGATCGACCGAGAGACATTTAGCACTCCGCTTCTAATGTTCTCCTTGATGTGCTAGCGTAACCCATTCATAGATATGGTTTGATATCTAGAACATCAAGTAAAGGTCGGACTTCGGGAGCACAAGAATCCATAAGGAACAACTAGGGAGGTAAATCCTACGAAATCCTTATGGGGAGGTGGCCAACTTCCTCAATCAAGATATTATAATAACAGGGCTACCGGATGGGTGTGTTGGCCATGACATCCACCTTACCGGTTATCGAGAGACCAATATTATAGTTCTTGGGGAAATGTTCCAACCATCATATCTGCCTGAGATTCAGATCTGGTTGGTGTCAGAATATTCCAGGCTCATCGAGTCTAGGAAGAAAAATGAAAGTTTGCAACACAAATCGACGAGATGACGTTGCGAGATTCTCGGGAGATGAACTACGATAGTAAGCTCCAAAACATGAGCTGGTTCTGCTACAAACATGTGAACACGTTGTCCCAGACAAGCATGACCACAAAGTAGTCTTATAATAAAACACTACCGAGTTCAGGAGGGGGAACCATCAGCGAGGATATCGAAGTTTTGTACAAATCCATCTGGTACCTTCGGGACTAGCACTTAGAACTTATTAATCTTGAACAAATCAATCAGTGGCTTGGTGTGCTAGGGACCCATATAGAATGGAGGTTGCAAGTCTCTGAACCACAGAATACTTCGCACGTATGCATGACTGATTTGGGATGATTCCAAAGGAAACAACATTGACTTTCTCGAATCCACGGCGGCAACTTGCATCAAATGCACATGGACTGGAGGAAGTCACTTCTTACATCCGAACATATGCTTCATGAACTAGCATGAAGAAATGCTTTCAAAAGTTTCCAACACTAGCTTAATGTTCAACAAATCATGGAGGGAATAAGGATGTTGTCAATGGGCTCAACAACAATTCATCCGGGTTTCCTTTTAAAAGGAATTCCATAGTTAAGTGAACACGGTGATAGCATTGGTCAGACCAAAAGATATAATGGTGTATACTCGAGGGATCAACCACGAGTAAGACAACATTACGAATATCGTTGGTTCTGGTCTGATTGGATGATAGCCCATACTCCAATCAAAGGTTGGATAAAATGATAGGTCCATTAACTGATCACGAGGTTCAGTCGATGAAAATATCAATTTTCTTCAACACACGCACATACACCGAAAGATATCCCTTAACATGAACTAAGTCAGACAGGCTTTTATCTTCCAACTCCCCAAGTTGTTGTTTGGCTTAACCAACTAGCTCAGGGGTATCTAACACCGATTCTTGGAGAGAAAGTGGTTCACAAGAAACCAACTTGATCACGAGCTCAACATAACAGTCAGGTGACAGCCTGGTGATACTTTCGAGAAGATATTCGGAAAATCACGAACCACCGATATGTTACTAAGCTCGAGAACAATCTCGCTTTTGAGGGCAAGACGATATGATCAAATGAGTGAGGACTTGACAAAATCCTAACTCATCAATCGAAGTGTGCACCAGGAAGATGGACAAGGTAGCACAATCAATCTTAGAAGGATGATTCAAAAACCAACACGCTAAGAATGAAATTATTGTCCTTTAACTACCAAGCAACGAGGTTGCTGGGAGTATTGATTTCACACACCACGATTCACTTGTCGGCATTCCGGTTACAATAACACAGGAACCGAGGAATGAACAATGATGGCAAGAAGTATCACTGTACCAAGAGTTCATAGGATGGTGTGCAATTCCTATAACAATCTCGATATAAAATATGTAATACTCCAAGGTAGAACAGAGCAAAAGCTGAATTGGCATTTTGATCTGCGGAGCACAACTTCTTTGACCCAATCCTGGATATGGAAGAGGTACTGGAGTTTGTTTCTCCTAGTCATTCTGCGATAGAATGGCTTGATGGACCACAAGAGTAATAGGCATCGATAAACGAACGCACACATACTCTTGACTATCAATTGATAGACGAAGGTCAGTAGACAACTAAAGAGGAACAACTCAAAGGAACATATAACTTTCTGAGTTGTGGATGCATAGACTAGTATGTCGAACCAAGTTCAACATAATTCTTTCGGATATCCCATGCAGAAGGGTTGAGCTGGCAGAGTCACAATATAGCATGGAGAACTCATCGAGAGCACTCTTGTTGTCATCTTTTGGTTCAGAAGAACTTCTGCCAAGAATGGTTCATGGTAATTGGAAGAAGGATGTACCACGGACCTCGAGGACTATCGCAAAGGTTACTAATATCCTAAAGGCACTAGCAATTACTATCAACATGAAGTAGGTAGAGTGAATCTCGGGTTCAAGAACCCAGGAACAGAATACCTATTACTAAGTAGCATCACGGGATGCTTTCGAGAATGATGGCCAGAATCATCACACTGGGAACACAAATCATGGCTAAATTACTAGATGATCCCCTAAGACACCTAGGGTCATAATAATAACTCCAACATAAAGCTTGAGGCAGTAGAGTACCTCAGCTCAACAATTTGTGTGATTAACCTGGCCTAACAGACATTGAAACCGGAGAAAAAGGATTTTGCAAATGCATCAGACTCTTTAGAAACCTGGGATGACTCGGACAGCATAACGGCTGTAAATGCTCGGAAAGATTTGAGACATTCACAAAAATAGTGGCATAACCACTCAGAAGCACAATATCAAGGTTTCGAGATCAACAATTAACATACGGAAGTAGTAGGAACTGAACTGAGACTTAAATCCAACAATCTTATAAGTCCACTGATTAGTAACACGTGATCCTGATAGAAAGAAGAGATAGCCTAGTTCTTAATCCCCGTAGAAGAGAAGATGATGACTCAGATCAGAAGGGCATGAGGTATAAGGAGTAAAAAGAGCCTTACGTTCCATCCCACAATCAATTCCCTTATATAACTAAGAATTTCTAGACTCAACTTCGACCAGTTTGGCTTGGTAATCCTACAGGCAGTCAAGCTCTGATACCAACGCTGTCAGGACCCCGACTCAATGCCACATTGATCTAGCATGTAACACCTCATATCACTTTGCGGCCTCACGCACGGTATTCCCACGGGTGTCGCCTTACCTTTGCCCGGGACCGTTTGCGCCTTTTGGCACACGTATATGACAGTGTCGCTAGCATCCATATGATAAGGAGCCCGGGCTGACATGGCTAGTCGTAAACCCAAAGTGGCACAAACTTACAGGGACAGGCATCCATGACCCAGCATCGAACGTGTCGGTCATCAGCGAGTGAACCCAGGCTGTAGCACTGGGCTAGCAGGACTCCGGTGAACCGGGCTGTAGCGGGCTAACAGGACTCCGGTATTCATCGCGTGACATTTCCCCGAAGGGACAGACATAGGAACGAAGAAGGACACATGCCGGCCAGCCTAAGTGTTCCGGAGCAGTAGCAAGCTACCATGGCTCAGTGGAAACACTAGGAGACATTTCCCGGTAAGAGAGGCTGCTAAAGATAAACAACTAGATGGTCAGATCCCACACATACCAAGCATTTCAATAACATACACACAATATGCTCGATATGTGCAAATACAACATGGCATCACAACATGACTCTACGACTCAAGTAATTTATTCATTAGGCTCCGAGGAGCGAGATATTACAAACATGGGTCTCATGACCCAACAATCAGAGCATACAAGTCAAAGCACAAGCGGAAGCTATCATGTCTGAGTACAGACATCTATAAATGAAAAAGGCTGAGAAGCCTGACTATCTATCAGATCCTGCCGAGGGCACAAGATCGTAGCTGAGGTATCAAACTAAACGTCGAAGTCCACGTGGAACTACTAGCGAGACCGAAATCTCTCTGCAAAAACATAAAATAGGCAAACGTGAGTACAAATGTACCCAGCAAGACTTACATCAGAGCTAACTACATATGCATCATTATCAACAAAGGGGATGGTGGAGTTTAACTGCAGCAAGCCAGCTTTGACTCAGTGGCTAACCTAAACTATGATTGCAAGTAACTCTTCAGGTGGCGCACACGAGTCCACATATTCACCATATCAATACACCACTATGGATCCGCTCCCGTCTCCCTACGAGAGCGCCATCCACAGCACTCACGCTTATCTTGCGTATTTTAGAGTATCCACTTTCACTTGTCTATGAACTGATATAAGCAACCCAGAAGTCCTTTTCCGCGGACACGGCTATTCGAATAGATGATGTTAACCCTGCAGGGGTGTACTTCTTCACACACGCTCTCACCACTTACCGCCGTTTACACGACATGTACTCGGCAACCTTCAAGCGGAAGCCCAACGTGGGTGTCGGCCACGGCCTACCTAAACACTCAAGTCTCTAGTCCAGGTTTATCGCCTATTCGGGTTCCATCCATGAGGAGATCCGGCCGGAGTTTCGCTCACAGCCCCAAACGATGTGAACAGGGTTCCGTGACACCAAACGGGCGCCCGGTTTACCCGGCCACGTGCCTACCGCATCACAGCCCACCCCTACGGTCAGCGCTGCGCATGGCCTCCAGCATACTACAAACACCAGAAACTACTTGCAACTCCTGGACAGAGGACAAGGGTGATCAAGAAGCCGAGAGGGTCCATTGGTTTCGGGCCCAATGCATGGTAGTAGCTGAATCATGGATCACAAATACAGAACTCAGTTCCTGAGGACGGCTTCAATGAGACAACCCACCATGTACTCCTACATGGCCTCTCACCGCTACCTTTACCAAATCGTATTCACACACTTAGTTCACACACAGTAGGACATGTTCACACGCCTCTGATTCATCCCCGATGAATCAGACCTGACTCAACTCTAAGCAGTAGCAGGCATGACAAACAAACATGAATGAGTAGGCACAACAGGGCTCAAACAACTCCTACTCATGCTAGTGGGTTTCATCTAATTACTGTGGAATGACAGGTCATGCAGAGGATAAAGGGGTTCATGCTACCGCAGCAAGTAACAGATGAATCGATGTTGTCCTAATGCAGTAAAAGAGAGCAGGAGCGAGAGAGTGGGATTTTATCGGAATGAACAAGGGGGTTTTGCTTGCCTGGCACTTCTGAAGATAACATTGAGTCTTCATCAGTGTCAACGATCACATCATCGGTATCACGTCTATCGAGAGGGGACGAATACCGGCAACACAGAAGGGAACACAATCAATGCAATGCGCAATATGATGCATGATCATGACATGGCAAAAATGAATGTGTTTTGAGCTAATGCAACTAAAACCAGATTAAATGAAGTTGGTTTGAATCCAAGATTCAAATTCAAACTCCATATGTGATTATTTAAATGCCATTTATTTGTTTTGTCCAAAACAGAGGACAAATATTGTTCAAACATGCATGAAAATGGTACAGATGGATTCCTTGAATTTTTCTGATAATTTTTCATATATAATTTATTTAATTTGGAGTTACGGTTGAATTTCTATGATTTTTAGAAGTTTTTACAATTTTCTGGAATTTCTTGAATAATAATAAATCCAGAAATGAATTATGGCGTCAGCACCGCGTCACAGTGACGTCAGCAGGGTCAACTGGGCTGGCTCGGGTCAAACCTGACGTGTGGGGTCCACACGTCAGTGACACAGGAGCTAATCCCGGTCAAACCCAGCGCTGACTGGGGTTTGACCAGGGGTGGGGCCCACTGTCAGTGGCTGTGGGTTGTTTAATTAGCTGGGTTAGCTCCTAATGACGGAGCCACGTCAGCTCCTGCCGGAGTTTCGCCGGCGGCGACCATTCCGCACGGCGGCGCGGCTCGGATTTGAGCTAGGGGCAATGGTTTGGCGCGCTGAGCGCACCGGGGAGGAGCTCTTGCACTCGCGCATCTAATGGACCAGACGGGTGGTCACGGGGCAGCCGGAATCTCGCCGGCGACGAGCTTTGGCGGCGACCGGAGTTCGGGCGTCGATGGAAACGACGACACCGTGCACGGGAGGGTCCACGGTTAGCACCTACGCGTTCTACGAGAGCTCATGAACCCAACGGACGCACGCACGGGACCAAATGGCCACCGGAGCCTCGTCGACGATGAGCTCGTGCGGCGACGTGCTGTCGGGGGAGAGAGGCGCGGCGGCTACGGCATGCTAGAGAGAAAACGGAGAGGGGGAGGATGATCAGGAGCTCACGGCGGGGTCGTAGGTGATCTCAGCGGCCTCGGGGACGGCCTGGTGACGACGAATCGGTCGACGGCGGCCGTCGGTGCAGGGAACGAAGATGGCGTCGGCGACGGCGCTGCTGGGCATCCAGGGGGTCTTCTGGTCACGTGAGACGACGAGGAGGATGAGGAAGGACCGGCGGAGCTCGGGAGCGCGTCGGGGAGGAGAGGGGGTGGCGGTGGCCGCGAGGGAGCTCGTCGGCGGCGGCGGCTCCGTTCGGTCCGGGCGAGAGAGAGGGAGCAGAGGAGAGAGGGGATGCAGCGGGGGAGGAAAAGGAGCGAGGGTACACGAGGCCTCGTCGTGGCGTCGCTAGGGAGGCCGGGGGAAGCAGGAGGTGGCCGGGAAGCAGGAGGTGGCCGGGGCGTGTGGCCGCGCGCGCCGGGCGCGTGCCCGTCCTCCTGGCAGGGAGGAAGACGACAGGGGAGGGAGTGGAGATGGGCTAGGCCGGCTGGGCCGGTTGGTGGCCGCCAGGTGGGCTGCAGGTGAGTTAGGTAGGCTTTTGCTCTTTTTATTTATTTATTTTTTTCTCCTGTTTTGTTTTATTTAATTTATTTTTCCACTGTTTTGAATTTAAAAATAATTCAAACAATGCCAAAAACTCCTCTGAATATTTTATATTGCTAGATGGACTTTTCCAAAAGCTTATAAAATATTTCAGGGGTATTTGAAATTATATTCTAATTATATGAATATATTTCAAATTCAAATAGTTAATGAATTAAATCCAAAGTCCCAAAAATAATTCCTTAAAAATGTTCAATATTTTGGTTGGGACCAGAACCCTTACCAAAAATTATCAAACCTTTAAGAAGAGCATTTTGGAGCAATGAATGAGATTTCTAGGGTTTTTGCCCCTCTTTTATTTAAGTTTTGAGGCTTCCAATTTCCCTCAGTTCAAATTTCAGAATTTAAACATGATGCACACATGAAGCTAGCCTAGAGCATTACCAGAAGCTAGGGATGTGACACCCGCCTCTTGGAGGCCGGGTTCATTGTTGAAGTATTTCATCCAGAGTGGTTGGCTAATCCGGTGCTAGTGCTTAAGAAGAATGGAACGTGGCGCATGTGTGTGGATTACACGGACTTAAACAAGGCTTGTCCGGATGATCCTTTTGCTCTCCCTCGTATTTATCAAATCATTGATGCTACAGCGGGTTGTGAGCGTTTGAGCTTTTTGGATGCTTATTCTGGTTATCATCAGATCAAGATGGCAGTTAAGGACCAAGAGAATACGGCTTCAATTACTCCCTTTGGAGCCTTCTGCTATGTGTCTATACCTTTTGGGCTCAAGAGTGCCTAGGCGATCTATCAGCGATGTGTGTAGAACTGTCTTCATAGTCAGATTGGGCGCAATGTTCATGCTTATGTGGACGACATTGTGGTGAAATCCAGAGAGAATGAAACTCTGATAGTTGATTTGAAAGAAACCTCTGATAATCTTTGGGTTTACAAGGTGATGCTTAACCCGGCCAAGTGTATTTTTGGCGTGCCAGCAGGCAAGCTTTTGGGTTTTCTGGTTTCTAATAGAGGCATTGAGGTTAACCCGGAGAAGATCAAGGCTATCACCTCCTTGGCTAAACCGGCGTGCATCAATGACGTTTAGCGTCTGGCGGGTCGTATTGCTGCATTAAGCCGGTTTATAAGCCGGTTGGGTGAGAAGGCCATACCGCTGTATCAGATGATGAAGAAAACAGATAACTTCCTCTAGAGTGATGCCGCTAATGACGCGTTTGAGGACCTCAAGAGGCAGCTAGCTAAGCCGCCAGTTCTTGCTGCTCCCATTGATAAAGAGCCATTGTTGTTATATGTGGCTGCTAACACCCGTGCTGTCAATGTGGCCATTATGGTGGAGCTCAAGGAGGCTGACAAGGAATATCTAGTTCAACGGCCGGTTTACTACATCAGTGAGGTGCTTATTGAGTCCAAGCAGAGATATCCACATTGGCAGAAGCTCGTTTATGGGGTGTTCATGGCCAGCCGTAAGCTTAAACAATATTTTCTGGGTCATCCCATCACTGTGGTCAGTTCTGCTCCTTTAGGAGATATCATTCAAAAAACAGAGAAGCCACAGGACGAGTCGCCAAGTGGGCCATTGAACTCGGACCTCATGGTTTGAAGTATATGCCTCACATTGCTATCAAGTCTCAAGCACTGGTGGATTTCATCAATGACTGGATAGAGCTGCAGATGCCTGAAGAGAAGCCGGATAACACATATTGGACTATTCACTTTGATGGGTCCATGCAATTGGAGGGCTCGGGGGCTGGAGTTGTCTTAGCTTCCCCTCGAGGTGACAAATTTTGTTATGTCCTAAGGTTGATGTTTGTACTAACAATGCAGTTGAGTACGAAGCCTTGCTCCATGGTCTTCGGATGGCTAAGGAGATGAACTTAAGACGAGTGAGATGTTTTGGTGACTCAGACTTGGTAGCTCAGCAAGTTTCAGGCAAGTGGGATTCCAAAGACCCGCTTATGGCGGCTTATTGACGCGAGGTGGATACCGTGGCTAGACATTTCAAGGGTTATCAAGTGGAGCACATTGATCGCGGGAAAAATGAGGCGACTGATGCTTTAAGACGGTTGGGATCTCAACGTAAGCCGGTGCCACCTAACACTTTTTTAGATGTTCTGCATAATCCTTCTGTCAAATTGCCTACAGAGGAGGATCTTGCTATTCCTGACCCGGAAGCACAATTAGTGGCGGCTCTTCACGCTATCCCAGACTGGACAGTGCCATATTTGGCATACATGACCCAAGGCGAGTTACCTGAGGATGAAACTTTGGCTAGGTAGATAACCCGGCGGTCTAAGTCAATGACAATTGCCAATGGCGAGTTACACTATCATAGTGACACTGGGGCGTTTTAGCGTTGTGTCTCTTCTGAGGAGGGTTGTGAGATTCTGCGTGAGATTCATGAAGGAGATTGTGGTCATCATGCCGGTTCAAAGTCCCTTGTGGCCAAAGCTTTTTGTCATGGATTTTTTTGGCTGACAGCTCACGCTGATGCAGAGGATCTAGTCAGTAAATGTGATGGCTGTCAGAAATTTTCACGGTGAGCTCACATGTCGGCTCAAAAGTTGAGGATGATTCCAATTACTTGGCCGTTTGCAATCTGGGGACTTGACTTGGTTGGGCCTTTCAAAAGGTCCAAGGATAAAAAGACCCACCTCTTGGTGGCGGTTGACAAGTTCACAAAGTGGGTTGAAGCAAAGCTGGTCAGTAAGTGTGATGCGGCGACATCGGTTCAATTCATTAAAAAGGTGATTTTCCGCTTTGGCTTTCCTCACAGCATCATAACTGATAATGGCACTAACTTGTCCAAGGGTGCTATGAAAGAATTTTGTCAACATGAGCATATTCGTCTTGATGTATCATCAATAGGTCACCCTCAGTCCAATATAATGATCAAGCTGAAAGAGCCAATCAAGAAATTTTGAGAGGCATCAAGCCCCGACTTACGGTTCCTTTGTGATACGTCTCCAATGTATCTATAATTTTTTATTCTTCCATGCTATTATATTACCCCCTTTGGATGTTTATGGGCTTTATTTTACACATTTATATCATTTTTGGGACTAACCTACTAACCGGAGGCCCAGCCCGTATTGCTATTTTTTTGCCTATTTCAGTATTTCGAAGAAAAGGAAAATCAAACGGAGTCCAAACGGAATGAAACCTTCGGGAGCGTGAGTTTCGGAATGAACGTGATCCAGAGGACTTGGAGTACAAGTCAAGAAGCAATCGAGGCGGCCAGGAGATAGGAGGGCGCGCCCCTATCTCCTGGGCCCCTCGAGTGGCCACCGACGTACTTCTTCCTCCTATATATACCTACATACCCCAAAAAATACAGGGAGTCACCGAAACACAATTTCCACCACCGTAACCTTCTGTATCCACGAGATCCCATCTTGGAGCCTTCGCCGGCGCTCCGCCGGAGGGGGAATCGACCACGGAGGGCTTCTACATCAACACCATAACCCCTCCAATTAGTTGTGAGTAGTTTACCACAGACCTTCGGGTCCATAGTTATTAGCTAGATGGCTTCTTCTCTCTTTTTAGATCTCAATACAATGTTCTCCCCCTCTCTTGTGGAGATCTATTCGATGTAAACTCTTTTTGCAGTGTGTTTGTCGAGATCCGATGAATTGTGGGTTTATGATCAAGTTTATCTATGAGAAATATTTGAATCTTCTTTGAATTATTTTATGTATGATTGAGTTATCTTTGCAAGTCTCTTTGAATTATCAGTTTGGTTTGGCCTACTTGATTGATCTTTCTTGCCATGGGAGAAGTGCTTAGCTTTGTGTTCAATCTTGCGGTGTCCTTACCCAGTGACAGAAAGGGTTGCAAGGCATGTATTGTATTGTTGCCATCGAGGATAAAAAGATGGGGTTTATATCATATTGCTTGAGTTTATCCCTCTACATCATGTCATCTTTCTTAATGTGTTACTCCGTTCTTATGAACTTAATACTCTAGATGCATGCTGGATAGCGGTCGATGTGTGGAGTAATAGTAGTAGATGTAGGCAGGAGTCGGTCTACTTGTCACGGACGTGATGCCTATATACATGATCATGCCTAGATAATCTCATAATTATTCGCTTTTCTATCAATTGCTCGACAGTAATTTGTTCACCTGCCGTAATACTTATGCTATCTTGAGAGAAGCCACTAGTGAAACCTATGGCCCCCGTGTCTATATTTTATCATATAAGCTTTCAATCTACTTTTATTTGCATCTTTACTTTTTGCATCTATATTATAAAATACCAAAAATATATTTATCTTATCATACTATCTCTATCAGATCTCACTTTTGCAAGTGGCCGTGAAGGGATTGACAACCCCTTTATTGCGTTGGTTGCGAGTTCTTTGTTTGTTTGTGTAGGTGCGTGGGACTTTTGAGGAGCCTCCTACTGGATTGATACCTTGGTTCTCAAAAACTGAGGGAAGTACTTACGCTACTATTGCTGCATCACCCTTTCCTCTTCAAAAAAAAACCAGCGCAAGCTTAAGACGTAGCAAGAAGGATTTCTGGCGCCGTTGCCGGGGAGGTCTTCGCTCAAGTCAAGACATACCAAGTACCCATCATGAACTCATCTCCCTCGCATTTACATTATTTTCCATTTGCCTCTCGTTTTCCTCTCCCCCACTTCACCTTTGCCGTTTTATTTGCCCTATCTTTCCCAATCTCTCTCTCTCTCTCTTTTCGCTTGCCTTTTTCTGTTTGCTTTTGTGTTGGATTACTTGTTGCCATGGTGCAAGATAATACCAAATTGTGTGATTTCTCCAATACCAATAATAATGATTTCCTTAGTACTCCGATTGCTCCTCTTAATGATGTTGAGTCTTGTGAAATCAATACTGCTTTGCTGAATCTTGTTATGAAAGATCAATTCACCGGCCTTTCTAGTGAAGATGCCGCTACTCATCTAAACAACTTTGTTGATTTGTGTGATATGCAAAAGAGGGAAGATACTGATAATGATATTGTTAAACTGAAGTTATTTCTGTTTTCTTATAGAGATCGTGCTAAAGTTTAGCTTTCGTCTTTGCCTAAAAATAGTATTGATTCTTGGAATAAGTGCAAAGATGCTTTTATCTCTAAGTATTTTCCTCCCGCTAAGATTATCACTCTTAGGAACGATATTATGAATTTTAAACAACTTGATCATGAGCATGTTGCCCAATCTTGGGAAAGAATGAAATTAATGATTCGCAATTGCCCTACTCATGGTTTGAATTTATGGATGATCATACAAAATTTTTATGCCGGTTTGAACTTTGCTTCTAGAAATCTTTTAGATTCGGCCACGGGAGGCACATTTATGGAAATCACGTTAGGAGATGCTACAAAACTTCTTGATAATATTATGGCTAATTATTCTCAATGGCACACCGAAAGATCTTCTAGTAAAAAAGTGCATGGAAGAAATCAATGTTTTGAGTGGAAAGATGGATGAACGTATGAAGTTGTTTTCTACTAAAAATACTCCTCTTGATCCCAATGATATGCCTTTGTCTACTTTGATTGAGAATAATAATGAATCTATGGATGTGAATTTTGTTGGTAGGAATAGTTTTGGAAACAATGCTTATAGAGGAAACTTTAATTCTAGACCGTTCCCTAGTAATTCCTCTAACAATTATGGAAATTCCTACAATAATTCTTATGGTAATTTTAATAAGATGCCCTCAGATTTTGAGAATAGTGTGAAAGAATTTATGATTTCCCAAAAGAATTTTAATGTTTGCTTGAAGAAAAATTTCTCAAAGTTGATGATTTGGCTAGGAACGTTGATAGACTTTCGCTTGATGTTAATTCTCTTAAACTTAGATCTACTCCTCCTAAGCATGATATCAATGAGCCTCTCAAAGTCATGAGAATTTCCATTGATGAGTGCAAGGAAAGAACCACTAGATTGCGTGCTAAGAAAGATTGCTTTGTAAAGGCGTGTTCTTCTAGTTTCCATGAAAATAATGATGAAGATCTTAAAGTTATTGATGTGTCCCCTATTAGATCTTTGTTTTGCAATATGAATCTTGATAATAATGGGACTGGAGATGAGTCAACTTTATTTAGAAGGCTTCCCAAGAATTTGGAGTTTTTAGATCTTGATGCTAAATTTGGTAAAAGTGGGATTGGAGAGGTCATGACTTTAAATAGTATTGAACCCACTATCTCGGATTTCAAGGAATTTGATTATGATAATTGTTCTTTAGAAAGTTGTATTTCCTTGTTACAATCCGTTGTTAATTCTCCTCATGCTTATAGTCAAAATAAAGCTTTTACCAAACATACTGTTGATGCTTTGATGCAATCTTTTGATGAAAAACTTAATTTGGAAGTTCCTATACCTATAAAACTTAATGATGAGTGGGAACCTACTATAAAGATTAAAATTAAAGATCATGATTGTTTTGCTTTGTGTGATTTGGGTGCTAGTGTTTCCACGATTCCGAAAACTTTATGTGATATTCTAGGTTACCATGATCTTGATGATTGCTCTTTAAATTTGCACCTTGCGGATTCCACCATTAAAAAGCCAATGGGAAGGATCAATGATGTTCTCATTGTTGCAAATAGAAATTTGGTGCCCGTAGATTTTATCGTTCTTGATATAGATTGCAATCTTTCTTGCCCTATTATTTTTGGTAGACCTTTCCTTAGAACGATTGGTGCGATTATTGATATGAAGGAAGGGGATATTAGATTCAAATTTCCATTAAAGAAAGGCATGGAACACTTTCCAAGAAAGAAAGTCAAATTACCTTATGAATCTATCATACGAGCTACCTATGAATCAAGTGCCAAAGATGGCACTACCTAAATCTATCTTCGATTTTATGCCTAGCTAGGGGCGTTAAACTATAGCGCTAGTTGGGAGGCAACCCAATTTTCTTTGTGTTTTTTGTTTTTGTGTCTGTTTACTAATAAATTTTGCATCTACTTTCTGTTTAGGTGTGTTTTCATTCTTTAATTAGTGTTTGTGCCAACTAGAACCTATAGGATAACCTATGACGATAGTTGATTTGATTCTGCTGAAAAACAGAAACTTTGCCCTCACGAGAAAAAACTCAATAAATCACAGAAACGTGCTTTTGCATTGATTCTTTTTGCTTGTGATCAATAAACAAATTTTCCAGGACTTAATATTTTGGTAGGATTTTTAGAGTTCCAGAAGTTTTAGTTACAGATTGCTACAGACTGTTCTGTTTTTGACAGATTCTTACTTTCGTGTGTTGTTTGCTTATTTTGATGCATCTATGGCTAGTATTAAGTGGTATGAACCATAGAGAACTTGAAATACAGTAGACTTAAAACCAATATAAATAAATAATTAGTTCATTACATTACCTTATGTGGTGGTTTTGTTTTCTTTCACTAACGGAGCTTATGAGATTTCCTGCTGAGTTTTATGTTGTGAAGTTTTCAAGTTTTGGGTAATGCTTTGATGGACTATGTAATAAAGGGTGGAAAAAGCCTAAGCTTGGGGATGCCCAAGGCACCCCAAGATATTCAAGAATAACCAAAAGCCTAAGCTTGGGGATTCCCCCGGAAGGCATCCCCTCTTTCGTCTTCGTTCATTGGTAACTTTACTTGGAGCTATATTTTTATTCGCGACATGATATGTGTTTTGCTTGGAGCGTCATGTATGATATTAGTATTTGCTTTTTAGTTTACCACAATCATCTTTGCTGTACACACCTTTTGGGAGAAGCCCACTTGATTAGAATTTATTAGAATATGCTATGTGCTTCACTTATATCTTTTGAGCTAGATAGTTTTTGCTCTAGTGCTTCACTTATATCTTTTAGAGCACGGCAGTGGCTTAATTTTATAGAAATTATTAGTTTCTCATGCTTCACTTATATTATTTTGAGAGTCTCTTAGAACAGCATGGTATTTTCTATGGTTATGAATTTGGTCCTAGAATGATGAGCATCCAAGTTGGGTATAATAAAAACTATCATAGAAAGTGCATTAAACACTAGGATCAATTTGATGCTTGATAATTGTTTTGAGATATAAAGGTAGTAATGTTAGAGTCATGCTAGTGGGTAATTATGAAATTGAGAAATACTTGTGTTGAAGTTGGCAAGTCCCGTAGCATGCACGTATGGTAAAAGTTGTGTGACAAATTTGTTGCATGAGGTGCTCTTTTGAGTGTCTTCCTTATGAGTGCCAGTCGGGGACGAGCGATGGTATTTTCCTACCAATCTATCCCTCTAGGGGCATGCGTAGTAGTACTTTGCTTCGAGGGCTAACTAGAATTTTGCAATAAGTATGTGAGTTCTTTATGACTAATGTGAGTCCATGGATATACGCACACTCATCCTTCCATTTAGCTAGCTTCTATTATACCGTGCAACTTTCGTCGGTAGCATGCACCCATTATTTACCTTCCTCAAAACAGCCACCATACCTACCTATTATGACATTTCCATAGCCATTCCGAGATATATTGCCATGCAACTTTCCACCGTTCCGTTTATTATGACATGCTACATCATTGTCATATTGCTCTTTGCATGATCATGTAGTTGACATCGTATTTGTGGCAAAGCCACCTTCATAAGTTTCATACATGTAGCTCTTGATTCATTGCATATCCCGGTACACTGCCGGAGGCATTCATATAGAGTCATATCTTGTTCTAGCTATGAGTTGTAATTCTTGAGTTGTAAATCAATAAAAGTGTGATGATCTTCATTATTAGAGCATTGTCCCAGTGAGGAAAGGATGATGAAGACTATGATTCCCCCACAAGTCGGGATGAGACTTTGGACTTTACAAAAATAAAAAAAAGAGTAGGGCCAAAAAGAAAAAAAGAAAGGCCAAAGAAAAAAAGAGAAAAAAGGAAAAAGAAAAAGAAAAAAAATGAAAAAAAATATGAGAGAAGGGGCAATTGCTACTACTCCCTCCGTCTACGTGAGTAAGTCATCTTAGGTTGTGCACCGTGACCAAGGAGGAGGGGAAAACGAGAGTACTTAATGTTCATTTGCTAATTAATAGCATTGCATGCAATCAACTAACCACTGCATGTCATGTTTGATAGTCTCAAATCATTAAAAACATGCACACTCCACATCTCTTATTGGTTGATATGTCAAGAAACAAGAAACAAGGTAGAATTTAATGCACCATGCCTAAGTGTTTTGGGAATATTTGGTTTTTGTAAGATGACTTACACACCTAGACAGAGGGAGTATCTTTTTTCCACACTTGTGCTTCAAAATAGCACCGTGATCTTCATGATAGAGAGTCTCCTATGTTGTCACTTTCATATACTAGTGGGAATTTTTCATTATAGAACTTGGCTTGTATATTCCAATGATGGGCTTCCTCAAAATGCCCTAGGTCTTCATGAGCAAGCAAGTTGGATGCACACCCAGTTATTTCTTTTGTTGAGCTTTCATACATTTATAGCTCTAGTGCATCCGTTGCATGGCAATCTCTACTCACTCACATTGATATCTATTAATGGGCATCTCCATAGCCCGTTGATACGCCTAGTTGATGTGAGACTATCTTCTCCCTTTTTGTCCTAACAACCACCACCATATACCACCATAGTGCTATGTCCATGGCTTGCGCTCATATATTGCGTGAGAGTTGAAAAAAGCTGAAGCGCGTTGAAAAGTATGAACCAATTGCTCGGCTCGTCATCGGGGTTGTACATGATGGGAGTATTTTGTGTAATGAAAATGTAGCATGGCCTAACTATATGATTTTGTAGGGATAAGCTTTATTTGGCTATGCTATTTTGATAGGACATGATTATTTGTTAGTATGCTTCGAAGTATTATTATTTTTATGTTTTATAAGCTTTTATCTTGAATCATTTGGATCTGAACAATCATGCCACAATAAAGAAAATTACATTGAGAATTATGCTAGGTAGCATTCCACATCAAAAATTTTGTTTTTATCATTTACCTACTCGAGGGCGAGCAGGAATTAAGCTTGGGGATGCTTGATACGTCTCCAATGTATCTATAATTTTTGATTGTTCCATGCTATTATATTACCCCTTTTGGATGTTTATGGGCTTTATTTTACACATTTATATCATTTTTGGGACTAACCTACTAACCGGAGGCCCAGCCCGTATTGCTGTTTCTTTGCCTATTTCAGTATTTCGAAGAAAAGGAATATCAAACGGAGTCCAAATGGAATGAAACCTTCGGGAGCGTGGTTTTTGGAATGAACGTGATCCAGAGGACATGGAGTGCAAGTCAAGAAGCAATCGAGGCGGCCAGGAGATAGGAGGGCGCGCCCCTATCTCCTGGGCCCCTCGAGCGGCCACCGACGTACTTCTTCCTCCTATATATACCTACGTACCCCGAAAACATCCAGGGGGCCACTGAAACACAATTTCCACCGCCGTAACCTTCTGTATCCACGAGATCCCATCTTGGAGCCTTCGCCGGCACTCCGCCGGAGGGGGAATTAACCACGGAGGGCTTCTACATCAACACCATAGCCCCTCCAATTAGTTGTGAGTAGTTTACCACAGACCTTCGGGTCCATAGTTATTAGCTAGATGGCTTCTTCTCTCTTTTTGGATCCCAATACAATGTTCTCCCCCTCTCTTGTGGAGATCTATTTGATGTAAACTCTTTTCGTGTTGTGTTTGTCGAGATCCGATGAATTGTGGGTGTATGATCAAGTTTATCTATGAGAATTATTCGAATCTTCTCTGAGTTATTTTATGTATGATTGAGTTATCTTTGCAAGTCTCTTCGAATTATCAGTTTGGTTTGGCCTACTGGATTGATCTTTCTTGCCATGGGAGAAGTGCTTAGCTTTGGGTTCAATCTTGCGGTGTCCTTACCCAGTGACAGAAAGGGTTGCAAAGCACGTATTTTATTGTTGCCATCGAGGATAAAAGATGGGGTTTATATCATATTGCTTGAGTTTATCCCTCTACATCATGTCATCTTTCTTAATGCGTTACTCTGTTCTTATGAACTTAATACTCTAGATGCATGTTGGATAGTGGTCGATGTGTGGAGTAATAGTAGTAGATGCAGGCAGGAATTGGTCTACTTGTCACGGATGTGATGCCTATATACATGATCATGCCTAGATAATCTCATAATTATTCGCTTTTCTATCAATTGCTCGACAGTAATTTGTTCACCCACCGTAATACTTATGCTATCTTGAGACAAGCCACTAGTGAAACCTATGGCCCCCGGGTCTATCTTTTATCATATAAGCTTTCAATCTACTTTTATTTGCATCATTACTTTTTGCATTTATATTATAAAATACCAAAAATATATTTATCTTATCATACTATCTCTATTAGATCTCACTTTTGCAAGTGGCCATGAAGGGATTGACAACCCCTTTATTGCGTTGGTTGCGAGTTCTTTGTTTGTTTGTGTAGGTGCGTGAGACTTTTGAGGAGCCTCCTACTGGATTGATACCTTGGTTATCAAAAATTGAGGGAAATACTTACGCTACTATTGTTGCATCATCCTTTCCTCTTCAAGGAAAACCAACGCAAGCTCAAGACGTAGCACTTTGCAACGGACGCCGGGTTGTTGGGTGGAGGAGTTACCTTCTGTCATATGGAGTATCAATACTACCCCCAATAGGTCTACAGGTTACACGCCTTTCTTCATGGTTTACGATGCAGAGGCGGTTCTCCCTAGTGACATCCGTCATGACTCTCCCCGCGTGACGGCTTACGTTGTAGATGATAATGAGCAAGCATGTCAGGATGCACTTGACCTCTTGGATGAGAAGCGTGACCTTGCAACAGCCCGTTTGGCGATTTATCAGCAAGACATGCGCCGCTACCATAGCCGCCGGGTTAAGTCAGAACCTTTCAGGAAGGTGATTTGGTGCTCCGGCTCATCCAGGATCAAATGGACATGCACAAGTTATCCCCACCTTGGGAAGGGCCCTTTATGGTCAGCAAGAATTTGAACAACGGGTCATACTACCTTATCGATGTTCGAGAGCACAAAGACTCACGTAAGTCGGAGTAGGAGACCCACCGGCCGTGGAATATCGCTCATCTTCGGCCTTACTACACTTGAGCCACCAGCTCTTATGATGTACATATTTTTGATGATGTATATATTATGATAAATAATAAAGCAGGACCTCTGTCCTTTTCATCCTCAACAATCATGGGTCTTCATCATCGTAATTCCAAAGACCAATTGGGGGCTGATCGTATTCGAATCTAGCTTAACTCATTTGGCACAACTTCCTGATCGTATTCGAATCATATCTGTTCAAACCTCTTGATCATCTGGGGGCTGGATCATATTCGAATCATAGCTTAACCCCTTTTGGTCCGACCCTGATCGTATTCGAATCAGAGTCGTTAAAAATTTAGACCATTGTGGGTTGATCGTATTCGAATCTATCTTAACTCCTTTTGCACAACTTCCTGATCGTATCCAAATCATAGTTGCTCAAACAACTTGATCATTTGGGGGTTGGGTCATATTCGAATCATAGCTTAACCCCTTTTGATCCGACTCTGATCGTATTCGAATCAGAGTCGTTAAAAAGTTTCAAGGTCATTTGGGGGCTTCCTGTTCAAACATAGGTCGTATTCAAACCAAAGAGAACATAGCTATCGGTATCCTCTTGATCGACGCAATGCCAAACCCACTAGGGGGCTTCCTCATCGTATTCAAATCATAGCTTAACCCCTTTTGGTCCGGCTTACTGATCGTATTCGAATCAGAAGCCTCGCTTTTTTCTCTGTGTTTGGCTTAAGTTTTTTGAAAAACAGTCTTTTGGGTTTATCTTGAGACTTTTTGTTCATATCTGAAGCATATATATGTGGTTTCTATTTAACTCGGCTCAACTTTGGATGATAAGTCGCCAGCATATTGATACGTCTCCAATGTATCTATAATTTATAAAGCATTCATCCTATTTTATTATCTGTTTTCAATGTTTATGGGCTTTATTATACACTTTTATATTACTTTCGGGACTAACCTATTAACCGGAGGCCCAACCCATATTGTTGTTTTATTGCCTACTTCAGTATTTCGAAGAAAAGGAATATCAAACGGAGTCCAAACAGAATGAAACCTTCGGGAGCGTGATTTTTGGAACGAACGTGATCCAGGAGACCTGGAGTTGAAAAAAAGGAAGCTTTGAGGTGGCCACGAGGGTGGGGGGTGAGGGAGTCCTGGATAAGGGGGTATCCGGACAACTGGACTATATACTTTGGCCGGACTGTTGGACTATGAAGATACAAGATTGAAGACTTCGTCCCATGTCCGGATGGGACTCTCCTTTGCGTGGAAGGCAAGCTTGGAGATTCGGATGTTAAATCTCCTTCTCTGTAACCGACTCTGTGTAACACTAGCCCCCTCTGGTGTCTATATAAACCGGAGGGATTAGTCTGTAGAAGAACAATCTTAATCATAGGCTAGCTTCTAGGGTTTAGCCTCTATGATCTCGTGGTAGATCAACTCTTGTAATACTCATATCATCAAGATCAATCAAGCAGGAAGTAGGGTATTACTTCCATCGAGAGGGACCGAACCTGGGTAAACATCATGTCCCCAGTCTCTTGTTACCATCAGCCTTAGACGCACAGTTCGGGACCCCCTACCCGAGATCCGCCGGTTTTGACACTGACATTGGTGCTTTCATTGAGAGTTCCTCTGTGACGTCGCTGTAAGGCTCAATGGCTCCCTCAACCTTCAACAATGCAGACCAGGGGAGACTTTTCTCCCCGGATAGATCTTCGTGTTCGGCGGCTTCGCACTACGGGCCAACTCGCTTGGCCATCTGGAGCAGATCGATAGCTACGCCCCTGGCCATCAGGTTAGGTTCGGAAACTTGAATTACACGGCCGATATCTGTGGAGACTTCATCTTCGACAGATTCGGGCCTACGCCAAGAGCGTCGAACAGTCACGACGAGCACGACTTAAATCTTCTGTCGGACGGTATTCAGGATATCGCCCCTGCAGCTGCGCCGGACCTAAGTCCGGGGTAGATCATGTCGTCCGAGGACGGGTGGATGGACCCCGCCACGGAGGCCGCATGCTCTTCGGCGGTAGAGCCGAATACAGACTCCGCCGTTAAGGGAATCTGCATCACCGGACCCCCGGACTTGCGTCCGGACGTGGGCTCCGAACCGCGTGTGCCCGGACCCATCAAGCCTGATTGGGCTCCAGTAATGGAGTTCGCCACCGCGGATATCTTTTAGCACTCCCCCTTTGGCAATGTGCTAAGTTCATTAAGGTCTCTCTCTCTATCAGGAAATTCTTGGCCGAACTATGTCCGGCCCGAGTGGGATACGGACGACGAAGAAAATCGCCTCCCACCCACCACCCACTTCATAGCCACTGTCGATGACCTAACAGACATGCTTGATTTCGACTACGACAACATCGACGGTATGGACGCCGATGCAGAGGTCTGGTGTATCGCCCACGGGGCGCTGGACCGCCACTTCATCATATAACATCTACATGGTGGACACGCCTAAGGAGGACAACGGTGACAAAAAGGACACAACGGAAGATAAACCCCCTGGACAAAAGCCAAAACGAAGGAGCATGCGCCGCTCTAAGTCCAGTCACAGTAAAAATAGCGATAACAGCGCAAGGAAAAATGACACTCCAGTTGACTCCAAAGGCAACAATATGAACCCAGCGATGAAGCAAGAAGAGCCAGGCCATGCTGAACATACGCCCGATCACAGCGACCCCGAGGGCCGAACTCATCAAACTGCCTCCAGAGAGGAGGACAGTCCGGTTGACGATGCATTCATCATCCCGGAAAAATCTTTGGAACAAGATAACCTCCGCAGAAGGCTTATGGCCACGGCGAGGAGCCTAAAGAAGCAGAAGCAAAGGCTTAAAGCCGTGCAGGATACGCTCAACCGAAGATGGAATAAGGTGCTAGACACTGAAGGAAAATGTGGTAACAATCGCCACACAAAGAGCTACCCAAAACGCAAGCTGCTGCCCAAATTCGACGATGAGGCTACAGAGCCCGTTCCGCCAAAGAACAATACGGCCATTCGGCCGGACCAACCACTTCATGGCCGCGATAGAGCAGCCACTGATGCCGCACACGATTTACGTGAGCTCCTGGACAAAAATGCCAGTGCGGCCAGGTCCGTCTACGGATCCAGAGGACATGCTCCGAAGCGGGATTATGGTCACCAAATCGATCACACTGATCGAATACCAGTTCGGAATCAACACTGGATGCAACAACAGCCAACAGCATGCCGCGACATGTCCAGATACAGAGGGGCTGCACACCCTTTTGTGCTTCACTGATGAGGTGCTGGATCACGAATTTCCACAGGGATTAAAACCCGTGAACATAGAGGCATATGACGGAACGACAAACCCTGGGGTCTGGATTGAAGATTTTATCCTCCACATCCACATGGCTCGTTGGGATGACCTCCATGCCATCAAATACCTTCCCCTCAAGTTGAAAGGTCCAGCTCGGCCCTGGTTGAAAAGCCTCCCCGAAAATTCAATCGGAAGCTGGTAGGAACTTGAGGACACTTTTAGGGCCAATTTTCAAGGGACCTATGTCCGACCTCCGGACACAGACGATTTAAGTCACATAATACAACAGCCCGGAGAGTCAGCCCGCCAGCTTTGGAATAGATTTCTCACTAAGAAGAATCAAATTGTCGACTGTCCGGATGCCGAAGCCCTAGCAGCCTTTAAGCACAGTATCCGGGACGAATGGCTGGCCAGACACCTCGGCCAAGAAAAGCCAAGGACGATGGCGGCCTTAACAAGCCTTATGACCCACTTTTGCGCGGGCAAGGATAGCTGGTTGGCCCGTAGAGGCACCAGTGACCCAGGCACATCCGAAATTTGAGATGGCAACGGGAAGCCATGGCGCAATAAGAACAAGCGTCGGAACAATGAAGAAAGTCCGGACAACACGGCGGTCAACGCCGGATTCAGGGGCTCTCGACCCAGTCAAAGAAAGAAGCCATTTAAAGGCAGCAAAGAAGTACCGTCCGGCCTAAATAAAGTCATGTACAGATTGTGCCAAATCCATGGCACCCCCGAAAAACGTGCAAATCATACTCACAGAGAATGTTGGGTCTTCAAGCAGGCTGGCAAGTTAAACGCCGAACACAAGGGAAGGGAAACGCCAAGCGAAGATGAGTATGAGCCTCGCCAGCCGAACACTCGGGGACAAAAAAAAATTCCCACCAGAAGTCAAAATAGTAAACATGGTCCACGCAACTCACATAGAGTCTGTTGCCACCAAATTCAACCCCTGGTTGGCCTGCCCGATCACCTTTGATCACAGGGACCACCCGACCAGTATCTGACATGGAGGATCGGCTGCCTTGGTGCTCGACCCAATAATTGACGGATACCATCTCACTCAAGTCCTAATGGACGGCGACAGTAGTCTTAATCTGATATATCAAGACACTGTCCGCAAGATGGGGATAGACCCATCCAGAATAAGACAAAGTAACACCACCTTTAAAGGAGTGATACCAGGCATGAGGCCCACTGCTGGGGCTCCCTCGTATTACAGGTGACATTCGGTTCTCCCGACAACTTCAGAAGCGAGGAACTACTCTTCGACATCGCTCCCTTCAGCTGTGGCTATCATGCATTACTCGGAAGAACGCCCTTCGCTTTCTTTATTGCAGTACCGAAATACGCCTGCCTTAAACTTAAGATGCCCGGTCCACATGGCATCATAACTGTTAGCGGAAACACAGAGCAGTATGCAGCGGCTCTCGTAGCCGGACACTAAGCGGCCTCTCCCACCAAAACGCATGATCGGTCGTTAAGGCCACGGACACGGTTAGACGAGTCCAGTTCACCACCGTCAACAACAGCCCAGATAAACCTGAGCTGGTTGCCATACATATATCCCCATAAATGGTACCAGGGGCTGCAAATATGTAATAAAGCCCACAATTCGGCTTGCCTTATTAATAGGCCAATATCACATATTTCTAACATGCATTGAGAATAATCAACTTCCCACACGCTTACTCTTTTACATGAGTTTTCGTTTTTACAAACACTATTCGTGCGACAGAGGGACCCAAGCTGTGACTTGCTCATGCAGATAGGTGCGGCCCAGTATGTTGATGTAGACCAGGCCGCGAGAGACGGACGACAAAAACGACTGCAACATCAGAGGCAGCTCGAATAGATGAGTCGGCCGTGGCATTGCAAACCGGTGCGGACGGGGAAGATCGGCACCGGTGTCGTAAACCGGCACGGACGGGCGAGTTAATCGCGTCGTTTTGATGTAGTGAACAATTTTCCTGCATCAACAATATTGCAGACCAAGGCAAAGATAAACTGCTTTTTGACAAAAATAATATGTGCCAATAAAATATATTTAAAATAGATATCACCTGATGTGCCAGGCCAGAAATAATCCGCCATGAAGTTGATGATCACTAGGTTAAGTTGAAATCACTCACGAGTGAGTCGGCCGTGGGAGCAGACAGATGAGCCGGGCGCGGCGTTGTAAGCCGGCAGGGACGGGTGAGTCAATCGTAGGCGCAGTAAGCCGCGTGGATGGCGAGTCGATCTCGAGCATGGTCCCAACAAGCTGACGTAAACCGGGCCACAAGGGTGGCGACTTGTGCATATTCATTCACCGGGCGGTATGACACAGACGAAACGCCGGTGCAGAACGCTGCTATCGCGTGCTCCATACCCGTAATATAATACCTCATCAGTAATGAACAATTGTCCTGCATCAAAAATATCGCAAGGCAAAGTAACTGTTCACACAAAAATTAATATGTGCTGAAATAAACCGGACGGATATCACCTGATTCATCTGGAGGACAGATGATCCGTACGAAGGGTAGGAATTAACTTAGATATATGAGTCACCAGCACTTCTTCCCTCTTTTTCTATCTTGATAGTGGCACTTGAAGACGAAGCAGTAGTTGGCCTCCTTTTTTTTAGCTGCACGTAACATGTACATAGTGCAGATGCATGCCAGTATTTTCTTTCTTGCTCTTCACGTGGAGCGTCTTGTTGTTCTTGAAGCAGTAGTAGTAGCGCGCGGCAGCTCCAGCTTGTACGGCTCGGGGATCCACGAGGAGAGCGTTTCAGACACAGAGCCAATCCGGCAGATGAACAAGTCCAGGCCTCCAAGTAGAAAAAATATTATAATGGAGCAGCTAGCGAAGAAGATTCGGAGTCGAGGGCGGCTCAGAGAGAGGCCGCGACGGCGGTTTGAACCGGCGGAGGCAAGCTGCAGCAGTGCCTTGAGGCAGAGGGCCGCGGCCAGCGACGCTAGTGTCGTAAGGGCACGTCGCCGGTAGGTACATGGCGGAGGCAAAGACAGCAGCAGTAGACGAAGATGCTGGAGATCGCCCATCGGCGTGGAAGCACCGGACGCGGAGGCGACGAGGCTGGAGGCCGGCTTGTCAATGCGGAGGCGCCGGATGTAGACGCGACGAGGCTGGAGGCCGGCCGCGGTCGCAACGATGCTGGATGTCGTCCTTGCTTCTCCTCTTTTTGTCACGGCGGCCATGGGATCGAGCGCGGGCGCTTTCCTGGCGCTGAATGCATGCGTGCGTGCGGCGGTTTAAAACTGAAGCAGCAGCGGGAGCCGACCAGCGGGTACGGGCACCTGTGGGAGCCGACCCGGCGGGCGTGGGAACAGGGGAGAAGAGGCTCGACGCCCGACCGCGGAGTGACGAACTGTTGGCCTGACAGCGGAGGCGAGCCAGCGACGGCAGCTCGGAGCCACTCGGAGCGAGACCCTCCTGACGATTCAGAGCAAGGCCGAGGCCGCGACGGCAGAGGACGGCGAGCCAGTGACGGCATAGGACGGCCGAGGCCGTGACGGCAGAGGCCGGCCAGCTCAAAGGCAGACCCGGTTCAAGGCAGAGACAGAGGGACTCCGAGCCAGGGCTGCTGCGGCCACGACGAACCACAGCGGAGGCAGCGGTGGCGACTTGCGCCGATTTCGATGCACGGCGAGAAAAAGAGCAAGGGCACTGGTGCGGGTGGTAAGCCGGAGCCCGTGGTGACCCGACAACGGCTCGAGCTGAGGTGAACCAACGGCGGCGGTTCATGGAAGAGCACGGCTGAAGTGGCGCAAGGTGATTTCAGTTTGTCGTGCCGGCGCCCAGCACAGTGATTCAGGGCATCACGAGGAAGAAGGCGACGACAATCTTGGCGACTTGGCGTCGGCGGTTTGAGGCCGGGGTGATCCGGACGGCGGCTCTGGTAACGAGGCAACAGGGCCGGCCGTGCGCTTGCTGCGACGGCAGGAGGCCCCTGGCAGCCCGACGCCTGGGACGGCGGATCGTCGAAGGCGGCGAGTCAAGGCCGCGCCGGTGCGGACGACCGCAGCGGATGGCGAGGCCAGCAAAACCGGGGCGCGTCGGTGGAGGGGCTCGGTCGATGCGAGACGGAGTCCAGGTGCAGCTCTCAGCCGGGAGTAAGCCGGACTGGAGTGGATACGAGCTCGGCGGCAACTCGGGAACAGGCGGTTTAGCACGAGAGGGCACCGGCCAGGCGAGGTGCTGGCTTGAAGAGCCACACCGGCGGCGGCAGGCGGAGAAGCGGAGGCAGCCGCTCGGGGCACAGCGACGCGGGAACCAGCCTGGAGCAACGCCGGTCGGAGGCAGAGGCACCAGGCGAGAGCCGGCCCGGGACAGCCACATAGTCCGTGCCCACGACCCTATCCTCTTCTGGATCGTGGTTGACCAGACTTTTTTTTAAACCGTCTCCAGGTAGCACTTTCCTTCTTGACGTGACACGTAGTAGCCTGTGAACTCGTATTGGGTCCAATGTGCTTCGGTGTTTGTCGCGGCGAAAGTTTTTGCTGATCTCGTCGATTTGTGGCGTCTTAGACGCAGCCCTAACTCTTGATCTCAATCTTGTATTTGATGTTTCAAACTTGAATCATGACTATAATCATAACTCAATGAATTGGCCGATTCTTCTTCATTGGATGAATTGCGAGCTCCTTGAACCCTGGATGAGATCCCTCCAAGAACTCAACACCACCGTGCGCGGGCCCCATGGTGGGCGCCAACTGTCGTGGAATTGTCACGGCAGATGTCCTTAGTGTCAAGACTTAGTCGCGAGGCCAACGCGTCTATGTGGTAGCTTGAGAGGGGTTGAGCGGAATCGAGAGACGCAACACAAGACAAGGGCTTAGACAGCTTCGGGCCCCGGGAAACATCATCCGGTAAAAACCCTACATGCTGTTTGAGGCTAGGTCTCATTATCATCATGAGGGAGTCGCCGTAAACCGGCTCTCCTCTTTGTGTCTAGCCCTAAGATTGTTTCTTCTTGCTTGTAGCTTCTCCCTCCTTGGGGAGCCCTGCCCCTCCTTATATATGTTGAAGGGGCGGGTTACATGTGGAGTCCTATCAGGATTAGGACTAGTCTATCTCTAATACAAACCGGATACAAGTCCAGGTCTTAACTCCTTGTAAGACAAATATTCCTTATGCCTTTCCTCTTAAACCGGCCCACCATAGTATGAACCGGCCTTCATGAACCGCCTATTGGGCCACCAGGTCTTGTCGCTCCTCACACCCGCCTGCCGGATTACCAATGAGTCGTGAACCGCCAGGTCCAAATGGGTTGCCAGTGAACCGCCAAGTGTCAGCGGGGTCTCAAATAAACCGCCAAGTCCGTCCGGGTTAACTTCCGGCCGGTTTACACCGCGGGGTATATCCCCGACAACACCCTTCCAGGATATGGCACAACGGAGACAAAGGCGTAGACATGCAGCAGGGCCCCACTCAATGGTTTCTCTTTAGATTAAGCCCCTGTGTAAACCTTTTTTTATTGTCTTTTATTGCTTGACATCCCGTGGGTAATCAATACACCCACATAGGATACTGGCGTTATAGGAATTTCGCCACAACAGATCAATGCACGTACCCGGAAATACAGGGTTCATAATCAAGGGCGTTGCTCAGCCAAGTATATATTATAAAGTCCGAATACCTTCGGGAGTGTTCGATGTCGTGAGTTTGGCCTTATATGCATCAGCTCCGAATCATGTCTTTGGTCAAATGTTGGGTTTGCCCAGCTCCTGGGTTTGCTGCCTTATGTTCCTTTCTATCGGCTAAGGCGGCCAAAGGAGAACTACTGCGATTGTGCCCTGGTTATTCCGGATGAGCACCTCAGTAGAGAAAGCCGAAAACTGACTGTCATGATACAGCGAGAGACTGGTCAACCACTCCAGGACTCATCGGAATCTATAGGATTCCTCCGCATTAACGAAGGACCATTTCCCGGTCACGTACATACGCGCCCCTATCTAGATGCACGCGGAAGTACTAGGGGCTACATAGTAGCCCCACCGTTAAACTCCTATGGCGAAATGAAAGTGTTACAGCTATATAGTCTGGTTGCCTGGTTCGACGTGCGATCACCTCCTTAATGGACCAAGACGTTGGATCAAGTGTGATTACGCATATTTTTTCGAACACCCCCGCATTATATGCATGGGGGCTAAAGCCAACGACTGCTAACTTTCAAGTTATATGCATACATAAACGGCCGCGCAGGAGGCATTATAACACTTTCAGGCAAAAGTATAAACACTGCCTATATATTTAACACATAATTGTTTACAATTAATCTACTTGTCACTCGAACATGACATTCTTCGAGCACTAAGCCTCTATTATACGGGCACCTTCTATGACCTTCTCAAAATAGTGCTCGACTGGGTCCTGGCTTCCTGCCGGGATCTGGGTTGCAATGCTGGTGGCCTCCATATCTGCCCAATATGTCTTAGCACAGTCAAGAGCCATCCGCGCACCCTCTATGCATGCCGACCTTTTCACAACATCGATTCGCGATCCGGCGCCAAGTAATTGTTGCACTAAACCAAAGTAATTGTCTGGCCTCGGTCCCTTCGGCCATAGATGGTCTATTACAGACCTCATTGCAAGACCGGACAACCTATGGAGCTCGGCTATAGCGGCCATCCCCTCACTCAATGGCAATGGGCGCGTTGGAGCGCTAAATTGCGACCAGAACAACCTTTCTATTTCATTATCTTTATGATCCTTGAATAACTTGGTTGCATCAGCCGTACTTTTCGCCAAGTCCGCATACTCATCTGCAGCGCTCCAAAGCCGATCCAAAGGAGCATACTTTGGATCTAAGAACTTCATCCGCAACAAATAGGGGCTTCCAGCCGCGATTTCTCCGGCTTGTCAAAGTTCCTCCCGCGCGTCTCTAATTTCAGAGTGTGTCTCCTTGGTCGCATCAAGGGCCCTCTTCAGGTCAGCCGCTTTTGCCTGATTCTCCTTTTCAAGGAGCTCATACCGGCTGGCGGCGTCCCTCTGCTCCACAGCCATCTCGGCTATCTTTCCTTCGCTTCGGTGATGAGCAGCCTGTTCGGCTCTCAAGTCTTCGGCTGCCTTTAGGGAAGCCGCATTGCTAGCCCGGGCCTGTTCCTTGGCTAGAGCAAGTTCCGCCCTCAGGGCCTCAATGGCAGCAGCTCCGCCTGCAGTCACATCATACCATATTAATATTACAATCCTCTTCATATTTCCTTAACAAATGAGGAAAAAACAAGCGCATACTCTGTGACTCGTCAAGCCGCTTGTTTACAAGCGTGATGTCGGCATCCACCACATCCATCTGTCGCCTCAGTTCGGCGAATTCAGAGGTCCGGTCTATCGTCGGACCCTTAGCCACCTGCGCATGTATGCAGTATGATCATTAACTGAGAGTGTGATCCTCCGTTTGCCGCCTAGGGCTGGCAACCAGAGTCTCAGGGGCTACTATCTATACGGAGCACACCTAGCGCATGCAGTACAACCAAAAATTGTGTATTTCATCGCGTACCTTGAAGCCTTTGAGCAAGCTTCCAAAAGCTTCATTTAACCCGCTTGTGGTGGACGAAATCTTCTCCAACACCATACCCATTAGCGTACGGTGCTCCTCCGAGAGAGCAGCTTGCTCCAGGAGGCCCACCAGTATGTTCGGCCGGGCACCGGACTGTCCCGGACCCTTCTCATTTCCCTCCATGGGAGCCGAACGCGTCGGGCTCAGGGCGGCCGAAGTGTTAGCTTCCGGCCTCAGCGGATATGGACTCCTCCATGACGACACCTCCGGGTCGCCTGCCCCATGGGGCGGAGAGGCAGGTGGGGTTTCACTCTCCGTCATCTCCGGAAGAAGATCCCCCGAAGATGAACCCTGTTGAGACGAGCTACTAGCCGGACTGCAAAAAAATAGATCCTGGTTATTGTTCTCAGAGGAAAAATCAATAGCTTCTTGTTTATTAACTTACAGCTCGGTGGAGGGCTAACCCGTTTGCGGGCACGGTGCGGTGAGGACGCCCTTCGGGGCAGGGCCCCTGGTGAAGTTTTCTTCCCTTGCTTAGGCACCTCCATCTCCAAGTCTTCGGAGGCAGCCCTTTTCTTCCCGCGGGGGGAGGAAAAAAACCTCCCCGATTATCCTCCATCATGGAGACAGTAATTCCCCCGGTTTGGATGTGCAATGTGTGGAGTTCGGCTTCTCTATTCTTCTCTTCCCCTTTCCCCGAGGGCACTTCGCTTAATGCGCGTCTAAGCATCCTGGCTATTGTAGGACTAGACGAGCCTTCAGGAAGTGGGGCCAGACACCTGATCCTCTCCGCCTTGCGGAGCTAATCCTGGTCGTGGACAAGTTTTTAGAATAATGTTGTATTAAACATAAGCAAAGTGTTCGGTTACAGGGTTACTTACTTGGGTATCTGGGCGGCTGCAGCTCATGCCCGCATCCTCGATGGTGTCCAGACACCTTACTTGTGGTCGAGGAATAACTTATACATCCCTTCGAGCGTCATGCCGAAGAAGTGCTGAATGGTTTGCGGACCTTCCGGATTGAACTCCCACATCCGGAGAGGCCGACGTTTGCACGGCAGGATCCGCAGAACTAGCATTACCTGAATGATTTTGACAAGATCGATATCCCTCTCAAGAAGCTCCCGAATACGGCTCTACAATGTCGGTACATCATTAACAGGCCCCCAGTCTAGTCCCACATTGGCCCACGACGCCAGTTGAGGCGGAGGGCCCGGACGGAAGGCAGGGGCAGCCACCCACATTGTGCCTCAGGGAGCTGTGGTGTAGAACCACCTCCGTTGCCACAGATCAGACACCTCCAGGAAGGAACCTTTTTCCATGGAACATTGGTGTTTATGCTTATTGCGGCGCCTCCGCACTCCGCATGTCACCCCTCAATTACCTTTGGCTTCACATTGAAGGTCTTGAGCCATAGGCCGAAGTGTGGGGTTATATGGAGGAAGGCTTCACACACGACGATAAACGACGAGATGTGGAGGATGGAATCCGGAGCTAGATCTGAAAATCTAGCCCGTAATTGAACATGAGCCCTCTCACGAAGGGATCAAGAGTAAGGCCCAAGCCTTGGAGGAAGTGAGAAACAAATACGACACTCTTGTTGGGTTCGGGAGTAGGGATGACCTACCCAGGGGCGGGAAGCCTGTGCTTAATGTCGGCGGTCAAATATCTGGCCTCCCTGAGCTTCGCAATGTCCTCCTCTGTGACAAAGGAGGCCATCCACCAACCTTGAAGGTTGGATCCGGAAATGACTGAAGATTTGAAGTACCTAAGCTTGAGCTTCGGGTGTTAGAACTCGAGTGGCAGAAAGGCGCAAGCGTGGTAAGAAAGGGATAGGCCTTAACCCCTCTATAAAGGGGAGGATATCAAGCGTCCCCAGCGTAATCGTTTGGGACTTGCCTAAAACACGGAGTCACGCCAACAGGCATGGTGGGGTTACCCATACCCGTATTGATGAGGATCCCGTGATAATGGGGACACGATCTCTGCTTCGACAGGATGTGCCAAGGAAATCGCCTCGCGATGTGTGTGGTAGCTGGTTGTAAAAAACGGCTCGAATAATGGTCGGGCCGTGGCGTGATGTCATGCTACGAAGAGTTGTCAGCAGATCAGATTCATGGATTATTATTCTCCCTACGGTGGTGTGTGAAATTTGTCTTGCAGAGCCGGAGACAACTTAAGTGTTTGAAATTTACCTTGGAGTATTCGGAGATGGAACCCGCCTTGCAATGTCGAAGACAATCTGCGCACCGGACTCATCATCATTGAAGCCTGGTTCAGGGGCTACTGAGGGAGTCTGGATAAGGGGGTATCCGGACAGCCGGACTATATACTTTGGCCGGACTGTTGGACTATGAAGATACAAGATTGAAGACTTCGTCTCATGTCTGGATGAGACTCTCCTTTGCATGGAAGGCAAGCTTGGCAATTCGGATGTTAGATCTCCTTCTCTGTAACCGACTCTGTGTAACCCTAGCCCCCTCCGGTGTCTATATAAACCGGAGAGTTTAGTCCGTAGAAGAACAATCTTAATCATAGGCTAGCTTTTAGGGTTTAGCCTCTACGATCTCGTGGTAGATCAACTCTTGTAATACTCATATGATCAAGATCAATCAAGCAGGAAGTAGGGTATTACCTCCGTCGAGAGGGCCCGAACCTGGGTAAACATCGTGTCCTTAGTCTCCTGTTACCATCAGCCTTAGACGCACAGTTCGGGACCCCCTACCCGAGATCCGCCGGTTTTGACACCAACAGGGGGCGCCCCCCCTACTGGGCGTGCCCCCTGTCTCGTGGGCCCCTTGAGACTCCCCCAACCGACTTCTTTCGCCTATATATTCCCATATAGCCTAAAAACATCGAAGCACAAGATAGATCGGGGGTTCCGCCGCCGCAAGCCTCTATAGCCACCAAAAACCTTTCAGGAGCCCGTTCCGGCACCCTGCCGGAGGGGGGGATCCCTCACCGTTGGCCATCTTCATCATCCCGGCGCTATCCATGACGAGGAGGGAGTAGTTCACCCTCGGGGCTGAGGGTATGTACCAGTAGCTATGTGTTTGATCTCTCTCTCTCTCTCTCTCTCTCTCTCTCTCTCTCTCTCTCTCTCTCGTGTTCTCTCTATGGCATGATCTTGATGTATCACGAGCTTTGCTATTATAGTTGGATCTTATGATGTTTCTCCCCCTCTACTCTCTTGTAATGGATTGAGTTTTCCCTTTGAAGTTATCTTATCGGATTGAGTCTTTAAGGATTTGAGAACACTTGATGTATGTCTTGGCGTGCTTATCTGTGGTGACAATGGGATATCGCGTGATCCACTTGATGTATGTTTTGGTGATCAACTTGCGGGTTCCGCCCATGAACCTATGCATAGGGGTTGGCACACGTTTTCGTCTTGACTCTTCGGTAGAAACTTTGGGGCACTCTTTGAAGTACTTTGTATTGGTTGAATAGATGAATCTTAGATTGTGTGATGCATATCGTATAATCATGCCCACGGATACTTGAGGTGACAATGGAGTATCTAGGTGACATTAGGGTTTTGGTTGATTTGTGTCTTAAGGTGTTATTCTAGTATGAACTCTATGATAGATTGAACTGAAAGAATAGCTTTGTGTTATTTTACTATGGACTCTTGAATAGATCGAGCAGAAAGGATAACATTGAGGTGGTTTCGTACCCTACCATAATCTCTTCGTTTGTTCTCCGCTATTAGTGGCTTTGGAGTGACTCTTTGTTGCATGTTGAGGGATAGTTATATGATCCAATTATGTTATTATTGTTGAGAGAACTTGCACTAGTGAAAGTATGAACCCTATGCCTTGTTTCCTACCATTGCAATACCGTTTAAGCTCGCTTTTATCATTAGTTACCTTGCTGTTTTTTATATTTTCATATTACAAAAACCTATATCTACTATCCACAGTGCACTTGTATCACCATCTCTTCGCCGAACTAGTGCACCTATACAAACCATTGTATTGGGTGTGTTGGGGACACAAGAGACTCTTTGTTATTTGGTTGCAGGGTTGTTTGAGAGAGACCATCTTCATCCTACGCCTCCTACGGATTGGTAAACCTGAGGTCATCCACTTGAGGGAAATTTGCTACTGTCCTACAAACATGTGCACTTGCAGGCCCAACAACGTCTACAAGAAGAAGGTTGTGTAGTAGACATCACATATGACGATCATAAACATTTGGAAGTTTTGGCTTCTAAAAATTGGGTTATCACCCTTACTGCACAGGTCATGTATACCGACAGTACAAATTCAATATCACAGGTATGATATTATTGTTACAGTTATATTTCAAGTTCTGATTCATACCAGGCTTATCTATGACTCCTTTTTATACATCAGTGGTTATATGTGAGATATTATGACCCGCCCCATGGTAAACTGCCAAGGGATCTTGTGATCTATTTCTGTGTGCAGGATAGTTCAAGGATTTTCCTATGCACAAGTCAAAACAAATGATAAGTATCAAAAGGGTAAATATAATAGGGCGGCTTAACAGTGTTGAGGACCAAAACATGCATGATGGCACAACAGAGCAAAGTCATTGCTACCCTATTACATGACTCTCCAAGTCTAAATGATTAATTGTTTTTCAAAGTCACAGATATGAACGCCCAGCGGATCAATCTTCCTACCTCTGCTGGCCCGAGGCTTCTAGATCAACCCTCTCCGCTTCTTTGTCCTGTTCCACATCCTGGAAGGTTGATGACGACCAGTCAATGCCATTCAAAGCTTCAAACTCAGCTTCATCATCAATTAGCCTGGACGGGTCAACTTCAGGTGCAAAGGTGTGCTTATGGATTGGGGGGATCGGGCTTGTCACTTTATAAGTCGGTGTTGGATGCCTCTGATTTCCCGCATCGTAAGCCGGATGATACTTGGTGAGATTTATTTCACTGGCAATTAGGCTGGCCACAGGACGTATCTCCTTCACGCAAGCAGCAAAATCCGTCTGTTCAAATGGAGTGCCATCCTCCTTAAGTCTAGGGTACCCAATGGCGATGTCGGTCGGGTCTAATTCCGGCATCCATGCTCTGGCCTAGCTTAATGCAGATACGGTTCTGGCTCTTACAGATGAACACTTTACTTCATTAAACCACTGTGGCAGCACATAAAGCTTCCTTAGCACGTCAACCAAGAGCACATGGGCTTCATTGTATAGAGCAACTATGGCTAATGCACGCTGGGCACCAGTATAAACCTGCTCTACCAATGTATAAACCGCCTTCAGCTTCACAAGCATGTCTTGGTTGAGGTTGGTGCTCCTGGGACCTTCATAGTAATAATAGGTGAGTTACAAACAGTTCATATGATCAAGAGAGAGATTCAACACTTGACACTCGTAAGGCGGCTTACCAAAGATAGCTGAGACCATCTGAGACACATGGAATTTTAAGCCAGACAATTCAGTGGTCACCTCTTCAAGAGCTGCCTGTGCTTTTTCAGCTCGATGGGTCAAGGCAATCTTTTCTTCAGCCCAGGCCTTTTTCTCAACTTCAAAGTCGGCTTTCAGTTTTTCTTGTTCAGATATGTTGAATTCAAATTTTGAGTTTGCCCTCTGGGTCTCAGTCTCCTGTAGCTCCAAGCAATTCTTCAATTTAGACAACTCTGATTGAAGTTGAGCAGTGGTGGTATGTTCATAAACCGGATCAACATCATAATTCAAAAGTTAGTTCAATAATATTAAGTCCCAAGCCTTTTGCAAGCAAACAACACTTGGCACTTGGGGGCTAATGTCTACCGAAAGTTCTATCTAGGTGGCGGCTTATGAGAGTAAGTCCCAAACACTTTGAAAGCAAGAGTACTTGGCACTTGGGGACTAATGCATATTGTTGTTGAAACCTACACAAGTAAGTACTGTCTTTTACACAAGTGTATAAAGGACCAGCTCATTCATGCTGATTAAACCGACCCTTGGGGACTACGGATTAAGTCGGATTTTTTAAAGTATTCTACCAAAGGATATGACTCATGCTCATGGTTCATCTAAGTCTACATCATATTTATCATAAACAGTAGACTTGGGGCTGGCATAGTGAGTATTATTCAATAAAGGGAGAATTCATACCTCAAATTTAAGATGCATCTGCTTCACCATGTCCACTTCAAGATCACAGCTAATGTGTACTTGGCTGAGGAAGCCAGAGTATAGTTCACCAATGCCTAGATGAGCATAGTTCGCAATGTCAAATCGTACTTTGCGTGACTCAACATGTTCTTCCTTAGAAGAATGCTTGGCCAGCACAGTAGGTCTCCCCGGCTCAGTAAAGCTGGTCTTGGTGATTTCCACATCAACATCTTGTGGGTTGGCTGTCTTAACCGGGCTTGAAGCTTCAGGGTTTAGAGAGCCATCAGCGGTTTGATCGACAGGCGGGTCGGCAGTCATTGTTGCCATGTCATGAACCGGCTCAAGTGGAGGTTCAGGGACAGAGGCCTCAGGCGCTGCGGTTTGGAGCTCCAGTTCATTGACGGTCGGCTCTTTGTCCGGCTTGTTTTTATTTACCCGCTTGATGGGCTTTGCTTTTCCACTGCATGAATTAAAAAAGGTCAGTGCAAGTATAAAGGATTATAATGATTAAAGGATAGGCAAAATGTCATTACCCAGGAGCGGTCTTGAAAGCCGGCATATTCGACTGGATTGAGTCGCCGGAAGAGGAATGTGAAGTTTCCTGATAATTTGAGTCAGAAGAGTTGAGCGGTTGTCGAGTGAGACCTGCCAAAGGATAAAAAGAGTTTAAGTTGGGGGTGACCTCATTTCGGCGCTTCCTCGGCGTGTTTGGTAAGCCAGAGGAGAGTTCCACATCTTTGCTTGTTCGGGTCTGCCGCCGGCTCTCGTGCAGTTGTTGCTTCAAAATAAAGTGAGGATCCAGATGATCTAAGGGGTGGAAAATCTTACTTTCCGGGTTACTCTTCGGTTTTTTTGTCTTGGCAAAGGCTCGGAGTCGGAGGAAATAATAGTTACCTGTTCTTCCACTCCCTGACTTGTTCCCGTGTCATCCTCATGATAGTCCATGTCAATAAGATGGTTGAAAAAAAGAGCCAAGAGAGTCAAGGGCTACCTCCGACTCAGAAGAGTCCTTCAGTTGAAGCAATTCAGAAGCGCTGGGCTTTTTCCCTCTTTTCTTGGTGGCGGCTCTCCTGGCGGCTTTCTTGGCCTTCCTGGCTCTCTTTGCAGCTTCATGATCATACTCTTTATTCCAAAAGTCATCATCAGCCTATGAAAATTGTCAAGGTTGAGTTAAAACAAGGTACTGAGGATAAAGGTAGAATAGCTGGTTCGGCGGCTTACTTTTGGTGTCGGGTTATCCTTGCAGAAAGGGCTTAGGCCCACCTTGCTGCAGTCAGCTAGGCTCTCATTCAAAAGAGATTTTGTCATCTGAGTGATAACAACATCAGGTAAATTGTCAGGGCTGTGGCGCAGAGAATCCTTTTTGTCACCTGTGTAAGTGCACATTAATCCGGAGCGGCGGCTCAACGGGATGATCCGCCATGCGACCCAGCACCGGACCAAGTCAATACCATTTAAGCCGTTCCCCAAAAGAGCATTGACTTTAGCAATGGTAGGGGCGAGTTTCTGGCAATCAGCAGCTGACAACTTGTCTGGAAGAGGATGATTGGACTCGAGGCGCGGGGCGCGAAAGCCGGGCAGAGAGTTCTCATCAGCCGGAGAAGTATCTTGGCAGTAGAACCATGTCTAGTTCAAGTCCTTGGGATGACTTGGTGGCTGTGCATAAGGAAAAATGACGTCTCTCCGTTGTTGGATTGAGACCCCGCCAAGTTCCAAGCTAGGTCCGTTGGAGTACTCATTCTGGCGGTTCAAGTAAAAGTATTCTCTAAAAAGTTCCAAGGTGGGCTCTTCTTCAAGATACACCTCACAGAACACTTGAAAGTTGCATATGTTAGACACGGAATTGGGTCCAATGTCTTGAGGATGGAGGTTGAAAAGTGCAGAACATCTCTGAAGAACTTAGAGCCGGGCGGCGAGAAGCCCCGGTTCATGTGATGAGTGAAAACAATGACCTCCCCATCTTTGGGTTTAGGCTTCTCTTCTATCGGTTTAGGAGGGCGATAAGACATGACATCCTTTTTGGGCAGATATCCGGTTTTCACAAAATCATCAAGTGTACTCTCCGTGACGATGGATTTGACCCAATTACAAGAAGTGGTTGTCTTCGGCGGCATTGTGAAGAAGGAAGCCTAAAAGAGAGTAAATTTTCCGGTTCAACTTTAAGCCGGAGGAAAAGATATTACAACACATATTCAGACTAGCGGCTTATAAAGGGGCCTAATGGTATATGATTAATTACGTCAGGATATTTTGCCGCCATGAGGAGTTTAATGTTATCTATTGAGCATTGCAATTTAAGCCGGTGGTTTGAGCCGCCACGGCTAGGTGGATCTATCAAGGTATATTTTTTGCTAAGTACCATACAAACATGTTTCACAGATTGCAAGTGATATTTCAGATCAGCGACAGTTCAGAAAAAAAAATTCAAGACCTAAAAAACTAGTATAGGGAGTACATAAGCTCTAATGAGATCTCTTTCCAAAGAAAGGGGATCTGCTGGTATCAAAGGTGGAGGAAAAACAACCACCGCATAAGTTCTATGTTGTTTTTGGATCAAAAGATGCTACGGTGGAGGAACTATGGAGAAACCATGAAGAACACGACCAATAGTCAGGAACCCTAATGTGATCTAACGCGCTGGAGAAGAAGCACTTACAGGTGCAGATTCAACTGCGGTGGGGCACCGGCGTACTCTGGTCCAACACAGGTTGATGCAGCGGCCGAGGTTGAGGAGGACGAGGTGCTCTACGGCGGCGGCGGAGCTCGAGCGGCAGAAGGTCGCGAGAGGAGGAGGACGATGGAAAGGGGGAGAATGAGGAAAGAGTGGTCGTGGCTATTTATAGGGACAACTGCATTTTTACCCCTAGTTCGTTCCTACCCACAGGTTTTGCCCTTACTTTTTGAGCTTGCTCAATTTTGCCCTTACTTTTTCCATCGAGGTCCCTTGAATGCCCTTTGACCGTTTGACCAAAACTTTGAAAATTCATAACTAATTCGTATGAACTCAGAAAAATGCAAATAAGATATCAAAATGTTCACATAAACATTACCTTTATGAGCATATCATTTGCACTCAGGACGAAAGCATTGTTTAAACTACCCAAGGTAATTAATGTTATTAACATTATTAAAAATAAATAGGTATAAACAATATTTTTTCATGAATAAAAATTATATGCAAATGTAGGTGATGTTTTCTAAACATCCTCATACCTTGTTTGCATTTTCCTGAGTTCGTATCAACTTGTTATGAAGTTTCCAAATAATGTTCAAAGTCGTTAGAATATTCATAACAAGTTGATACAAACTCAGAAAAATGCAAATAAGTTATCATGATGTTCAGAAAACATCACCTACATTTGCATGTAATTTTTATTCATGAAAAAATATATTGTTTATACCTATTTATTTTAATAATGTTAATAACATTAATTACCTCGGGTAGTTTAAACGATGCTTTGGTCCCGAATGCAAATGATATGCCCATAAAGTTAATGTTTATCTGAACATTTTGATATCTTATTTGCATTTTTCTGAGTTCGTATGAATTAGTTGTGAATTTTCAAAGTTTTGGTCAAATGATCGAAGGGCATTCGAGGGACCTCGATGGAAAAAGTAAGGGCAAAACTGAGCAAGCTCAAAAATTAAGGGCAAAACCCGTGGGTAGGAACCAACTAGGTGTAAAAATGCAATTGTCCCCTATTTATAAGGAAAGACTCATAAGTGGGCGCGAAAAATGAGGAGACCAAAACAGGTTTATCTAGCTGCCCAAACGCCTTGATTTTTGGAGCGGTTATTAAAAAATAAAGATTCGTTGAGATACGTTGGACAAAGTGTGAATTAATGACAGGTGACGTCATGGCGGGTTATCACAAATCCAGAACATGACATCATGGCGGGTTATAAACTCTTGCACAATGAAGAGCAGAAGATTTTTCTTAAGTGTTGAAGATTGACATGAACCAGTTCAAATCAATCTGGGGCCTAATATTGGGGATATAACTATTAGGTATGACACACCCTGCAAGGCCGGGTTATACCTATGGAGATTCATTATCAGAAGCCCAAGACGATATTTGAAGATGGCGGTTCAGCTAAGGGCCCAAGGCCTAAAGGCGCCTTAAGGCCCGTAGAAATAAACCGCCATATATGTATAACTTGTATTGTAAGGCAAGAATAGATAGTCACCGAGCCGGACACTGTTTATGAGTCGGCCGGGACTCCGTGAGCCACTGGGCGTCGACCTCTGTATATAAGGGACGACCCAGTGGCGATTCAGGACACGTAACATCAGATCGAGAACTAGGTCAGGCGGATTTGCTCCCTGGTAATCGAGACATAAGCAATACCACTTCAAACTGGATTAGGCCTTTACCTTCACAGCAAGGGGTTGAACGAGTATAAACTCCCATGTCCTTTGTCCCGTTTTAACCCCTTTAAGCTTCCTAGTTGTGATGGCTCCACGACTAAGTCCTTTCACTAGGACATCTGCTGTGAGCTTTCCACAACACGAACCCACTTTCAATATTATTGCAAACATTATTATCAATCTTATATTCACCATGGGGCTTAAATAAATTTTCAAGATCATACGAAGAATCACCCCAATCATGATCATTGCAACAAGTAGTGCACATAGCAAAACTAGCATCCCCAAGCTTGGGGTTTTGCATATCATTAACATAATTGACATTAATAGAAATTATAATAACATCATTGCAATCATGCTTTCCATTCAAAGATCTATCGTGAATCACTTCATAAATTTCTTCATCACAATTTGCAGATTCACGAATCTCAAGCAAAACTTCATAAAGATAACCGAGTGTACTCAAATCACTAGCAATTTGTTCATGATAATTGTATCTCTTAAAAATATTAGCAAGTGGTGAGGATCCATATCAAGAGATATTTAGGAAGCAAAGATACAAGAAAATAGAAGGCACATGGTAACACAAGCAAACAAAAGATCGAACGAGAAAAAGGCGAAAGAAAAAGAGGGCGAACAAAACAACAAATTTTTGTGAAGTGGGGGAGAGGAAAATGAGAGGCAAATGGAAAATAATGTAAATTGCGAGGAGATGAGATTTGTGATTAGGAACTTGGTTGATGTTGAAGATCCTCCCCGGCAACGGCGCCAGAAATTCCTTTTGATGTCGCTTGAAGCTACGTCGGTATTTCCCCAAAGAGGAAGGGATGATGCAGCACAGCGGTGGTAGGTATTTCCCTCATGTATGAAACCAAGGTTATCGAACCAGTAGGGGAACCAAGCAACACAATGTAAACAGCGCCTGCACACAAATAACAAAACCTCGCAACCCGACACGTTAAATGGGTTGTACATCCCTTTCGGGGTACGGCGCCTCGAGATAGGCAAAGGACGTGAGGTAAATTTGTAGGTAGGATAAATAGATCGCGGAACAAATTAATTGCAGCAAGGTATTTTTGTATTTTTGGTTTAATAGATCTGAAAATAAAAGCAAGGAAAAAGTAGATCGCAAGTTAAATATATGAGAAAGAAGACCCGGGGGGCCGTAGGTTTCACTAGTGGCTTCTGTCGAGAAAGATAGCAAACAGTCGGTAAACAAATTACTGTTGGGCAATTGATAGAACTTCAAATAATTATGATGATATCCAGACAATGATCATTACATAGGCATCACTTCCAAGATTAGTAGACTGACTCCTGCCTGCATCTACTACTATTACTCCACACATCGACCACTATCCAGCATGCATCTAGTGTATTAAGTTCATGGAAAAATGGAGTAATGCAATAAGAACGATGACATGATGTAGACAAGATCCGTTTATCTATTGCGGCAGATATGGATCCCATCTTTTTATCCTTAGTAGCAACAATACATACGTGTCGGTTCCCTTTCTGTCATTGGGATCAAGCACCGTAAGATCGATCCCACTACCCGGCACCTCTTCCCATTGCAAGTAAATAGATCAAGTTGGCCAAACAAAACCCAAATATCAAAGAAGAAATACGAGGCTATAAGAGATCACACATATAAGAGATCAAAGAAACTCAAATAACTTTCATAGATATAAAAAGATATAACTGATCATAAACTCAAAGTTCATCAGATCCCAACAAACACACCGCCAAAAGGCTTACACCATATGGATCTCCAAGAGACCATTGTATTGATAATCAAGAGAGAGAGAGAGAGGAAGCCATCTAGCCACTAAGTACAGACCCGAAGGTCTACAAAGAACTACTCACGCATCATCGGAGAGGCACCAATGGAAGTGGTGAACCCTTCCGTGATGGTGTCTAGATTGGATCTGGTGGTTCTAGACTCTGCGGCGGCTGGATGAATATTTTGTCGACTTCCCTAGGGTTTATGGAATATTGGGGTATTTATAGAGCAAAGAGTCGGTCCAGGGGGCACCCGAGGTGGGCACAACCTACCACGCCGCGCCTGGGCCTCCTGGCGCGCCCTGGTGGGTTGTCCCCTCCTCGGGACTCCCCCCAGGTGCAACCAGGGTCCAACTTGTTCCTTCTGGTCCATAAAAAATCATCATAAATTGGCGTGGCATTTAGACTCTGTGTCATATTGATTTCTTGCGATGTAAAAAACATGCAAAAACATCAACTAGCACTTGGCACTATGTCAATAGGTTAGTACCAAAAAATGATATAAAATGACTATAAAATGATTATAAAACATCCAAGATTGATAATAAAACAACATGGAATAATAAAAATTTATAGATACGTCGGAGACGTATTAATGACTCGACTCAATAGCATCCCTGACCGAGTGCAGGCGTGGAAGAAGTCAGCTGCGCGCTATGGTGCTGATGTAGCTTTATCACTCGTTCGCGTTCATTGTAACGATGTTAAGGAAGAGAAGCTGAAGGCTCTTTTAGGTGGCTAACACCAAGAAGCACCAATTTCAATCTTTCATGGAGACCTTCATCAACGTGGCCACTTGCATCACAGACGGTATTGACCTGGACACCTTTGTTGAGCCAGCAAGTCTTCCTCCTGCCGAATGAAAAACTTGATAACTTGACTTTATTTGCCTCAGAATGCCGAGTGATTTTGTAATCGTTAATCTCTTTCAGGCCTAATGCTCGAACACTTTTGCTTGTGGTGCTGAACTCTGCTGGATTTATCCGAACTAGTTTGCTTTGTCTCCAATGTTCTTGGATTTTCTTGGTTTAAGCGAATCTAGGATTGCAACTGAGTCTTCGAGTGAGAGGGATGCTCTTCACCCGGAGTCGATGTTGTACTTGTGGTGCATCTTAGAGTGCATCCAGATGTTGTACTTGTGGCGCATCTCAGAATGCGTCCAGACATTGTACTTGTGGCACATCTCAGAATGCATCCAAACTTTGTATTTGTGGCGCATCTTGTTGTGTTTTTTTCAAACTTAGGCGAGTACGGGATCGCAGCTATGCCCCGGAGTGAGAGGATTGTTCTTCACTCGGAGTATGTTTTGAAACTTAGGCGAGTACGGGATCGCAGCTAAGCCCCCGAGTGAGAGGGTTACTCTTCACCCGGAGTATGTTTTGAAACTTAGGCGAGTACGGGATTGCTGCTAAACCCCCGAGTGAGAGGATTGCTCTTCACTCGGAGTATGTTTTGAAACTTAGGCGAATCAGGTTCGTGGCTAAGCCACCCACTGGGGGATTTGAACACACATTTATGTGAAAACAATCATTTTGAGACTGCGGAAATCATGTCTTTGATAAACAATCTGAAAAGTACTTCTTATTACATCTCGACAATCAGAGTGTTTTAGGTATAAAAGCGGCGGAGCAGATCCACATTCCAGGCGCGCGGCTTGTATTTTTTCTTGGCCACGTTGTAAAGGTGATATGCTCCATTGTGAAGCACCTTGGTGATGATGAAGGGGCCTTCCCAGGCAGGGGCGAGCTTATGCGGCTGTTGCTGATCCACTCGGAGCACAAGGTCTCCCTCCTGAAATGCCCGACCTTTAACATTTCGGGCGTGGAATCGACGAAGATCTTGCTGATAGATGGTCGACCGGATCAAGGCCATCCCTCTCTTCCTCCAAAAGATCAACAACGTCTTGACGTGCCTGTCCAACTTCAGCTTCTGAGAAGAGTTCCACTCGGGGCGCATTGTGGAGCGTCACTCAGAAGTACGGCTTCAGCTCCATATACCATGAAGAAAGGAGTTCGACCAGTCGACCTATTGGGAGTTGTCCTTAATCCCCACAAAACGGAAGGCAACTCAGTCACCCAAGTGCATGTTGCATGCTTGAGGTCGCGCCTGAATCGGGGCTTCAGTCCTTGGAGGATCAAACCATTTGCTCTTTCGGCTTGCCCATTCGACTGCAGGTGTGCAACAGATGCATAGTCGACCTGGGTGCCTTGGGAAGCACAGAAAGCTCTGAATTCATCGGAATCAAAGTTTGAGCCGTTGTCCATGATGATGTTGTGCGGAACTCCATATCTGAATATTATCTCTCTAGTGAAAGTGATGGTTGTGCTTGAGTCGAGGTTCTTGATGGGTTTGACTTCAATCCACTTAGTGAACTTGTCGACTGCCACGAGCAGATGGGTGAAGCCGCTTATGCCAGTCCTCAAGGGCCCAACCTTGTCGACTCCCCAAATAGCAAATGGCCAGACGAGTGGGATGGTCTTCCAGGCCGATGCAGGCTTGTGGGACATGTTTGAGTAAAACTGAGAACCTTCGCATTTCTCAACTATCTCCTTAGACATCTTGTCTGCCCGTGGCTAGTAGAATCCTGCTGGGTATGCTTTGGCCACGATGGTTCGGGAGGACGCATGGTGACCACAGGTCCCCGAGTGGATATCGTTTAAGATAATCAACCTTCTTCTGGAGAGATACACCGCTGAGCAACACCAATTACGCTTTCTCTGAAAAGTTGTCCACCTATAACTGTGAAGGCTTTGGATCTGCGAACGATCTGACGAGCCTCATCCTCATCCTCTGGAAGTTCCTACCTGAGCAGGTATGCGATGTGTGGCATTGTCCAGTCGGGGATGATTACCAAATCTTCCATGACTAGGTCGACAACCGCTGGGCTTCAACTTCAGTCGGATTGGTTGAACTTATCGGCTGTGGGGGCTCCTTTGTAAAGGGATCTTCTAGAACTGATGAGGTGTGGAGATGTTCCAAGAACACATTACTGGGAATAGGCTTCCGAGTGGAACCTATTTTCGCCAAATCATCAGCTGCTTGATTGTTGAGTCAGGGTATGTGGTGGAGCTCCAACCCTTCAAACTTCTTTTCTAATTTTCTCACTGCATTGCAGTATCCAGTCATGGCAGGGCTCCTAATATCCCGCTCCTTCATCACTTGATTTACTACAAAATCCGAGTCGACATAAACCATCAGGCGACGGACACCGAGTGAGATGGCCATACGCAACCCGTATAAAAGTGCTTCGTACTCAACTTCATTATTGGAAGAATTAAAGTGAATCTGGAGAATGTAACTGAGCTTATCGCCTCTTAGGGACACTAGGACCACTCCAGCGCCAGAACCATTTAACATCTTAGATCCATTGAAGAACATAGTCCAGTGCTCTGAATGAACTTGAGTCGGTTGCAGTTGCTCAATCCACTCGGCCAAGAAATCTACAATTGCCTGAGACTTAATTTCCTTATTTGCTTCGAACTTGATATCTAGAGGAAGAAGTTCAATCACCCACTTAGCCACCCGACCGGTTGCATCTCGATTGTTCAAAATCTCTGACAATGGAGCGTCACTAACGACTGAAACTGAGTGGTCTGCGAAGTAATGTGCAACTTTCTTCGTGGTCAGATAAATCCCATAGACAAGCTTCTGGTAATGTGGATACCTTTGCTTGAACAGAGTCAGAACTTCATAAATGTAATACACTGGGCTTGAACTTTATAGGCTTTTCCTTCCTCCTCCCGCTCGACCGTGAGCACTGTGCTGACAACTTGTCCTGTGGCTGCAATATATAACAATAGAGGCTCTTTGCTGACTGGAGCAGCAAGCACCGACTGGGTGGAAAGCAGGGCTTTGAGCTGTACAAACGTTGCTTCAGCTTCAGGAGTCCACTCAAATGTATCAGAATTTTTCATCAGTAGGTAAAGAGGCAATGCCTTTTCACCGAGACGAGAAATGAATCGACTCAATGCAGCCAAACAACCCGTAAGCTTCTGAACATCATGCACACGCACAGGGCGTTCTAGGTTTGTGTCTATTCCTCGTTCGGAAATGAGAAAACATGGCAACTTCCCTCCTAGGACTCCGAATGTGCACTTGGATGAATTAAGCTTGATGTCATATCTTCTTAGGTTGGCAAATGTTTCAGCAAGGTCAGTCAGCAGGTCGAAACTGTTAAGGAACGCGATAATTTTAAAAAAAATCATATGATCACGCAAGATCTATCTATGTGATGCATAGCAATGAGAGGGGAGAGTGTGTCCACGTACCCTCATAGACCGAAAGCGAAAGCGTTATGACAACGCGGTTGATGTAGTCGTACGTCTTCATGATCCGACCGATCTTAGCACCGAATGTACAGCACCTCCGCGATCAGCACACTTTCAACTCGGGGACGTCCCTCGTACTCTTGATCCAGCTGAGGCCGAGGGAAAGTTTCGTCAGCACGACGGCGTGGCTTCGCCTAAGCACTACGACGACATGACCGAGGTGTGTAACTATGGAGGGAGGCACCGCACACGGCTAAAAAATGTCAACTTGTGTGTTCTAGGGTGCGGTGCCCCCCTCCCCACATATATAAAGGAGGGAGGGGGAGGCCGGCCAGCCTCTCTAGGCACGCCAAGGGGGGAATAGCCCTCCTCCTAGTGGGAGTAGGACTCCTCCTTTCCTAGTCCCACTAGGAATGGAAGGAAGAGGGGCAAGGAGAAAGGAAAGGGGGGCCGGCCCCCTCACCCAATTCGGACTGGGATTTGGGGGGGGGGGGGCTCCCGGGCTTCCTTCTCTCCTCTCTCACTAAGGCTCATTAAGGCCCATATGCTCCCCGGGAGGGTTCCGGTAACCCCCGGTACTCCGGTAAATGCCCGTACTCATCCAGAACCATTCCGATGTCCAAACATAGGATTCCAATGTATCGATCTTTATGTCTCGACCATTTCAAGACTCCTCGTCATATCCGTGAATACATCCGGGACTCTGAACTATCTTCGGTACATCAAAACACATAAACTCATAATACCAATCGTCATTGAACGTTAAGCATGCGGACCCTACGGGTTCGAGAACTATGTAGACATGACCGAGACATGTCTCTGGGCAATAACCAATAGCGGAACCTGGATGCTCATATTGGTTCCTACATATTCTATGAAGATCTTTATCAGTCAAATCGTATAACAACATACGTTGTTCCCTTTGTCATCGGTATGTTACTTGCCCGAGATTCGATCGTCGGTATCTCAATACCTAGTTCAATCTCGTTACCAGCAAGTCTCTTTACTCGTTCCATAATAATTCATCCCGCAACTAACTCATTAGTTACAATGCTTGCAAGGCTTAGAGTGATGAGTATTACCGAGAGGGCCCAGAGATACCTCTCTGAAACACGGAGTGACAAATCTTAATCTTGATCTATGCCAACCCAACAAACACCTTTGGAGACACCTGTAGAGCACCTTTATAACCACCCTTTTACGTTGTGACGTTTGGTAGCACACAAAGTGTTCGTCCGGTATTCGGGAGTTGCATAATCTCATAGTCTGAAGAACTTGTATAAGTCATGAAGAAAGCAGTAGCAATGAAACTAACACGATCATAATGCTAAGCTAACGGATGGGTCATGTCCATCACATCATTCTCCTAATGATTTGATCCCATTCATCAAATGACAACACATGTCTATGGTTAGGAAACATAACCATCTTTGATAAACGAGCTAGTCAAGTAGAGGCATACTAGGGACTATATGTTTTGTCTACGTATTCACACATGTACGAAGTTTCCGGTTAATACAATTCTAGCATGAATAATAAACATTTATCATGAATTAAGGAAATAAATAAAAACTTTATTATTGCCTCTAGGGCATATTTCCTTCAGTCTCCCACTTGCACTAGAGTTAATAATCTAGATTACATAGTAATGATTCTAACACCCATGGAGCTTTGGTGCTGATCATGTTTTGCTCGTGAGAGAGGCTTAGTCAACGGGTCTGCAACATTCAGATCCGTGTGTATCTTGCAAATCTCAATGTCCCCTTCTGACACTTGATGATGGATGGAATTGAAGCATCTCTTGATGTGCTTGGTTCTCTTGTGAAATCTGGATTCCTTTGCCAAGGCAATTGCACTAGTATTGTCACAAAAGATTTTCATTGGACCCGATGCACTAGGTATGACACCTAGATCGGATATGAACTTCTTCATCCAAACTCCTTCAATCGCTGCTTCTGAAGCAGCAATGTACTCCGCTTCACACGTAGATCCCGCCATGATGCTCTGCTTAGAACTACACCAACTGACAGCTCCTCCATTCAATAAAAATTCGTATCCCGTTTGCGACTTAGAGTCATCCAGATCAGTGTCAAAGCTGGCATCGACGTAACCGTTTACGACGAGCTCTTTTTCACCTCCATAAACAAGAAACATATCCTTAGTGCTTTTCAGGTATTTCAGGATGTTCTTGACCGATGTCCAGTGCTCCACTCCGGGATTACTTTGGTACCTCCCTGCTATGCTTATAGCAAGACATACATCAGGTCTGGTACACAACATTACATACATGATATAACCTATGGCTGAAGCATAGGGAATGACTTTCATTTTCTCTCTATCTTCTGCGGTGGTCGGGATTTGAGTTTGACCCAACTTCACACCTTGTAACACAGGAAAGAACCCTTTCTTTGACTGATCCATGTTGAACTTCTTCAAAACTTTATCAAGGTATGTGCTCTATGAAAGTCCAATTAAGCGTCTTGATCTATCTCTATAGATCTTGATGCCCAATATGTAAGCAGCTTCTCCAAGGACTTTCATAGAAAAACTCTTATTCAAGTATCCCTTTATGCTATCCAGAAATTCTATATCATTTCCAATCAACAATATGTCATCTACATATAAGATCAGAAATGCTATAGAGCTCCCACTCACTTTCTTGTAAATACGGGCTTCTCCAAAAGTCTGTATAAAACCATATGCTTTGATCACACTATCAAAGTGTTTATTCCAACTCTGAGAGGCTTGCACCAATCCATAAATGGATCGCTAGAGCTTGCACACTTTGTTAGCACCCTTTGGATCGACAAAACCTTCCGGTTGCATCATATACAACTCTTCTTCCAGAAATCCATTCAGGAATGCAGTTTTGACATCCATTTGCCAAATTTCATAATCATAACATGCATCAATTGCTAACATGATTCAGACAAACTTAAGCATCGCTACGGGTGAGAAAGTCTTAGCGTAGTCAACTCCTTGAACCTATCGAAAACCTTTTGCAACAAGTTCAGCTTTGTAAACAGTAACATTACCATCTGCGTCAGTCTTCTTCTTAAAGATCCATTTATTTTCTATGGCTTGCCGATCATCAGGCAAGTCCACCAAAGTCCACAGTTTGTTCTCATACATGGATCCCATCTCAGATTTCATGGCCTCAAGCCATTTCGCAGAATCTGGGCTCATCATTGCTTCCTCATAGTTCGTAGGTTCATCTTGGTGTAGTAACATGACTTCCAGAACAGGATTACCATACCACTTTGGTGCGGATCTTACTCTGGAAGACCTACGAGGTTCGGTAGTACTTTGATCTGAAGCTTCATGATCATCATCATTAGCTTCCTCACTAATTGGTGTAGGAATCACAGGAACTGATTTCTGCGATGAACTACTTTCCAATAAGGGAGCAGGTACAGTTACCTCATCAAGTTCTACTTTCCTCCCACTCACTTCTTTCGAGAGAAACTCCTTCTTTAGAAAGGATCCATTCTTAGCAACAAAGATTTTGCCTTCGGATCTATGATAGAAGGTGTACCCAACAATTTCCTTTGGGTACCTATGAAGACGCACTTCTCCGATTTGGGTTCGAGCTTATCAGGTTGAAGCTTTTTCACATAAGCATCATAGCCCCAAACTTTAAGAAATGACAACTTTTGTTTCCTGCCAAACCACAGTTCATAAGGCGTCGTCTCAACGGATTTGTATGGTGCCCTATTTAAAGTGAATGCAGCCGTCTCTAAAGCATAACCCCAAAACGATAGCGGTAAATCAGTAAGAGACATCATAGATTGCACCATATCTAATAAATTACAGCTACGACATTCGGACACACCATTTCGCTGTGGTGTTCTATGTGGCGTTAATTGTGAAACTATCCCATGTTGTTTCAAATGAAGACCAAACTCGTAACTCAAATATTCTCCTCCACAATCAGATTGTAGAAACTTTATTTTCTTGTTACGATGATTTTCCACTTCACTCTAAAATTCTTTGAACTTTTCAAATGTTTCAGACTTATGCTTCATCAAGTAGACGTAACCATATGTGCTCAAATCATCTGTGAAGGTAAGAAAATAATGATACCCACCATGAGCATCAATACTCATTGGACCGCATACATCGGTATGTATTATTTCCAATAAGTCAGTAGCTCATTCCATTGTTCCAGAGAGCGGAGTTTTAGTCATCTTGCCCATAAGGCACGGTTCGCAAGCACCAAGTGATTCATAATCAAGTGATTCCAAAAGTCCATCAGTATGGAGTTTCTTCATGCGCTTTATACCGATATGACCTAAACGGCAGTGCCACAAATAAGTTGCACTATCACTATTAAACTTCAATCTTTTGGCTTCAACACTATGAATATGTGTATCACTACTATCGAGATTCAACAAAAATAGACCACTCAGCAGGGGTGCATGACCATAAAAGATATTACTCATATAAATAGAACAACCATTATTCTCTGATTTAAATGAATAACCATCTCGCATCAAACAAGATCCAGATATAATGTTCATGCCCAACGCTGGCACCAAATAACAATTATAACTAATCCCGATGGTAGATGTAGAGGTAGCGTGCCGACCACGATCACATCGACTTTGGAACCATTTCCCACGCGCATCGTCACATCGTCCTTGGCCAATCTTCGCTTAATCCGTAGCCTTTGTTTCGAGTTGCAAATATGAGCAACAGAACCAGTATCAAATACCCAGGCGCTACTGTGAGCATTAGTTAAGTACACATCAATAACATGTATATCAAATATACCTTTCACTTTGCCATCATTTTTATCCGCCAAATACTTGGGGCAGTTCTGCTTCCTGTGACCAGTCCCTTTGCAGTAGAAGCACTTAGTGTCAGGCTTAGGTCCAGACTTGGGTTTCTTCTCTTGAGCAGCAACCTTTTTTCCATTCTTCTTGAAGTTCCCTTTCTTCCCTTTGCCTTTTTTCTTCAAACTAGTGGTGTTATTGACCATCAACACTTGATGCTCCTTTTTGATTTCTACCTCGCGGCCTTTAGCATCGCGAAGAGCTCAGGAATAGTCTTGTTCATCCCTTGCATATTATAGTTCATCATGAAGCTTTTGTAGCTTGGTGGCAGTGATTGAAGAACTCTGTCAATGACACTATCATCAGGAATATTAACTCCCAGTTGAGTCAAGTGGTTGTGGTACCCAGACATTCTGAGTATGTGTTCACTGACATAACTATTCTCCTCCATTTTACAGCTGTAGAACTTATTGGAGACTTCATATCTCTCAATCCGGGCGTTTGATTGAAATATTAAACTCAACTCCTGGAACATCTCATATGCTCCATGACGTTCAAAACATCGTTGAAGTCCCGGTCTAAGCAGTAAAGCATGGCACACTGAACTAGCAAGTAGTCATCAACATGCGTCTGCTAGCATTCACAATGTCTGCAGTTGCGGGCGCGGGTGGTACACCTAATGGTGCTTCTAGGACGTAATTCTTCTTTGCAGCAATGAGGATAATCCTCAAGTTACAGACCCAGTCCGTGTAGTTGCTGCCATCATCTTTGAACTTTGCTTTCTCTAGGAACGCATTAAAATTCAAAGGAACGATAGCACGGGCCATTGATCTACAACAACATAGACATGCAAAATACTATCAGGTACTAAGCTCATGATAAATTAAAGTTCAGTTAATCATATTACTTAAGAACTCCCACTTAGATAGACATCCCTCTAATCATCTAAGTGATCACGTGATCCAAATCAACTAAACCATGTCCGATCATCACGTGAGATGGAGTAGTTTTCAATGGTGAACATCACTATGTTGATCATATCTACTATATGATTCATGCTCGACCTTTCGGTCTCAGTGTTCCGAGGCCATATCTGCATATGCTAGGCTCTTCAAGTTTAACCCGAGTATTCTGCGTGTGCAAAACTGGCTTGCACCCGTTGTATGTGAACGTAGAGCTTATCACACCGGATCATCACGTGGTGTCTCGGCACGATAAACTGTAGCAACGGTGCATACTTAGGGAGAACACTTGTACCTTGAAATTTAGTAAGGGATCATCTTATAATGCTACCGACGTTCTAAGCAAAATAAGATGCATAAAGGATAAACATCACATGCAATCAAAATATGTGACATGATATGGCCATCATCATCTTGTGCTCATGATATCCATCACCGAAGCATCATCATGATCTCCAACGTCACCGGTGCAACACCTTGATCTCCATCGTAGCATCATTGTCGTCTCGCCACCTATTGTTACTATGACTATCGCTATCGCTTAGTGATAAAGTAAAAAAATTACATGGCGATTGCATTGCATACAATAAAGCGACAACCATATGGCTCCTGCCAATTGCCGACAACTTTGTTACAAACATGATCAACTCATACAACAATTTATATCACATCATGGTTGACCATGTCACATCATAGCAAGCCCTGCAAAAACAAGTTAATGTCCTCTACTTTGTTGTTGCAAGTTTTACGTGGCTGCTACGGGCTTCTAGCAAGAACTGTTCTTACCTACGCATCAAAACCACAACGAGTTTTCATCAAGTGTGCTATTTTAACCTTCAACAAGGACCGGGCATAGCCACACTCGATTCGACTAAAGTTGGAGAAACAGACACTCACCAGCCACCTATGTGCAAAGCACGTCGGTAGAACCAGTCTCGAGTAAGCGTACATATAATGTTGGTCTGAGCCGCTTCATCCAACAATCACTACAAAAAACTACACTTCCGCGATGATACGTGTTTGTCACAGTAGGTCGCGTTTTCTGTCATGCATGTACATCCATGACAAATTTATGAATCAAGATAGTCATACATGTGCTGTCGTAGAAGTGTTCCATGACATTACCAAAATTATCATCACGGAAGTGTCCACTTCCATGACGATAAATCGCGTATCATAGAAGTGCTTTCGTCAAGGGTGACCGACACGTGGCATCCACCGTAAAGGAACGCCATTAAGCTATTGGGTTGGGTTTTGGATCCGATAACCCGTTAACAGCCCCGACCAATGGGGATTTTCCATGTGTAAAATCATCATTGGCTGGAGGAAACACGTGTCAGCTCATCGTTGGGACAGATGTCTTCCACTCATTGGACAGAAGGCGCCTATGATACGTCGACACGTGGCATGTCCCATCGAGTTTAAATGGGCTGGCCCAACTAAGGGCCCACAAGATTTTGTGGACCATAATGGGTCGACCCAGCTAAATGCCCACGAGATTTTGCGGACCATAATGGGTTGGCCCAGCTAAAGGCCCACAAGATTTCGTGGCCCATAATGGGCCGGCCCGGGTAAAGGCCCACAAGATTTTTGTGTGCCATAACGGCCCGGCCCAGGTAAAGGCCCACAAAATTCTTGCGGATCATAATGGGCCAGCCCAGCTAAAGGCCCACGAGATTTCGCCGACACTAATGGGCCAGCCCAGCTGTAGGCCCACAAGATTTTGAGGACCCTAGTAGGTCGGCCCATTAACTAGCTGTCATGTTTTGGGCCAAATGCCGGCCCATATTTGATCCGGTCCATTAATGGCCTGCCACGTTCCAGGCATAATAATGGCTCATATGAGATCCGGCCGTTAAAAGCCTCCCACATTCTGGGCCAAATCACGGCCCAGATCAGGTCCGGTCCTTTAAGAGGCTTCGGCCTCAGTTATGGCCCATATCAGATTCGGCCCGTTAACTAGACGCTATGCTTTTGGGCCCACTTGCTAAAGGATCATTTAGTAAATCGGCCTGATATTAGTTTCGGCCTATTAAGGGTCCGTTTAACATTTCAGCCGTATATTAATTTCGGCCTATTAAAAGCCCGTCATATAGTTGGGCCTAACTACGGCCCGGTTTGCATCCGGTCTACTCGCAGCCGATATCTGATTGGGCCAAACAAGGACCAAGCCAATTTTTTCCTGTTAAAAGCCCGTGATTTGATTCGCACAATCATGGGCCGGGGTCCAATTCGGGCTGCTGCCGGCCCATGAGCTGTTCGGCACGTTTCAGGCCCAACCTACTTCTCAGCCTCCTAAAATCCCATTGAATTTTCTTGCGAACAGAGGGTCGGGGGTTACTCGGCCTATTAAAGGCCCGAATCTACTAGTGGGCCAGTTTGACGGGGCCCATGATGCAGATCATACATCGTGATTGCATGACGGCCCGATTATGTACCGTAGTTTTATGGCTTGGTCGCTTTACTATGAAGACAGGATATATATACAGTAAAATAACTGCAGAATCGTGAATAAGAAAAAACCTAGACTATACAATAAAGAAATTACGGCATATTACATCCACTGGGCATCAAAGTTCGCCACTATGATAATAAAGCACAAGCAGACAACAGATTACATACACTGGGCATCAAAGATCGCCATCAGTGCAAGTAAACACGCCGACAAAATAATATACAAAACCAACAGCACTTCAATAGAGTTCAAGAAAGGTTAGCCTTGCTGGCGAGCTGTAGCGCAAGCACCTGAGCAAGATGATGAGACTGCGCTTGTTCAACACTTATATCTTCCTCACTCTGAAAGATAAACAAGCAGACATATGACATGTTTTGCACATAAAAGTATCAGTGCTGACAATTCGTCACATTTCTTACTGACGAATAAAGTGACATAGTTTAAAAATGCATTAACACAATATGGTATTGTTCAGGTCAAGACATGGCAGGAAATGACATTGTGAAGGAGTTGGCAGCTTCACAACACCACTTGATTACAGATCAAGAACTCATAAGTATCAATGGTTAGTGTGCTGTCAATTTATCCCATTTCATATTGGCAAATAAAGAGACGGTTTATATAATAGTAGAATGATATGACATTGTTCATAGTTAAGACATTGCAGAATATGATATTGTGCTGTAGTGGGTAGGTTCACCACACCACTGGATTATGGATGAAGAACAGAAGCATACATGTAGTGCAAAAGAAGATCACTTGCTGTGTATAGTTTAATTTACATGGTATGAAGAAGGACCTTGGTTGTACAACTGAAAACTTAAATTGAGAAGGACAAACTTTTATTTATGAACTAATCCCCCCGTTCCTAAATATAAGTCTTTTAGAGATTTCAATATGAACTACATAAGGATGTGTATAGACATAGTTTAGAGTGTATATTCACTCGTTTTGTTCCGTATGTAGTGCATATTGAAATCTCTGGAAAGACTTATATTTAGGAACGGAGGGAGTACATAATAAACTTTAAACATGCAATTTGATGCAAACACCAAAAATAAACAGTTGTTGCATTCATGCCTAACCAAATATACACAACAAAGTTTGAAGGTTTGAGAAGGACAAACTTACATTACTGGTGAAGACAGGCTCTATAAAGCCCTTGTCCATGCTGATGGGGGGGGGGGGCAATTCAAGAAGTTTACCACAAAATCTTCTTCATAAGCATTGCCTTTATTCGACATTTTGTTAAGAGTATATATAGATGTGATAATATACGAAAAAATGGAGAATATTTAAGATAAGATGAAGAGTGATGCTACATAACCAAGTAGCTATAAATGTATGTGCAGTGATACAGGCCAAAGGCACAAGCCAAGAGCAATGCACAACTAAACTTCTTCGGTACCAACCTTATGGTAAGAGTAAATATAGATCTGATGTGTAGAAAATGGAGGGCAAAGGAAAATAAGTTGCAGAGTGATGGTACATGAACAACTACTTGTCAATATAAGTACACTGATAAAGGACAACATGTACTTACAAGAACAATGCAGAGCTAAAAAAATTCATTAGCATTGGATATATTCTACACTAATGTAACCATTCATACAGATCAGATAATTTGGAGCGAACAATTGATAAGCAAGCTATCATGCATACTGCTGTCACATAATGAACCAGGTATGTATGCAAGTACAGTGATATAGGACAACAAGTACTAACAAGAGCAAAGCAGCGGGCAACATATTTGTGATATCCTGTCGTTCTTTTCAAATCGGAATTCTTCTTCGAGAAGATTTCCTGCAAAAAAGATCCGTAAAGCACATGCGGAAAAGTAGAAGTTCAAATTGTCATGTGATTTCATAGACAGTACCTCATCCTGGGAATGAGACCAGTGCATAACAAGGTTTTTCCATTCAATGTATTCTAAATTTAGCAGAGGAGACTTCACCGGAAATTCGTTTATAGACTTGCCATCAAAGTGTGATTTCCTCAGGTAACACCGATACTGCTGCAATGCTTCCTTGAAAAGCACAAGCAAGCTTTGCTCGTCATGACTATCCATATTGACCCTCGCCTAGTTACAACAATGTAATGTAAATCATTGATGTGTTCGATCAGCAGAAAACAGGAAAATAATAACCATGAATAATAGCACTTACACGTAAGTTGGACAGGAAGATGTGAAAATGGTGTTTGTCTTCACTATAATCTTCCCATGATGGGAATATACGCACGTAGTCCCTAACAACATAGAAAGCATTGTGTTTTTAAACTGGGAATAAATGGAATGGGGTTGCAATCTGCAGGAATTGGCCGTCTCTGCAGTTGGGATAGGTCTTCGGCCGGTGGACTTGCTGTACTTTTTGTTGGAGTGGGATTTTTCTGTGGTACTACTGGTGCTATGGCAAATGAAATCGGTATACCTTTTTCTAGAGTGCAGGTCCTATATGGTGGGGCTAGTGGTGTGGCCAGTGAAGTATGGGTACAGTCTGCTGGAGTCGGTCCTATGTTTTGTGTCACTGGTTGTACATCCAATATAAGTGGGGCACTGTCTGATTTCTCTGGCACCACCACGTTTTCCAAGGACTTTGCTGGTGCTCCTTCGGGTTCGGCAATCACCCTCTTCCTTTTTGATGTCTGATGCACAAGAAAAGCATTTGAGTGAAAAAACATGGTATGATGACAGATGGAATATGTATTGATAATGGATGGGCATGGCATCTTGAGTTATATGATGAGTAAACTAAGCAGATGGCGGTGCAACAAAGTAGAAGAAATGCAAGACAACATATGCAAGATACGCACAATCAATAAAACCTTGCCAAATTAGAACAGGCACCTTGATGGGTGAACAGGACAGGCCATCTGCCTTTGACTCCTGGAGGTTAGAATAGTCATTAGGATGATATTCTGAACAAGAATCAACTGGTGGGGAGAGTATGAGTTTCATTGCTTCCAGAATGGCACTCAATGCCTTGGTGCCAATTTTTTAAGTCATCGCAGTGTTCCACAATATTCTTCTGATGCGCGGATTATGATATTCACTATAATTGCATATAATATCTGAGAACCATGAAAACATAAATAGTTGTGAGATTATCTTTGTAATGTAGATGATATTCTAATATAGGGGCGCCCCTGTAAACACTTGTGTGCTATCACTGGATTCTGATGAGAGAGCTCGTGTGTGCTATAATATGGTGCGTGCATTTATATAATCTGGCACAAGTACACAAAACAATAGGCTCCAGAAGTAAGGATAGCTAGCAGATGACAGGTTCATAATATATTGTATAGAGAGTTTATTGCCAAACCATGATAACGAGAGCACACAGCAACTAGGCAGACCATAGTGTACATAATAGGGGTACACCCTAACCATAATATATAAATCGGGAAAGTGGAACTGGCATGAAAATACGATGTTGTATTGCTGCTAGTAATTGAAAGCCTATCGATCACGTATAGGCCAGCTCTATTAACTGTTGACTGCAGATGTCCCTGCGCCCCTTCCTGACAAGGAGCATACTGTACGTACTAAATAAAGAATAAACAAAGAGGAACATGTTAAAGAACAGAAGAGGAAGCATATTCTTGAGGTTCTGCTTCATTGCATACAATGTTGGTTGCCCACTCATGATGAATCACAACGCCCAAAGAAATGCATTTCCATGCTGTCTCTCTATATGTGGCAATTTTGAAAAAGAGTCATTAGGATCATATTCTGAACAAGAGTCAACAGGTGGGAAGCGTATGAGTTTCATTGCATCCAGAATGGCACCCAATGCCTTGGTGCCAATTTTGTGAGTCATTGTAGTGTTTAGCTTCAAGAGTGGACTGCTACTAGTGCGACACAAAGCAGCTACACAGATCATAGTGTAGATATAACGGGAAAACCTTAAGTATTAGAGTAAAATCAGCAAAGTGGAACTTGCTAGAATATATGTGCTAGTTTGTCGGTACGGCTAGAAAGGCTTCGGATACCAGCTCTCTTCAAGTGAAGGTGTGGTGCTATTAATATCAGTGTAACTCTCAAAGGCGACATAGCTCCCCGCATTTCCTTGCTGTTCTTATAGGATTCAAGTGGGCAGGCCAATACAAATCCTATTCCTATGTTTACAAGATCTTACGAATCAAAGAGGCTCAAAGTGTCCATCACAACCGACCGTATAGACCTCTACACTGCAAATGTCCCTGCTCATCTTCAGTACAAGGAACATACTGTACTACTATCAAACTCCCTCCGTTCCAAAGTATAAGTCTTGGTAGAGATTTCCACTATGGATCACATACAGATGTATCCAGATACATTTTAGAGTGTAGATTCACTCATTTTGCTCCATATGTAGTCCATGGTGGAATCTATACAAAGACTTGTATTTAGGAACGGAGAGAGTACATATTAAAGAAGAACGGAAGAGGAACATGGTAAAGAAGAGCAAGCAGATTTTGGATAATAAAAGGTTGGTTGCGCAGTGCCCACACATGATGAACCAGAGCGCATTAAGAATGCAACTCCCAGCTGTCTCTTGACCATTTCAGGCGGTTGGATGAAGATCCTACGTCTCCTAACCCATCTTCTTCCTCGTATCTAATTCTTCCCATACAAAACACCGCACGGGCCGCCGGCCGGACCACCGGCACCCACCGCACGTGTTCCTCCATCACCCCCACCCCCACCCCCGCCCCAAACCCCACCCGCGTCGAGTTTTTTTTCGTTCGGCGAGGCCCCACAACTACCCGAGCCCCTTCGTCTGCACCGGCGAACTCCGGCGAGCTCTGAAAAATTAAGTCTATTGTGATTTAGCTAGTGTGGAATATAAAAGGGGAAAACCATAAGCATTGGGAGTATAGTGTTGAGCGTGCCATGGCGGATCTGAAGGTGCAAACCGGACAAAGGCAACTTCATAACCAAGACAAGAAATCGGAGTAAAGTAGTGGCGATCTATTTTCTTGCTGCGATAAATAAGTTGAGCAGATACGAAAGAGTACCGCCTCTGGTGTGGCGTCGTGTACGCATCTGCTGAGAATTTGATGGTGCTGCGATAGCGATGACTGTCGGCGGCATGGAACCCGATCTAGGAGGGTAGACGGTGGCGGCGGGGTGCGGTGGACGAGACGGTCGTAGGAGCGGCACCGGCAAGGTGGACGACGGCGGGGATGAGGCGAGAGGACGGGATGCAAGGATCCCGGTCCGAAGCCGTGGATGAGAGAGGTCGCTCTCTTGTAATGGACGGCAGCGTCAGTGTATCATCTCTGACATGGTGGAGGAGGACGGCGGTGGATGGGGTGGCAGGCGGCGGCGGACGGAGGAGGGTGGGGTGGAGTGGGTGTTTTCGTGCCCATGGAGTACGAATGGGGAAAAGGGAGGTAGAGAGTAAGGGGGGAAACATGTATTCAGGGCACGCTTGTCTCAAATGCGAGCAAATTTACAAACTTATCCCCCGTTTCAAATTTCTACTACATCACAGCAACATTAGTCGGTTGGGGATAGGACGGTAATCTCGCATACACCGAATATTTGCCGACGAGAGTTTGTTTTTGGCGCCCACCGTGTATATGAATATGAATCGGGGAGGGAGTCGATTTCGGCCGAGGACACACTGTGTTTTGGCGCCCACCGTGTATGAATCCGGGTGAGAGGCGGTTACGTCACATTTGGGTGAAATTACAAACCTACCCCTATCGAAACCTATAGAAATCCAGCAGATAGGCTTTGCGTGGCACGGATAGGCTGTAGTAATTTCCATCTCGCAGATTTTGGTTTCGGACGGTTACTGCGACTTTCCCCGCTTCGTTCAAATTTTGCACAGTGCACGTTTACGCTCGTGCCAACTCAATTCGAATCCCGTTTGTATTCTATTTTTTTCGGGCGGGATCCATTTTCAATTGGAATTACATTCTATATACATCATTTTTTAATATATACTTTCAAAAGCACAATACCATTTATACATAAATGTGGTTTACAAATGGCATGATCTCATATTCATAAGGTTGTATCCATCAATTTGGATTTTCAAATATTTGAAACCACTTTATGTTGAAATCCAAAGTATGCATTCCTCGCTAACTGTCTCCAATTAATGTGTGTTTCATGCGGGTTTCTTTTACTTCTCAAACATGTATAATGTGTTTCACACACGCAACATATAGTGTAATCCCGTTTAGACATTAATTGCATATAAACCATGCATTGTTTGTAATTAAAGAATCTATAGATCACCAATATTGATAAACTATATAACATTACACGTGTGCCCAAATTCAAATGAATATGCATGTTTGATACACCAATTTGTGTTATGATATTATCGATGTCGTGATCTCCAGTTTAAATATTTGAATCTCCTTTAATCCAGATATTCGTCTCATATAGCTACCACTCATGCTTATATAGGACTATCTCTCTGGACCTATACGCGTTCATCGTCTCTCAGGTATCTCTCGTGCTACCTGTATGTCGACAATGATCTTTTATCTTCGTAACACACTGACGGTACTCTCTCCCTCGACCTTCATCACTCTATCTCTCTCTAAGTATATCTCGCTCCCTGCTATGTGTCTCTAACTATGATTCTCCATGTGGAATCTCTTTCTCTCAGACAAACACAAAACTTTGTCTCCCGGGGTCTCATTTCTCTCTACTATTCCCATGTGTGCCACTCGCACACCCCTCATACAGAGATGTCTTTCGCTCCTTAGATATGAGAACTTACGACTCTTCCTCTTAAATATCTCTTTCTCACACACAAACACGAACTCTGTCTCCCAGGGTCTCATACTTCTCCATTGTCCTCTTATATGCCGCTCACACACACTCTCTCTCCCTAGATATATCTTGTGTTCCCTCATATGTCTCTCTAGCTATCACTCTCGTTGTGAAATATCTTTCTCTCTCGCAGACACAAAACTCCGTCTCTTGGGATCTCATTTCTCTCTAATATCTGTTTGTATGTGACTCACATGCACCCTCTCTCTATCTCTCTCACACCCACACACATAACTCAGCCTTCTGATCCACTCGACTCCTATCTCTAACGCACACTAGCTAGCATCTTTATCTTTCTATTTATCTGTTTCTCCATCAACCTTCTTTCTCGCCCTCACTCTTGATTCCTATCACGCACACTACATATGTTTCTATCTACATGCAGCCAAGTGCCCTCTCACACACATATATAACTTCACCCTCTGAACCACCCGGCGGTCATCTCCAACACCCAAACTAGTGGATGTCCCTCTATCTAGCATCTCCATCTCTGTATCTATCTGTAGTTTCTCCGTCAACATTTCTTTCTCGCACAGAGTCTTGCTTCCTATCACCCACACTATATATGTCTCTCCATACATATGCATTTATAGGTTGATCTCTTTTGCACAATCGTTGTGCCTCACTCCCTCTGCTCACCATAGATGCATGCTCCAGCCCATGCCACTATCTCTTAAAGACAAAAGCACATGCTCAATTGTCGGGCCTTCTTCCCGGCATTCTCACATGCATGCATATTGTCATACCGATCTGTCTCTCCCATGTTGTTGATCTTATGACTTATGTCTTCTTTCTTTTATCTCGATCATGCGCGTGCACACACACACACATCCCACGTATACATGTATACCTCTCACACATGCACGTTCAAGGTCTCTATGTCTCCATACGTAATTAATTACCCTCAATCCTAATGCCACATCGAATCGTTCTCCTCTTTTGTGCACATAAATTCCGCCTGGATGGGTAAAACACACACTCACACTTAACAATCTCCTTCTAGCTACCCCACATGCCTCTCACCCTTCCCCTATATCCCCGAAACCAATAAGACCATCCCTTTGTTTAATTCCCGCCTACATGCACCATCGATATATAGTAGTCTTCCTCGGTGTCTCTCGAACAAACATGTTCTCCAGATATCGACTCCTCTCACGCGCACACACCTTCTCTTCCCTCTCTACGGGCATTTTACCTCTCGCACCCCATCGTTGTCGGCCTCTGCCATACACATCACCTCTCTATGATGAAGCCATGCACACTTACACACACACACGCACACCCCCCCCACACACACACTAAGACTCCATATCTCTCTCTCTCTCTCTCTCACACACACACACATACACACACCCCACACACACACACACTAAGACTCCATCTCACACACACATGCTCTAGGCGGCGCATTTGTTCCTACCACCCTTCATCCAACCTTACCCGTATGATAAACAATCACCTTTATTTACTTGCATAACATGGACAAATTCCACTTTACTTTAGTAGTCAGCAAACTTATCGTTTGTACCCCTATAAAAAAACGAGTTGGCGATGATGGTGTGTCTGCCATCTTGTAATACACACTGTATGATCTATATCTGACGGATAGAAAGCAAACTATGATAATTTTACCAAAGATACTCGCACCTCTCTCCACATCATTATCTCCCACAACCTCATTGCTCAGCAATTAAAAAAGGAATAAGTCTCTGGAACAATCTAGCATGCATGGTGGTCGCTGCCGCCTGCCGGCGCCGTCCATCCCCATGCCTCCGCCCATTCCGACCACCAGTCACCACCACACTCCACTCCTCCTCGCCTTATCTCTCATCTTTCATTTTTTATGACATTCTCGAGATACCAGTTTTCCGATAAAATTCTCGAGATATCATTAGTTTTTACACATGGGATTACTCCTGCAGGGGTCAATCACAATAGGTGTTTTGTAAAAAAATGCATACTTATGTTTCATGCAATGCACGAGAATCTTGCTCGTAATTATATAACGCAAATCACAAGCAGGAAGTGACATTTTTTTGACACAACCGCATTAACATGGCCACGTAAATCACTAGATAAAGTAAATACCAGTATACTTATATCCCGATGCAAAAGGTTGAGTACATGTCCGAAGAGTATAGTCGCACACACACACTCTGTCTCTCAGAATCTCTCTCGCACACACACCAGTTACGTGACGCACACTTAAGCAGACACGTATGTTACAATTTGTGCACCCGCAGGTACACGTGATGATGCGCATTTATTTAAGCCAGAAGGCGAACCCAAACAGTAGCTGCATTCATTCCCTCTCGTCGCCTTTTCTCTGGTCGCTGTCGCCCGGTAGCCATGGCCCAGCCGAAGGTAACAACATACGCCATACTCCCGCTGGAGCGGCGCTTTAATATGGAAATTTTAGTGGTCATGCATGCATCTTTTTGTGCTAGCACTCCTATATAAGGGTTGACTGATCGCTTCCCGCGGACGTGCGCGGGCGGTGGAAGAGGAAGGAGTAGGGAAGCGGGCTGTGGAGTAACGTTTTTACCACAATTTCTTAGGAAACTGAGTGCAATAATTGAGTAGTTTTGCAAACTACCAGTACTACACCTAAAACGGTTCAAAACCTATACTCCTTTGCCAGCGCGCGCTTCCCGCGTGAAACGGTCAGCGTCGCCCTGGAGCGTCAGTGCCGCATTAATGCTCGGCCAGAGCGGAGGCGACCTCTCACTGGCGCCGGCTTTGAAGTGGCGCGACAGCCGAGAGAGCGCCGCTTCCCGGTGCACGCGACTGCTCCGCGTCGAGACTGGCCATAGGCCCTATTTGGATACATGGGTTAGAGTTAGTTTGAGCTAGTTGGGGCTCAAATAGCCCTAAAGTATCCAAGCATGAGGGTTTAAATTGGAGCAAGTTGCACCGAATCCACCAAAAAAAACTATCCCACCCAAGAGGTGCTAACTGGAGATAGTTCTCATTGGGACCACTGAAAAATCGCTTTTCTCCCTCCATCAAGTGCATTTATTGTCAATCTAACCCTGTCACCCAAACACCTCTTTGGCTATAGTTAGTTCAGGCTTAGTCATGAGTTAGTCTAACCTCTAGCTAAGTTAGAGTATCAAACAAGAGCAGTATAGGACATGCAAGTTGCTCAAAGCATACAGGCAAATTCGTACCTCAATAGACGGCAAAAACGCCAGCCTGCCGCACTTTGATAGAGACGAGGAGGGAGAAGCAATACATGCTGCTAGATTACTAGAGATAGGTGTCGCACGGAAGCCAAGAAATATGGTGATATGTGGGTTAGCCATGTACTAGTATGATGTAACTACACTGGGCTGCCGTGTTTCGTACTCTTCCAGTCCACTGTGGAGATGATTGGTTAATTTTATATTGCTGAATAATATTAAATATTATGAGTGCAGACGCTCCACCACGAGGTTCCTTGCTCCTTCTCGGTCGTTCGGAATCTATGTTCTTCCACTCTATTTTTTTACGTGAGCTTTGTTCATCCTTTTGCCAACACGCGAGACATCTAGCATCAAGGTGCACGTGTTATGCAAGGATCTTTCCATCTATATGAAGAACACGTGGGACTGGAACTACGAGACGGACATGTACCCAGGAGTGGACGTACGAACCTGAGTAATGTAGCGCAGTAAGTGAAGTAGAAAGGCACAAATGGTATGAACATGCATGGCATATAGGGTGTGTTTGGTTGCGTTCTCGTCTCAGCATAGTTGTTCCCTCTTCATGCATGCTCAACTCAACACCCCTCTTCATGCATGCTCTCTTCATGCATGCTTCTAGTGTATTTGTGCTAAACTAGTGTGGACTCATGCACCCTCCATACACTGTACCAAACACCCAAAAGTGGGTCGAGAAGGGAACTCTTGGGCGGCATTTGTCTCTTACTACGTACTACCACTAAATGTTGTATGTACAATGCACGGTGATGTTATGGAGTACGTGCCTAAGTACTCTACTACTACTATATTAGTTGGAGGCACGTATTAACTTTTATATTTGTTTACTTGTATGCCCCGAGACCTTCCAACTAGACGTGTCTTTCTCTCCAGGTCGCACTTTGTATCGTTCATAGCACTAAGTACTACTACGTGTGGTCTCCGACGCAGAAGTGGAAGAAGTGGAGACACTCTATCATGCTGTTTTTTTACGCTGGGCTCTACCACGCTGTTCATGTCCCACTCCTTTCGCTGATGTGTGGGACATCCAGCACGCCGTGTTTGGCACCCTTCGTCGTAAGAGTTGAAACGCTAGCATTCATCAAAAATAAAAAATAATTATAAATCAGCAGTGATACTATTTTTTTGCGAACCAATCAACAGTGATACTATACCATGCGGTTTCATTGCTCCTCGATATCGGAAATAATACTTCCGTTCGCCAACATGTGGGACGTCAACCATCCTGGTCCACTTGCCATGCACGCAGAACTCCAAGGGAGAGTCACCCAGGTCGTCGCGCCGCACTAACAATGACTAATGAGCTGTCAAATCACAGGCCCACTTCCCACTTTGAAGTTGCTCGGACGAAGGAACCATCATGACTTCGTTGAATTCCACTTCTTGAAGAAAACTAGTGTACCAGCAGTACTGCTAGCTACAGTAGTTACTCCAATAGAGGGCTCCTTTCGTTCATAGGATAGGAATTTTATAGGAATATGAAAATCATAGGAAGTGAGATGACATGCATCTCAATTCCTATAGAGAAAGATATGCCATTTGATGCATAGGATAGGAATTTTTCCATTTAGTCTAGGCTAATGTACTGGTAATTTGCTCTAAAAACTACAGTAGTAACTAGTAGTATTGGTACATGCTCGTACTCAGACACAGACACACACACTAACTACTAGTACTAGTACTTCTCACATGCTGGCCAGACGCCGTCGTTCTCCTTCCCGGCTTTGTCGGCGACACCCCACCATGCTTGGATCTCCGCCGACCTCTCCGCAGTAGCGCGTGCGTCCTTTTCTTTCTTGTGGCGGCGGGCCTCTCTTTTCTTGAGTGCTTTCTGACTTTTTCGCTCCCTCTGTGCGGCTTTGGCCGCCTCTTTCTCTACCGCCCATTCGGCCTTGGCATCTTCAAATTCCTCCCACATAGTTGTGAGGTCGCGAGCGGCGATGAACTCGGCATGGCGGGATGCCATCGCTTCCCTACCATTTTGTGTGCGGTCGTGGGCGACGAGGAACTCGGCACGGCTGGATGCCATTGCTGCCTTACCGGTTAATGTGCGGCGCGGTGGTATGAACGACGCTTGGAGTGGCCGGACAACCTTATAGTGCATTGGTTTGTCAAGAGCTCAAGGACAGAAGACGAAGCAAATTTGGATTCCCCTTCAATCCTGGTCATTTATTACCGAGTAAAATGCATTGGCGGTTATCGAACTTATCTTATACTAGCTCACTTTGATCATTGTATACGAGATATGGTGATTATACGGTCACTGGATCAGCATATAGCTCTGTATTTGCCTGGTTGACTAGTCAAACAGTCCGCATGCGCCTCATCAGCTCTTGCTCTTTATCTATCTACGCGGGCCTACGTGTTAATGGAGAAAGAAATACTGTAAAAACCAAAATTATGCGTATGTGGGGAATCAAACCACGGACTCGTTGCTCCAACGCACCCTGGTCAGCCAAATGAAAATGAAATACTTCGCATCAGACACTCACGCTCACGCTGTCAAAGCATGCTAATGCATGCACCTCGCCCTCTAAATCAAAGTCGTGCTCATGGCGCAACGCAAACGGCGAGCCCATCACCTGCGCGCCCCAGCGGTGCCTGACATTACTGTTTAGACGTTTGATGGAGCTACGCGAACACCGAGCATGTATTCACCTGGCTCAACACCAACGGTCATACTTTGTAATGCCCCGGATTCGATGCGCCAGGTGTCCGCCAGTTATTCGCCATCGTTGCCATGTTATTTGCTTGCGTGTTGCATATTGACATGTCATCTTGTGCATTTCATCTTGCATACATGTTCGTTTCTTGCATCCGAGCATTTTCCCCATTGTCCGTTTTGCAATCCGGCACTCCTATGTACTCCGACGTCCCCCTTTTGTCTCTCGTTGTGAGCGAGTGTTAAATGTTCTCGGAATGGACCGAAGTTTTCCAAGCAGCCTTGGTACACCACCGGTAGACCGCCTGTCAAGTTTCGTGCCATTTGGAGGTCGTTTGATACTCCTATGGTTAGCCGAGTAACCGTAAAAGCCCTCTTTGTGTTGCAGCCCAACACCCCTCCAAAGTGGCCCAAAACCCATCCAAACCACCTACATGCTCTCGGCCGTTCGATCACGATCGTGTGGGAGAAAACCGCACCCCATTTGGAGTCTCCTAGCTCCCTCTACCTATATATTAGCCCTCCTCGTCCAAATTCGCAGTCCAAACCCTAAAATCCTCCCTCCGTGCCACCGGACATGTCCGCCGACGGCCGGACACGTCCAGCCTCCACCTCATCCCGGCGAATCGGGCATCGCCACGTCACCCCGCCGCCGCCCGCAGCCAATCTGGCTTCGCCACCTTGCCCCGCGCCACCTCACCCGCGCCTCTCCCTCCGCCGCGGCCCGCTCAGGCCCGTGTGAGGCCCGCCCGAGCCCATCCGAGGCCCGAGCGCTGCCCGCGCGCCACCGCCTTTCGCCTTGCCGCCAGTGTGTTCTGCCGCCGCCCTGCCGGTGCGCCTCCGCGCCCGAGCTCCCTCCGCCGGCCAACTCCGTCGTCGCCCTCCGCCGCCTCCGCCGGCGTCCTGCACCACCGCCGGCCCCGTCGGCCTCGAGCACCGCCGGCCCCGCGGCGCCTCGCCCGTCTCCCGCGCAGCGCCCCGCGGCTCTGCCCGCCGGCGCCGCCATCGCCACGGCGCCGCGCCGCCCTTGCCGGAGCCGCCATCGCCACGGCGCCGCGCCGCCTTTGCCGGAGCCGCCGCGTCCTGCGCCCTCCGCCGCCGCCGCGCCGGATCCGGCCGGATCCGGCCGGGCCAGCCCGTCCCCGACCCTCTCCGGCCACCTCCTCTCCATCTCCGGTGACGAATCCGGCGAGATCCGCCGCTGCCTCGTTTTGCGTGCCGGGTCAACCCCAGATCCGGAGGTGATTTTTCTGCTAAGTCCCCGTAGTTTTTCATATTCTGATGCTATGTTTGATATGCCAAAACTTGTTGCATACTGCTCCGTTTTGTGCGTACTACATATCATAATGTTCACTGTGAGATGGTCTTATTTTTGTTCCATTGTGCCATGTTTATTTGAGTCCATCTTGATGCCCTAATCATCGTTGCAACAGTGCTATATGATGTTAATATGCTGAAACTGTTATAACTTGATGATTTGTTATTTTTGTTGCATTTGATGTGTGCATCTTATGAGCTTGATGTCTACATGAGTTTTGAACTACATCATGCCATCTTTACATAGGTGCAATCAGTGAGTGCATCGACCTTGTTAAGTAGGGTACTTGCTGCTACTGTTTTGCTAGGCTGAATTTGCTATATCATGATGCTTTGTAAACCTATTGCTACAAGTCATTATATGCATAATCTGGAGATGTTCACTAAGGATGTTTTGTTATACATGTTATGATATATCCATCCATGCCCCTGGTTGCATTTATAGCCTGTTGTAGCTTGTTGTAATCTTGCTCTCAAATTGCTAAATAATGTTGCTGTCAGCCTGTTAACATTAAGTTCAGTTTTTCCATGAGCTTTGCTAGTGATCCATGCGCCCTATGAACTTGCTCTTGCCATACTTAGCTTCATAAATAAGTCTTCTTACTGCTGGTTGCCTTGTCATGCAATGTATTTCTCTGTGGTGAGTGGTACTAGCTCACCAACATACCTACTTATCGTTGTTCCTGCCATGTTTGAATCTGTCATATAACTTGCCATGTTTACATGGGTGCCATCATATCTTCTGATCCTTTTGGCTCATGGTCAGTAAAGGACTTTTGTTCTATGCATTTAGTAGTATCATGCCATGCCTTAAGTTTCTATGATAAGTACCTGTAGCATGTTGTTTGATAGCTCTAAACATTGCAACCCGATATTATTTCTGCCAAGCCTGTAAACTGTTATTATTTGCAATGTTGACATGTCCTTTTGAGCATGTTCTAGTGATTTCTGGAGATAGCTCAGTGTTCATGTTTTGTCATGCTTTACCTGTATATCACGTCCATGCCTTTTATTTTCCTGTTGAGGTGTTGTAGCATGTTGTTTTGATGCTTGCTAGATGCCTAGTTGTTGTTTTGGACAGCTTGTCCTTTAAACTTGTTTCATGTGTGTGTGTTGAACCGTTGCTCCGTTTTGAGTGTGCTCTATATGAAACTTGATTGATTTTGCATGTAGTTTCATATTATCATGTTGCATCCTTGTTTTGAGGTGTTTGCTTGATGTTTGTATGCATTTTGCATCAATGCCATGTTTAACTTGTTTTGCTCATATCTTCTAGGCCGTAGCTCCAAATCTATTGAACTTTATATGTAACTTGACTAGAATCTCGTGTAGATCATCTTGGTGCATCTTAAATGGCTGTTTAACAACTTGAACATAAGGTTTATTCAGATCTGGACCAATTTCGAAATTTGCATATGAGGACTTACCGGAATTGTTATATATTGTTTCCGGCCTCATTTAAACTTGCTTTGATGTGTTGCTCTTGTTTGCATCATCTCTTGCCATGAGTAGATTCATGTAGTCTTGCCTTGCGTCATGCTTGTTGTGCATCATGTCTTGTATATGTGTGGTGTGTTCACCATGTTGTGTGCTTCTCTCGATAGTTCCCGTTTCGTTGCGATCGTGAGGATTCGTTCGTCTACGCTTGGTTCATCTTCGTGGCTTCATCTTCTTCACGGACTCATTCTTCTTCCTAGCGGGATTTCAGGCAAGATGACCGCTACCCTGGATCTCACTACTATCGTTGCTATGCTAGTTGCTTCGTTCTATCTCTTTGATGTGCTACCTATCAATTGTTATTCAAGCCTCCCAAATTGCCATGTCAGCCTCTAACCTTTTCACCCTTCCTAGCAAACCATTGCTTGGCTATGTTACCGCTTTGCGCAGCCCCTCTTATAGCGTTGCTAGTTGCAGGTGAAGTTGAAGATTGCTCCATGGTGGAAAGGATTATGTTGGGATATCGCAATATCTCTTATTTAATTAATGCATCTATATACTTGGTAAAGGGTGGAAGGCTCGGCCTTATGCCTGGCTTTTTGTTCCACTCTTGCGCCCTAGTTTCCGTCATACCGGTGTTATGTTCCCGGATTTTGCATTCCTTGCGCGGTTGGGTGATTGATGGGACCCCCTTGACAGCTTGCTTTGAATAAAACTCCTCCAGCAAGGCCCAACCTTGGTTTTACCATTTGCCTCACCTAGCCCTTTTTCCCTTGGGTTTCCGGAGCCCGAGGGTCATCTTTATTTTAGCCCCCCCAACCCCCAGGCCAGTGCTCCTTCGAGTGTTGGTCCGAACCGAGCTGCCTGCGGGGCCACCTCGGGGAAACTCGAAGTCTGGTTTTACTCGTAGCTAGTCTCATTCGGTGTTGCCCTGAGAACGAGATATGTGCAGCTCCTATCGGGATTTGTCGGCACATCGAGCGGCTTTGCTGGTCTTGTTTTACCATTGTTGAAATGTCTTGTAAACAGGGATTCCGAGACTGATCGGGTCTTCCTGGGAGAAGGTATATCCTTCGTTGACCGTGAGAGCTTATCATGGGCTAAGTTGGGACACCCATGCAGGGTATAAACTTTCGAAAGCCGTGCCCGTGGTTATGTGGCAGATGGGAATTTGTTAATGTTCGGTTGTAGATAACTTGACACCAGATCCAAATTAAAACGGATCAACCGCGTGTGTAGCCGTGATGGTCTCTTCTCGGCGGAGTTCGGGAAGTGAACACGGTTTTGGGTTATGTTTGACGTAAGTAGGAGTTCAGGATCACTTCTTGATCATTGCTAGCTTCACGCCCGTTCCGTTTGTTCTCTTCTCGCTCTTATTTGCGTATGTTAGCCACCATATATGCTTAGTCGCTGTTGCAACCTCACTACATTACCCCTTCCTTTCCCTTTAAGCTTTGCTAGTCTTGATACCCATGGTAATGGGATTGCTGAGTCCTCGTGGCTCACAGATTACTACAACAACAGTTGCAGGTACAGTTTGTGCAATGATCATGACGCGAGAGCGAAGTTTGCTTGTTTTGGAGTTCTTCTTCTGCTTCTTCTTCGATCAGGGGATAGGTTCCAGGTCGGCAGCCTGGGCTAGCAGGGTGGATGTCGTTTGAGTTTCTGTTTGTTTTTCATCCGTAGTCGGATGTGGCTCTTGTGTATGATGATGTTGTATTCGGGCGGCATTGTATGCCTTATGTATGTATCCCTATCTATTATGTAATGTTGATGTAATGATATCCACCTTGCAAAAGCGTCTTCAAGATGCGCTTCTATCCTTGGCGGGACCTTCGAGTTCCTTTAGGATAGGGTCGCATCTTGGGCGTGACAAGTTGGTATCAGAGCCTCGACCGACCATAGGAGACCCCTTGATTGATCGTGTAGTTTGGCCGTTGTTGAGTCTAGAAGAAAACTGTTTTTTGGAGTCTAGTTATATCGGAGAGTAGGAATTCTTTTTACTCCTCGGCCCCTTCATCGCTCTGGTGAGAAATCTTGACGTAGGTGTTTTGACTTACTACTCTTCCCCTTCAAATTTTTATTTAGGATCACGCAGTTGGTTTTCCGATCGTAGGTTGTCAGATCTTTTCATCCGGTGCATTTCTCGTCAAGTTGACTCGAGCCTCTTCATCTTTGCCAAGTTCAATCCTCAGTTGTTTTCTTTTCCCACCCACCCACCCTTTTCATCTCAGAGTCCGAGTCTGTAATCGAGTATCCATCCTACTCGTGCGAAGTCTTTGCCTTCTTTCCTTAATGATTTCAAC
>NC_041385.1:492825324-492865164 GCF_002162155.2 Triticum dicoccoides
CCCCTTTAGTCTTCCCTCAATCATTTCAACCGGTGAATTCTCATTTTGTTCGACATTCTTCATCTCTTTTTCTTCTCCGGTGGACTCAATTCAAGTTTTTTTCGAGTTGATCATATTCTTTTCCTTGGATCAAGTGTTTTCCTTGCTCGTTTGCCTCTCGCCATTCTATCATTTCGGAGTTCAAGACATCTCAAGAGATTCATCTATGTTCCAATTAAGTCGAGGTTGTCACCTCATTTAAATATTTCAATTGTTCCGGTGCTTCATCTACCTCTTCAACAATCTTTTCCAACGGTGTTTTTCTTTTAGTGGGCCCTAACCCACAGGTCTTTTCCCAGGATCTTACCTGACTCTTCGAATTTCCCAGAGCTATTCACAAATCCCTTTCGAAGTTTTACGTAAGTATGAATTTCATCAGTCAGATCTTTTCCAAGATCAATTTCGAATCATTTTCATTGTTGCCTCAACCTCTTCGCTTTTCGTTCCCCCGAAATGCTTTAACAATTTTGGTGGTGTTTCTCATCGTCATTTGAAGACCGAAGAAGAGTTTTTCCTCTAAATCTTGCCCGTTATCCCGAACATTCATGGTTCTAGCTTCATGTTATTAGTCTCGAATTATTCCATTTGTCAGATATTCTTTTCTTAACCATCCGGAGTATGTCAGGAGTTGTTTTTCCATTTCTTTTCACCGGAGGCCATCATTCCAGAAGAATTCTTCGTCCCCACATTTCCGCTATCGTTCTCTATTTATCCCGGTGCTTCATTCAAGTGTTCTTTAATCAGCTCATGATCTATTTGTCCTTTTGCATCTAAATTCCCTCTAGCATATTTATTCTTCTAAATTCTTCCCGGTGATTCATTCTTTTTCATCAGTCATTTTCGAATTCTTACGGTGGTTCGTTCAAGATTCTTTTTCTTTGATTATCATATTAGTTCATTCGTTTTTTCGAATCCTACCAGTGGTTCATGAAGACCTCCTCAAGTTTGCGATATGTCACTTCTTAATCCTTTTCAAGAAGAATAAGTAGTATGAAAAATCCATTGCTTGTCATCAATTTAATTTGATGAAGGATAAGCATACAATAAATCTTATTCTTATTTCATCCAAGTTGATTACCCTCTTCCTTTTGGAGTTTGTTCATCGTCTCAAATTCTTGGTTCAAAGTGTTTTCATCTTTTCTTTTCCGGAGTTCAAATTTCCTCAGCCATTTCATCCGAACCTCCATCTAAATCATCGCAAGGCTCATCTTATTCTTTCTTCCTTTATTCTATCTCATCATCCTTTTGTCATCGGAGTTCTTCATGGTGGTTCTTCATGATTCAATTCATTCTTCAAGAGTTCATCAAGATTTGGTTGGAGGAATTCAAGTATCTTGTCTTCTCGCATCTCGAAGTGCAATTAATTCTTCCTTTTTTTCTGAAGTGGAGTTTTGCATTTCTTCATTCCTCTCAGCTATTCTATCTTTTCCGTTTGTGGTCGGTTACCACCTCATAATTTCTGAGGGGTTATCCATATGTCCACAACAAGCTTATTCTTTCATTGTTGATTTTCTCAACAACTCCATTCAAACCTTCCGTCTAAAGATGCTTTCTATTTCATTCGTGGCACAAGCTGTCATTTTATTCTCCGTTATTTTCATTCAACTCTTTCAATTCTTTCCGGAGTTTTTGTGTCATGTCTTCATCAAGTATCATTCCATCCTCTCAAGCTCGTGTTCTATTCCTCCATGTTTCAGCCGGAGTGCTGCCTAAATTCTTTCAGTCTTATTCATTTCTTATCTCGTTTTAACCGGAGAGGTTTCATAGTCTATCTGATTCCGTGAGTTTTCGATTCTCGTCATTCTCGTCGTTCCTCTCTTCTTCTCGTGTGCTCGCGATTCTTTGCTTCTTCTCTTGAGTTCTTGTTTCACCTCTTTCTCTTTCTCTTCCGTCTCGTTCCTAAGATCTCGGGACGAGATCTCTTGTTAGTGGAGGAGTGTGGTAACGCCCCGGATTCGATGCGCTAGGTGTCCGCCAGTTATTTGCCATCGTTGCCATGTCATTTGCTAGCGTGTTGCATATTGCCATGTTATCATGTGCATTTCATTTTGCATACATGTTCGTTTCTTGCATCCGAGCATTTTCCCCGTTGTCCGTTTTGCAATCCGGCACTCCTATGTCCTCCGATGTCCCCCTTTTGTCTCTTGTTGTGAGCGGGTGTTAAACGTTCTCGGAATGGACCGAGGTTTGCCAAGCGGCCTTAGTACGCCACCGGTAGACGGCGTGTCAAGTTTCGTGCCATTTGGAGGTCGTTTGATACTCCTACGGTTAGCCGAGTAACCGTAAAAGCCCTCTTTGTGTTGCAGCCCAACACCCCTCCAAAGTGGCCCAAAACCCATCCAAACCCCCTCCATGCTCTCGGTCGTTCGGTCACGATCGTGTGGGCGAAAGTCGCACCCCATTTGGAGTCTCCTAGCTCCCTCTACCTATATATTAGCCCTCCTCGTCCAAAGTCGTAGTCCAAACCCTAAAATCCTCCCTCCGCGTCGCCGGACATGTCGGCCGACGGCCGGACACGTCCAGCCTCCACCTCACCCCGGCGAATCGGGCGTCGCCACGTCACCCCGCCGCCGCCCGCAGCCAATCCGGCTTCGCCACCTCGCCCCGCGCCACCTCACCCACGCCTCTCCCTCCGCCGCGGCCCGCTCAGGCCCGCGTGGGGCCCGCCCGAGCCCATTCGGGGCCCGAGCGCTGCCCGCGTGCCGCCGCCTTTCGCCTTGCCGCCGGCGTGTTCCGCCGCCGCCACGCTGGTGCACCTCCGCGCCCGAGCTCCCTCTGCCGGCCATCTCCGTCGCCGCCCTCCACCGCCTCCGCCGGCATCCTGCCCCGCCGCCGGCTCCGTCGGCCTTGAGCGCCACCGGCCCCGCGGCGCCTCGCCCGTCACCCGAGCGCCGCCCCGCGGCTCTGCCCGCCGGCGCCGCCATCGCCACGGCGCCGCGCCGCCCTTGCCGGAGCCGCCGCGTCCTGCGCCCTCCGCCGCCGCCGCGTCGGATCCGGCCGGGCCAGCCCGTCCCCGACCCTCTCCGGCCACCTCCTCTCCATCTCCGGCAACGAATTCGGCGAGATCCGCCGCTGCCTCGTTTTGTGTGCCGGGTCAACCCCAGATCCGGAGGTGATTTTTCTGCCAAGTCCCCGTAGTTTTTCATATTCTGATGCTCTGTTTGACATGCCATAACTTCTTGCGTACTGCTCTGTTTTGTGCATGTTATATATCAAAATGTTCATTGTGAGGTGCTCTTCATTTTGTTCCATTGTGCCATGTTCATTTGAGTCCATCTTGATGCCATGATCAGCATTGCAAGAGTGCTATATGATGTTAATCTGCTGAAACTGTTATAACCTGATGATTTATTATTTTTGTTGCATTTGATGTGTGCATCTTATGAGTTTGATGTCTACATGAGTTTTGAACTAAATCATGCCATCTTTACAGAGGTGCAATCCATGTATTTTTCTGAGTCTTGTAGTGAGTGCATCGAGCTTGTTAAGTAGGGTACTTGCTGTTACTGTTTTGCTAGGCTGAATCTGCTATATCATGATGCTTTGTAAACCTGCTTCTACAAGTCATTCTATGCATAATTTGGAGATGTTCACTAAGGATGTTTTGTTATACATGTTATGATATATCCATCCAAGCCCCTGGTTGCATTTATAGCCTGCTGTAGCTTATTGTAATCTTGCTCTCAAATTGCTAAATAATGTTGCTGTCAGCCTGTTAACATTAAGTTCAGTTTTGTCATGAGCTTTGCTAGTGATCCATGCATCCTATGAACTTGATCTTGCCATTCTTAGCTTCATAAATAAGCCTTGTTACTTCTTGTTGCCTTGTCATGCCATGTATTGCTCTGTGGTGAGTGGTACAAGCTCACCAACATGCCTACTTATCGTTGTTCCTGCCATGTTTGAATCTGTCACATAACTTGCCATGTTTACATGGGTGCCATCATATCTTCTGATCCTTTTGGCTCATGGTCAGTAAAGGACTTTTGTTCTATGCATTTATTATTATCATGCCATGGCTTAAGTTTCTATGATAAGTTCCTGTAGCATGTTGTTTGATAGCTCTAAACATTACAACCCGATGTTATCTCTGCCAAGCCTGTAAACTGTTATTATTTGCAATCTTGCCATGTCTTTTTGAGCATGTTCTAGTGATTTCTGGAGATAGCTCAGTGTTCATGTTTGGTCATGCTTACCTGTACATCATGTCCATGCCTTTTGTTTTCTTGTTGAGGTGCTGTAGCATGTTGTTTTGATGCTTGCTAGATGCCTAGTTGCTGTTTTGGACAGCTTGTCCTTTAAACTTGTTTCATGTGTGTGTGTTGAACCGTTGCTCCGTTTTGAGTGTGCTCTATATGAAACTTTCTTGATTTGGAATGTAGTTTCATATTATAATGCATCCTTGTTTTGAGGTATTTGCTTGATGTTTGTATGCATTTTGTATCAATGCCATGTTTAACTTGTTTTGCTCATATCTTCTAGGCCGTAGCTCCAAATCTAATGAACTTTGTATGTAACTTGACTAGAATCTCGTGTAGATCATCTTGGTGCATCTTAACTTGCTGTTTAACAGCTTGAACATAAGGTTTATTCAGATCTGGACCAATTTCGAAATTTGCATATGAGGACTTACCGGAATTGTTATATAGTGTTTCCGGCCTCATTTAAACTTGCTTTGATGTATTGCTCTTGTTTGCATCATCTCTTGCCATGAGTAGATTCATGTAGTCTTGTCTTGCATCATGCTTGTTGTGCATCATGTCTTGTATATGTGTGGTGTGTTCACCATGTTGTGTGCTTCTCTCGATAGTTCCCGTTTCATTGCGATCGTGAGGATTCGTTCGTCTACGCTTGGTTCGCCTTCGTGGCTTCATCTTCTTTATGGACTCGTTCTTCTTCCTAGCGGGATTTCAGGCAAGATGACCGCTACCCTGGATCTCACTACTATCATTGCTATGCTAGTTTCTTTGTTCTATCGCTTTGCTGCGCTACCTATCAATTGTTCTTCAAGCCTCCCAAATTGCCATGTCAGCCTCTAACCTTTTCACCCTTCCTAGCAAACCATTGCTTGGATATGTTACCGCTTTGCTCAGCCCCTCTTATAGCGTTGCTAGTTGCAGGTGAAGTTTAAGATTGCTCCATGGTGGACAGGATTATGTTGGGATATCACAATATCTCTTATTTAATTAATGCATATATATACTTGATAAAGGGTGGAAGGCTTGGCCTTATGCTTGGCTTTTTGTTCCACTCTTGCCACCCTAGTTTCCGTCATACCGGTGTTATGCTCCCGGATTTTGTGTTCCTTACGCGGTTGGGTGATTTATGGGACCACCTTGACTGTTCACTTTGAATAAAACTCCTCCAGCAAGGCCCAACCTTGGTTTTACCATTTGCCTCACCTAGCCCTTTTTCCCTTGGGTTTTCGGAGCCTGAGGGTCATCTTTATTTCAGCCCCCCACCCCCCGGGCCTGTGCTCCTTCGAGTGTTGGTCCGAGCCGAGCTGCCTGCGGGGCCAACTCGAGGAAACTCAAAGTCTGCTTTTACTCGTAGCTAGTCTCATCCGGTGTTGCCCTGAGAGCGAGATATGTGTAGCTCCTATCGGGATTTGTCGGCACATCGGGCGTCTTTGCTGGTCTTGTTTTACCATTGTCGAAATGTCTTGTAAACCGGAATTTCGGGACTGATCGGGTCTTCCTGGGAGAAGGTATATCCTTCGTTGACTATGAGAGCTTATCATGGGCTAAGTTGGGACACCCCTGCAGGGTATAAACTTTCGAAAGCCATGCCCGCGGTTATGTGGCAGATGGGAATTTGTTAATGTCCGGTTGTAGATAACTTGACACCAGATCCAAATTAAAACGCATCAACCGCGTGTGTAGCCGTGATGGTCTCTTCTCGGCGGAGTCCGGGAAGTGAACACGGTTTTGGGTTATGTTTGACGTAAGTAGGAGTTCAGGATCACTTGTTGATCATTGCTAGCTTCATGACCATTCCGTTTGTTCTCTTCTCGCTCTTATTTGCGTATGTTAGCCACCATATATGCTTAGTCGCTGCTGCAACCTCACCACTTTACCCCTTCCTTTCCCTTTAAGCTTTGCTAGTCTTGATACCCACGGTAATGGGATTGCTGAGTCCTCGTGGCTCACAAATTACTACAACAATAGTTACAGGTACAGGTTGTGCGATGATCATGACGCGAGATGATGTTTGTTTGTTTTGGAGTTCTTCTTCTGTTTCTTCTTCAGTCGGGGGATAGGTTCCAGGTCGGTAGCCTGGGCTAGCAGGGTGGATGCCGTTTGAGTTTCTGTTTGTTTTTCATCTGTAGTCGGATGTGGCTCTTGTGTATGATGATGTTGTATTCGGGTGGCATTGTATGCCTTATGTATGTATCCATATCTATTATGTAATGTTGATGTAATGATATCCACCTTGCAAAAGCATCTTCAAGATGCGCTTCTATCCTTGGCGGGACCTTTGATTTCCTTTAGGATAGGGTCGCATCTTGGGCGTGACATACTCGGACCGCCTTGCTCATGTATATCGTCCATCACAACAAAAATCTATAAAACAGCCTAGCTAGAGAGGGTACTCTGGTAGTATGGTACGGAGTATGTACTATCATGAGCGACCGATCTTAGTGCCACTGCACACCGAAACCCCTTCCATCGCTAGCGCGCGCTTCCAACCTAAAACGGTCACCGTCTCTCCAGAATGTCAATGCCGCATTCACCGGACTTAACTGCAGGTGCAATTGGTGTGTCACTGACATGCGGGCCAGATGCCCGTTAGGCCCACATGTCAGTAACCCAACGCATCTGCAGTTAAGTCACTGAAGCAGCGTCCGCATTCACGGCCGACGAACCTACTCCGGCTCCAGTTGTCCATCCGTCTACCACGGCTTATTGCCATTCACCCGCTATATTAACTTGAGCCCCAACTCCCAGCCATAGCTAAAGACCCACACTTATTCTCCTCCAGTCCCTTCCTTCTGTTGGCACCACTCCAACCATGGCCTCCTGGCGCTCTGAAGCTCTCTTGGATGTACTGTCGCAGGAGCAGACGAGGGACATCGGCGGCTCCGCTCCGGGCGTGCTCCAAAGCTCTCTTCGACATTCTGTGGCAGGAGCAAACGAAGGAGATCACCGGCACCCCCCTCCCCCGGCCTCCCTCCGCCGCAATGACCACGAAGCCGGCACGCGTGCACGGGCGCAGCCGGCAGCGAGGAAGAGTAGTACACGGTAGGTCGCCGCCGCTCTGGTCCCCGGAAGGCCACCGCTATTCCACTCAGTCGATGCCAAGCTTGGTAAGGTAAACATCGGCGGCCGATTAGCCGCTTGACGGCGACGTGGAGGCGGAAATCTTCAGAACCTTGTGCTCCGGAGGAGGAGGTTATCGAGACGGATGAGGAGGAGGCAAAGGCAATGGCCGGCTTTCTCGGGTTCATGGCCGGACATGGTGGTCGGGCGCCGGCGATCGTTTAGATTAGGTTTACAGTAGGTTTTAGTACGGTTTGTGCGAAATATGTAATGAATTTCGTCCAGTTTGTAGGAAAAGTTCTCGAAATGTAATGAATTTCATCCGGTTAATTTGAAATTTGCTTTGTTTGCACGAATTTTGTCCGGTTAGTTCATATAGATGCCGGTGTAAATTTGTGGGCCAGCGCTGGAGATGCCCTAACTATCATGCTATAATCGCTAACAGTCCTCCATTTTTATCTTCCTTACATAAAAATGGAGCAAGTGGATGGCACTGTAGCACGTCATATCACTCGAACTACCCCGCCTAACGAGCGGGAAAGCACCGCCCACGTCATTTTATCGATCGATCGCGTGAAAATGTTACGCTTCGCAAGTTCTAAAGAAAAAGGTGGCACACTTACGACTCGTACGCGTCGCACCCCCGACAGTCTGGTTCGCACGCCGCTCACCATAGGGGACACGCGTTGTCTTGCAATTTCACTGACAGGTGGGACTATAATTGAATAAACTGGCGATAGCCGAAATCTAATCGCTCGGCAGGTGTCGGCTGAGAGGAGAGAAACGGGGAAGGGAGAAGAGATTGCCCGCCCGCCGCGCACGGACTCCAAGAAATATATGGTGATAATGTGAGGTGGGCCATGCTGGAGTCCGGACCGCTTCCGGAGCCTGCTCTGACCGTCCTGGCCCCTCAAGACGCCAGCTGCCCGTCGCATGCATAGCAAGTAGTCCCCGCTTATGTGGAGGAGAGAGAGGCATTGACAAAGTCAAGGAGTAACAGTGGAGACAATAGCTTTCATAAAACAGTGAATACTCGTTGCTCATCCTCTATAAAGGAAAGAATACTTTCATTCGCTGACATGTGGGACGTCGACCATCCTGGTCCACCTGCCATGCACAAAATTATCCTGGTCTACCCCAGTCGTATCGCAAGCCCAAACTTTCCCACTGTAAGTTGTTCGGACGAAGGAACCATCATGACTTCGTTGAATTCCGCTTCTTCTAGAAAACTTACTGTACCCGCAATACTGCTACCACACGCGAAGACTGGACGACACTGTACCACGTCATATTACTGAAACCCACTAAGCCAAACTAGCCCGCCTAGGTCATCTATTTTGGAACGGAGGGAGTACGTCTCTGCACTGCTATGATTTTGTGTTGCATGTTATCTGTACTTTTGCTACGATTTTCCTACCCTATGAACCAAATGAGGCCTGAATGTATCCATGTCGACTATTGTCTGATTGATCGCTAAGCCTACAATTTTAGGAGCTAGGGCTATTGGTCGATCGACGAGGGATAAGTATAAGCATACCACGAGCTCATCAGCCCCAACGTTTCTCTTCGGTGAGTGTTTTGCAAGTACTATAGCTCGCACAGTAGCTAGCCTACTAACACCAAGAATCATCAAACAAGCCCTGCTGATATGATAAACAGTTCAAACTTACATCTAAGCATGCCATATATTACATCAAAAGCTGGTGAGGATACATCTGTTTCCATAACTCGGAGAGGGTTCACATGATTCATCGCATGATTCACTATCAAACAAAAGTAGCAAGATCTGCCCACACAAGACAGTGCACTAGCCCTAAGATGGTTTGATAACACGCATCGTTCTGGTAACTAAACACAGGGCAATGCAAACTACCCTAAAGGATTAGCGCGACCAACTATTTCTTATCATCGATCTCTCGGGCAATGACCACAGCACGGACAGCGGCATGGGAATCGATTTCTGGGGCGATGTCCACAGGACTGACCGTGACATCAGAATCAATCTCAGGGGCGATGTCCACAGGATGGACAGCGGCATCGGAATCGATCTCCGGGGCGATGCCAACAGGACGGGCTACGACATCAGAATCATCAAGGACGTCCACCGGCACATGCACAACCCTAACATATTAACAAGCACATTGCAAATAATCAAAAACCACAACTATGGTAATAAGCCATTATTTTTTACCTTGTGCAGCTCTCCGGGGGATCTCATCCCTCCGGGGGCATCTCCTCGTCCTCAATGGGGGCCATCACCTTGCCAGGGGAATACTGATTCTCAACGGCGACTATCTCCTCAAACTTGGTCTTGAGCCTCACATAGGTGGCAATCAGAGTTCCTGGGGTAGGCACGGTGGGGCCCTTGCTGTTCTTCCAACTTTCTTTGAGGAGTTAGTCCACCAATGTCCTCAACTCTTTGGCCAGTGCTTGTTTCTTGGAGTTCTTCGTCTCCATGGGTTGGCCCGCCAACATGGTCAACTCGTTGGTCGGTGCTCGCTTCCTGGAGATCGCTGTCTCTAGTGGGTTGTCTGCCGGCAACTCTTTGCCTAGTGCTCCAGGATCCATCAATGAACTGACAAACAAAAAGCAATCAAAAGGAAACCACAATCCAATGAAAACGGGAAAAGAATAGGATGTGAGAATTGGTCGGTGCTTCGCAAAAAGAAGATTCTTGGAATGAAAAAATTAGAAGCATAACTGATTCGCCCACCTTTCCTTCATCGGTACAGAAGAAAAATGGCAGAAGTGAGTAGTCTGGAGTGAGGTTTTCTTCAAGAAAGGGAAGAAAGGGCTTGAACGAGCATTCTAGTGAAATGATGGTTGCTTCGTACAGTCCAACTTGGAGGCCACCTTACCACTGCTGGTAAAGGTGTGGGTTTTGTGATATGATGGGTCATGATGGCCACACCGGGGTGACAGGTGAGTCTCGATTGTATCACCTCGCTGTGATTTGGTGGATGGCACGCGGGCTCGGATGCTTTGAAATGTCCTGCATGTAGATAGAGCGGCTAGTCATATAGGAGTGCTCAATATTGTGCACCGCGACCAAGGCAAAGAGGAAAACGAGAGACCTACGTAATTAATGCATGATTTTAATTAGGGTAGTTTTGTAAAGTAGTATGGGATACTACCTCCGTCTAGATGAATAAGTCATTCACGTAGTTCTAGGTTATCGATTTGAGGAATTAAATATGCGTTATATGTCATGAAAAGTATATCACTAGATTTCTACACGGATGTAGTTTCTAAATATATATTTTTTGTCACATATAATACATATTTAGATAGTTAAATCATCAACCTAGAACTATGTGAATGACTTATTCACCTAGACGGAGGTAGTACATTGCTCCAATCACAAAATGCCTTGGTTCATGAGATTTGAGATTTGAGCCCTATAAACCGGAAGGGAGGGAGTACTGCACGGCTGCACGCGGTGTAGTCTAGTCACTTGTTGAAATCTCTAGAAAGGCAAATACTCCTTTCTGGTTTATAGGGCTATACTACTCCCTCCGTCTAGGTGTGTAGGTTATCTTACAAAAACCAAGTAGTCCCAAAACACTTAGGCGCGGTGCATTAACTTCTACCTTGTTTCTTGTTTCTTGACATATCAACCAATAAGAGATGAGAGGTGTGCATGCTTTTAATGACTTGCAATGGCTAGTTCATTGCAAGCAATGCTATTAATTAGCAAATAAACATTGGTGACCCCAGGAGGAAACGGTGCTAAGCGCGTGGACCTATGCAGAATGAGTATCAACCAATGGATGATGGAGTTTAATTGTTAAACAATAGCAATTTTGTCTAATGCAAGAGCCTGGCTACTATATGCGTGCTCCAAGGCACCGCACCACGCGAGCGTTCGCAACTGCCACGTTCGGGTTGTGCTTGGCTCTTCGCCTCTTCGAGAAGACAAACAATGATGTTACTCCTACTTCTACAGTATCGAATCCACTGCTGCATGTCCGTCCACTTCGTGTGGGAGGGATAGCGTGTAGCAAAAGCTTCTACTTACTGCTCCTGCCTTTGCGTCTATGACTGGTGGGCCCAACAGGTGGTTGGCCCTCCTGTCATGCATCCAAAGGCAGGTGCAGTTAAAGCACCTGAGCTCGGTCCGCGAGGGAGAGGGTGTTGTAGTAATCAAATTTCTCGATCTTGTACGAGTTGACGCGACACATCAAAGCACTGCACTCGATATAAGGCTGGTCATAGTGGGGAGTAACTTAGACTAACATGCATATGTTACTAGTCTATGTCACTTATCTCTATAGTGCATAGTATCATAGATTAGTATCATAGGTGGTCTCATTTATTAACATGCATGACACATAGTAGCATCACATTTATTTTGTTACGGTATCTACCTATGTTACTATAACCATCTCTCTCTTCTTTAATTGCCTGCCACATAAGCATGTTTGCGAGTCCCAAGTGCATGATACTACTTATGTTACCCCCACTATGGCCAGCCTAAGTCTTTTTACACATTTCAAATGGACTACTTCATATGTAGACATATTCTGCTTCGTATGTAGTCACTTGTTGCAATCTCTAAAAAGACTTATATTTGGAAACGGAGGGAGTACAATGCATGCATGCATGCCATGACTTTCCTTTTGATACTTGCATGTGTTGATTTGATGCACCTTGCCAAATTTTGACTATATATTTAACTAACCAAATTTTCATGCATGTCACAAAAAATTACGGGGCTGTTTGGATTGTGACTATGTTTGTCTTATGTTGTCACATTATTTTTCCCACACTTGCCACCCTTGCCTAACCTGGGTTGCTCAAATTGTTAGACACACTTTGGCTTGCCTAAGGGAATCTTGCCACAATTTTTGTGTCTATGACACATTATTTTTGTGTCTATGACATGTGGAGTACAAAATATAAATAATAATGCATGTTGGGCCAACCCACGTTTCCGCTAATTTTAGCCATGGGCTTGTTCACAATTTTTACGAGGGGGTGGTTGTTCATTTAATGGAGGGACTTGTAGTACCAGACTTGAACGATACAAAGTGCGACCTGGCACACCGTAACACCACTTGGAACAAGCGGGTAGCTATCTCAAAAAACAATCAACAACTAAAAAAAACGCGACCTGGCATGTAGTAGTACACAATTTTAAATGATTGTTTTGATGGAGTGAAAAAGGAAAACTACCCCACTACGTATATATAGGCCGGAGCCTCCACGCTTGCTTTCTAGGGTTGCTCTATTCACACACTCTCATCCTCTCTAGATATAAACAAGATAAGGGTAGTAGCACTGTCTTTCTCCCTTCAAAAAACACTGGCTTTCTATCCTCACCGTTGGTTACACATCCGGACGTATCCCCCTCCGTCGGTGAAGGGGAGGAGGGGCAACATTTAGGCCGTCGTCGACAGCGAGGGAGGAGACCCACTGTCGGCCGCACCGTTATCTCTGGCCGAGCGCCGACGCGGGAGGTCCTCCGATCCCTTCGTCGTTGCCTATGGGCAGATCCGGCCTCCCTCCGCCCACCTATCCACATCCCGACGACGTTCAGGTATATCTTCGTTCGAAACCGCCTTAGCTCTACCTCCCCAGCTTGCTACGTTGCTGCATGTGCATCATTTTCTACCTCTCAGCCCCTCACGATCGGATGGTCCAACGTCACCTAGTATTTTTTTCTTCTATTGTTAGAGGTAAAGCTACTTCATGGAGTCGAATCTTGTACTCCCTCCATCCAAAAATACTTGTCACTCAAATGGATGTATCTAGATGTATTTTAGTTCTAGACACATCCATTTTGATGACAAGTAATTCCGGACAGAGGGAGTACTTGGTTCAAACAAGAAATAAAGTGGGGGTGGGGGAATTTAGTATGTACATCGGACTTGGTACAAACAGGAAGGAAAGGGGTTGAAAGTAGTACAGACTGGTCATCCAACCGGTATCTTGGTCAAAAAGGGAAATATAGGGGTAACGCTGTACACAGTGGTATGACCAGGACTAGATTTGCTATCCACACATAGGAGTAGGTTGCTAGAGTGAACAAAAATGGGACCAACCCAGATATGTTTCTTGGATGTTTGTTTCTCGGGGGAACAAACTATGAATCACCACTTTATGCCCATGTTTACGTACATGGTGCTGGACTGCTGGTGCATCCACTGTCCCATGCCCTTATACCAAATATTTAGTTGTTCTTAATCTAATGTCCCTGGTAAAAATGAAGCCATGCCACTTTTATAAGCCACGACAAGTTTAGCCAAATGTTTTTGCCTGTAATTGTTTGAGACTCTGACTGTTTCCTCTATACCTTTTTGTGCAAACAGGGATATTCAATTCACCTGGTTGCTGTTGTGACCTTTTGGTGCACTGCATAAAACTCTTCTTAAAAGAAGTGACTTTTGTGCTGTTTAACTGGAATGTCAGAATGGAACAGTTGGTTCATTTCTGTGGAACTTCACAAAGGGAGATCTGTGTTCCAATCCTCAACATCCATATTGGCGCCATAACCTTCCTTTAGGTAAGAATGATATTTAATGCATGTGTTCAACTCTATTTTCTGACTGCCATGAGAAAATAATGCTATTTTTTTACTAGTACACTTGTACTCCCTCACTAACAAAACCAATTCTGAACTAGAAGGCCAATCATGTACTTGGTTTCACCAACTGGTGAGGAGAAAGAGAAACAGAGCATGAAGAGGAAGAAGAAGAAGAAGGAGGAGGAGGAAATGAAGAAGATCACACGATGGTACCGTCCTATGTTATCTTGACATCTTGCTAGTGGTGTTGTATTGCTGTTTTGCTACTAGTCTTAATTTACTTGGAAGACTAGCAAGATGCTCGTTCGTTGCACGTAACATCGAGATGCACTTAACAACAAGATCACCAAATCTGTTTTTTGTAAGAGTATAAGAGTAATAGATAATAGAGTAGAGATAGATAGAGAAATGCAGCATAGTAGTACTTGGCTTAACGACACATCATACTAATTAACCGGATTCTCGATGCATGTGTGACCCAGCTCTACACGATCAACAGTGCCAAGTTGATCTTGCTGAAGCCGAGGCCTCAGTCGAGGCCATTCAAGGGCTCTGGCAATGTCTCACTTACATGTGAGAAGATCCTCCAGGGATCCCTTCCACTTTTGTCGTCTGTCCTGCAAGGTCACTTAATTAATCAGGAGTACTTAAGTAGCACTAATTTATTGCTGCCTAATTTTCTCGTCAGAGTTAAACAAATCTTTAGTAGCACCCTATGCTGAATCATGTATGTGTATATATGTATCTGGAGGTGAATCATGTGGTGGAGCAGGGAGGGAGTCTTGGTAGTGTCATGACATAATAATGCTATTGTCTTTCTATCCTTTCTCACTAAACTAATGAAGGTTTCACCTTTTTCCTACTTGTGCAAACAGGGATCATGTTGTGCCAATCATACATTTTAGTGGAACTGCACTAGGGAATACAATGAACTGTATCCCAGCCAGTGCTTTAACTCTGCTAGAAGTTCTTGATAATATTTCAATATAATCTCACCACTGGTAAACAAGAGTTATTTCAACCATACATTTGAAGTGCACAAAAATATATACTATTGAGTGATTCCAGTGAGTGCTTTATCATCTCTTCTGGAATTACTTGAATAAGCATATTTTACTCAGGTTGGTACCAGCCTAAGGCCTTCATCCATATTAGTTTGTTGTACCTATATATGTATTGTGCTACTGTGTTGCTACTGTCATGAGAAACTCCTTTATATTTGCCCGTTAAAGTTTTGCAACCTATGATACAAGGCAATGTTTTGAGTGTTGAGCTAATTGGCACTGATTAAATAAACTAATACCTCTCTTTAAGCAAGACTACTATGTTTCTAACTTTACCCATTAAGATAATGAGGGTGCTTCTGTTTGTTAGTATATGTTTCATCAACTAGTCCCACTATTATACTAATCTCACTCTCTCAATATATGTGCCAACAGGGATGCTCGATTTTGGTGGAACTCCACAAAAACTTTGGGTGCTTCATTGCCTCGACCGCTTCCTTCCCTTCATGTTAGTCACTTTGTCTTGGCTTGCTTGCTTCCTTCGTTTCCTGTCAGTCGCTTATCTCGACTTCCAGTGAAAAGAAATAGTAATTGATATGCTACCTCACACAGGTTGGTACTGGGCTTTATCTTGATTATTGTGCTTGTCATGTATTGGTAATTTGGTATTGTGCTACAGTTTGCCGATTTTATAAAGGAGTAACTTGGAGCCTGAACTCGCAGGCAAATCATTGCATTGGGTGATTTCAGTAGAACTACACAAAATGATCAGATGGACAGATACTTATGATGTTGCCATGTACTCCAAAGTTCACTCAGACAAGCATTGATGTTGACAAGAAGTGCCTATATTCATTCGAGTATCAACCGGCGTCAACCAGTTGTCAAACTCCCAAGTATTAGGAGAGTGAACGCCAAAAATATTGCTTGGCGCATAGCCCAGAAGAACAGAGTCCAGTCTTTGGTCCCAACTTGTGCCTTTTGGTTATTGGCAGATATGGTAGCGAACTGTATGGCATGGAGTCTAAAGATACCAGACAAGTTGGTTGACGCGTATATTCATCTGGCACTTAATCAGTCTGCACGCCAGGGATGCTCCATTTCAGTTGAACTGCACAAAAAATTTGGGTGGTTCATTTTCTCAACTGCCTCCTTTCTCATCTGCAATGTAGAATTTTGGCGAGCTACAAGACCAAGATGAGCCAGTAAACTAGTTGGATGAAAGTAGTGGCCAAGTTGCTCCAACCTCGCTCGGCACGAGGCCACTATTTGAGGATAAACCTACAAGCAAACTTCAGATTGTCTGTGCTGCCTCTTATGTACTCGAAAGTTTACTCATACAAGAACTAATTTTAGCAAGAAGTACCTCCGACTGAACACCATTTACCAGTCTGTACCCTAGGTAATTAAAGTTCGTCCATGCATCATATTGGCTGTGATCTCAATCATTTGGACGCATAAACAAACTTAACATGTGTATATCTGAATCTTTTTGTGAATTATGCATGAATATTGTCGTGTGATCTATCAATCATTTGGATGCATAGATATGCTGAACTTGTGTATATATGAATCTTTTGAGTTGTTGATAGTGAATGTTGGCTATGAATATGAACATGTCCTGTGAATCTGAGTTTGATACGAATGTTTACCTTTTCTATTGTATTTGTGTGTGAACTTGTTAGTATGCCTACTGTGGGGTATGTGACGTGTGGGTGTCAACGGCACACCTTCTTCCTGAGAAGAATTGCACCTACTTTGTTAGGGTAGCAATGGCGCATCAGCTCTTTTTAATCTTTTTATTACTCTATCTTCCCCTCTCCCCTGCTCAACCCCTGCCGTAATGTTTTCGGCCTCAAAACAAACATAGTACTGCGTTGTTTTTGGGGCTTGTTGAAAAATCGAGTGCTGGTTTCTGTAGGTTGGCCCGCCCAGCAAATGGGCTGCTAGTCCACCAAGACAGACTGGGAGGCTAAAAATACAAGTTGTATGGTGCAGAGGCAAGTAAAAAACACTATCGAGAGCCATCCACTGAAGAAAAAAAATCGCTCCTAATGTGCTTCTTCAGTCATGCCGCCGGCCCCCTCTTTAATCCAGTTCGCTCGGGGATCTGGTATCATTTTTTTCCAGAGGGCGAACAAGTATCAGCTAGGCCTAGGTTTTGTATTTTAACATGCGTAGCCCACGACATACGGAGACAGTGGTTTCAACTTATTTTTTGAGGTCCATACCGGCCTATGGGCTTTTTCTTAAAGATCGGCAACCCAATGTATTTTTTAACAAAACACAGGTCTCTGTTATATTTATCTATATATAAGAATAATAATGATGTGTCCAATTTATGTTTTCCCTTCTAACCACATTATATATATTTATATTATTACTATTATCGTATATTTTATAGAGACTTTTATATACATTATAAAAACATCCCACGTGTTATTAACTTATAAAAGTAAATGTTTAACGGAAGTTGGCAAGGAAAATCCTGGTTGTTTTTGACTCGCAAGCAAGGAAAATCTTGGTGATTGCGTACAAAAGCTTGCGAAGATTTTAAGGACCAATTTAATAATACGCGCTCATTTTTATTTTGAGCAATAATTTGTTAATTTTTTAATTATATATAAAAAAATGTGCCTCTCCGGTTTATTCTTTGATATTAATTGCTCCTTCTAACATAACATTATATATATAACGAGCCCAGCATTTTGTTTTTTGAGAATCACAGCGCACTTTATTGCCTAAGTTCAATGCTTACAGGGATACATAAATGAGCAGGTGGTGCATCAAGCCACACATGCCTACCTATATCAAGAGACGCAGCCATACGTGCTAGTCTATGAGGCTCCTCATTACATTTGCGTTGTTCATGACTAAAAAGACAAGCCCTAAATAAATTGCTTCGTTCTTTGATCTCATGAAACACCATACAATGTCCACCAAGGTTCTTTGGTGCTTCGATTTCCCGGACGACTCCCAGAGAGTCAGTAGCAATATGTACTCTTTCCAGGTCCAGGTCCTCACTCAACGCTAGTGCTTCTCGACATGGGATGGGATTCGTGTATTTCAAAGAAGTGCAAATGGGCTCGGATTTCTTAGAAAATATAAATAGGCCTGATTGACGCGAAATTATTTGTTCACCCAGCCCAGCAAATGGACTATACATTCTAGAATACATGGGTTAAATATATGCCACATTTTTGCATGTTGACATGTGGGCCAATAGGTCAAAGTCTACGCAGGGTGTTGTCAACTTGGTCAACAAATGATTGTGACATCCACAGCCATTGGATTTATATCCAACAACCGGCATGCACCTTCAATCTCTCGTCTTCTTCCTCCAACGTCGCCGGGACCGCCTAGTCCGGTCTCCGGCGGCTAGCGGCTCTGCTTAGCATGCATCGCTGCGAAGCGCTACCCCACCGCCGGCCAGGCTATCGCTGCGAAGATGACTGTACGTGAGAGGCTGACAGTGGGGACGTGCTACGTCTTGAGCTAGCATTGGTTTTCCCCAAAGAGGAGAGGGTGGTGCAGCAAGTGTAGCGTAAGTATTTCCCTCAGTTTTTGAGAACTAAGGTATCAATCCAGTAGGAGGCTCCTCCAAAGTCCTATGCGCCTACACAAACAAACTGAGGACTCGCAACCAACGCAATAAAGGGGTTGTCAATCCCTTCACGGCCACTTGCGAAAGTGATATCTGATAGAGATAGTATGATAAGATAGATATATTTTTGGTATTTTACAATATAGATGCAAGAAAGTAAAGATGCAAATAAAATTAGATTGAAAGCAAATAAGATAAGAGATAGACCCGGGGGCCATAGGTTTCACTAGAGGCTTCTCTCGAGAGCATAAGTATTACGGTGGGTGAACAAATTACTCTCGAGCAATTGATAGAAAAGCGAATAATTATGACGTTATCTAGGCATGATCATGTATATAGGCATCACATCCATAACAAGTAGACCGACTCCTGCTTGCATCTACTACTATTACTCCACACATCGACCGCTGTCCAGCATGCATCTAGAGTATTAAGTTCATAAGAACAGAGCAACGCATTAAGCAAGATGACATGATGTAGAGGGATAAACTCATGCAATATGATATAAACCCCATCTTGTTATCCTCGATGGCAACAATACAATACGTGTCTTGCAACCGTTTCTATCACTGGGTAAGAACACCGCAAGATTGAACCCAAAGCTAAGCACTTCTCCCATGGCAAGAAAGATCAATCTAGTAGGCCAAACCAAACCGATAATTCGAAGAGACTTGCAAAGATAACTCAATCATACATAAAAGAATTCAGAGAAGATTCAATTAATAACCATAGATAAATCTGATCATAAACTCACAATTCATCGGATCTCGACAAACACACCGCAAAAAGAGATTACATCGAATAGATCTCCACAAGAGAGGGGAAGAACATTGTATTGAGATCCAAAAAGAGAGAAGAAGACATCTAGATAATAACTATGGACCCATAGGTCTGTGGTAAACTACTCACAAGTCATAGGAGGGGCAAGGATGTTGATGTAGAGGCCCTCCATGGTCGATTCCCCCTCTGGCAGAGTGCCGGCAAAGGCTCCGAGATGGGATCTCACGGATATAGAAGGTTACGGTGGTGGAAATTGTGTTTCGTGGTGCCCGAGGATGTTTTCGGGGTCCGTAGGTATATATAGGAGGAAGAGGTACGTCGGTGGACGCCCGAGGGTCCCACGAGATAGGCGCGCGGCCCCCTATCTCATGGGGTCCTCGGGAGCTTCTTGACTTGCACTCCAAGCTCTCCGGATCTTGTTCGTTCCAAAAATCACGTTCCCGAAGGTTTCATTCCGTTTGGACTCCGTTTGATATTCCTTTTCTTCGAAATACTGAAATAGGCAAAAAAATAGCAATATGGGCTGGGCCTCCGGTTACTAGGTTAGTCCCAAAAATGATAAAGATGTATAAAATAAAGCTCATAAACATCCAAAACAGGTAATATAATAGCATGGAACAATCAAAAGTTATAGATACGTTGGAGACGTATCAAGCATCCCCAAGCTTAATTCCTGCTCGTCCTCGAGTAGGTAAATGATAAAAAGAGAATTTTTGATGTGGAATTCTACCTAGCATAATTCTCAATGTAATTTTCTTTAATGTGGCATTAATAGATATCAATGTGAGTGAGTAGGGATTGCCATGCAACGGATGCACTAGAGCTATAAATATATGAAAGCTCAACAAAAGAAAACTAGTGGGTGTGCATCCAACTTGCTCGCTCACGAAGACCTAGGGCATTTTGAGGAAGCCCATCATTGGAATATACAAGCCAAGTTCTATAATGAAGAATTCCCACTAGTATATGAAAGTGACAACATATGAGACTCTCTATCATGAAGATCATGGTGCTATTTTGAAGCACAAGTGTGGAAAAAGAGATAGTAGCATTGTCCCTTCTCTCTTTTTCTCTCATTCTTTTTTTTCTTTTTTTTATTTTTTTTCTTTGGCCTTCTTTTTTCTTTTTCTTTTTGGCCCTTCTCCCTTTTTTTCTCTTTTTTTCTCTTTTTTCTAAAGTCCGAAGTCTCATCCCGACTTGTGGGGGAATCATTGTCTTCATCATCCTTTCCTCACTGGGATAATGCTCTAATAATGAAGATCATCACACTTTTAAGGATTTACAACTCAAAAATTACAACTCAAAGCTAGAACAAGATATGACTCTATGTGAATGCCTCCGGCGGTATACCGGGATATGCAATGAATCAAGAGCGACATGTATGAAGAATATGATGGTGGCTTTGCCACAAATACGATGTCAACTACATGATCATGCAAAGAGCAATATGACAATGATGAAACATGTCATAATAAACGGAATGGTGGAAAGTTGCATGGCAATATATCTCGGAATCGCTATGGAAATGCCATAATAGGTAGGTATGGTGGCTGTTTTGAGGAAGGTATATGGTGGGTGTATGGTACCGGCGAAAGTTGCACGGTACAAGAGAGGCTAGAAATAATGGAGGGGTGAAAAGGGTGCGCATAATCCATGGACTCAACATTAGTCAAAAGAACTCATATACTTGTTGTAAAAATTTAGAGGTCATCAAAAACCAAAGCACTACGTGCATGCTCCTAGGGGGATAGATTGGTAGGAAAAGACCATCGCTCGTCCCCGACTGCCACTCATAAGGAAGACATTCAATAAATAAAATTGTGCTCCAACTTCATCACAAAGCGATTCACCATATGTGCATGCTACGGGAGTCGCAAACTTCAACACAAGCATTCTTTAAATCCATAATCACCCAACTATCATGACTTTAATATCACTACCTCCATATCTCAAAACAATTATGAAGCATCAAATTGATCATAGCATCCAATTCACATCCTATGATAGTTTTTATTATACCCAACTTGGATGCTCATAATTCTAGGACCAAATTATAACCATAGAAAATACCATGCTGTTCTAAAAGACTCTCAAAATAGTATAAGTGAAGCATGAGAGACTAGATATTTCTTCAAAATTAATCCACCACCATGCTCTAAAAGATATAAGTGAAGCACTAGAGCAAAAACTATCAAGCTCAAAAGATATAAGTGAAGCACATAGAGTATTCTAGCAAATTCTAATCAAATAGGCTTCTCCCAAAAGGTGTGTACAGCAAGGATGATTGTGGTAAACTAACAAGCAAAGACCAATATAATACACGACGCTCCAAGCAAAACACATATCATGCGGTGAATAAAAATATAGCTCCAAGTAAAGTTACCAATGAACGAAGACGAAAGAGGGGATGCCTTCCCGGGGCATCCACAAGCTTAGGCTTTTGGCTATTCTTGAATATCTTGGGGTGCCTTGGGCCTCCCCAAGCTTAGGCTCTTGCCACTCTTTATTCCATAGTCCATAAAAGCTTTACCCAAAACTTGAAAACTTCACAACACAAAACTCAACAGGAAATCTTATAAGCTCCGTTAGTTAAAGAAAACAAAACCACCACATAAGGTACTGCAATGAACTCATTCTTTATTTATTTTGGTGTTAAACCTACTGTATTCCAACTTCTTTATGGTTCATAGACTGAATTACTAGCCATAGATGCATTGAAATAAGAAAACAACACACGAAAAACAGAATCTGACAAAAACAGAACAGTCTGTAGCAATCTGTAACTAACGCAAACTTCTGGAACTCTAAAACTCTTACCAAAATAGGAAGTACTGGAAAATTTGTTTATTGATCAGCAACAAAAAGAATCAACGCAAAACCACGTTTCTGTGATTTATTGAATTTTTTCTCGTGAGCGCAAAGTTTCTGTTTTTCAGCAGTATCAAATCAACCATCATCATAGTTTATCCTATAGGTTCTACTTGGCACAAACACTAAACAAAAGATAAAAACACATATAAACAGAAAGTAGAAACAAAATTTATTACTAAAGAGGAACAAAAACAAAGAACATAAAGAAAATTGGGTTGCCTCCCAACTAGCGCTATCGTTTAACGCCCCTAGCTAGGCATAAAAGCGAAGATAGATCTAACGAGTGCCTTCTTTGGCACTTGATTCATAAGTAGCACGCATGATAGATTCATAAGGTAATTTGACTTTCTTTCTTGCAAAGTGCTCTGATACGTCCATTTTGCATCATGCTTTTATATCAATATCTATTGCATTATGGGCTGTTATTTCACGTTATGTCACAATACTTATGGCTATTCTCTCTTATTTTACAAGGTTTACATGAAGAGGGAGAATGCCGGTCGCTGGAATTATGGGCTGGAAAAGGAGAAAATATTCAATGCCTATTCTGCGCAACTCCAAAAGTCCTGAAACTCCACGGAATATATTAAAATAAATAAAGAAATATCATCGCCAAAGATGAAGGCCAGGGGACCCACACCCTGCTCACGAGGGTGGAGGGCGCCCCCCCTTGGGGCGCGCCCCCCTACCTCGTGGGCCCCCTGGTGGCTCTCCGACGCCCATCTTCTCCTATATGAAGTCTTTCGATGAGAAAAAAATAAGAAGCAACCTTTCGGGACGAGACTCCGCCGCCACAAGGCGGAACCTTGGTGGAACCAATCTAGGGCTCCTGCAGAGCTGTTCTGCCGGGGACACTTCCCTCCGGGAGGGGGAAATCATCACCAACGCTCCTCTCATCGGGAGAGGGCAGTCTCCATCAACATCTTCACCAGCACCATCTCATCTCCAAACCCTAGTTCATCTCTTGTATCCAATTCTTGTCTCCAAGTCCGGGATTGGTGCTAGTAGGTTGCTAGTAGTGTTGATTACTCCTTGTAGTTGATGCTAGTTGGTTTATTTGGTGGAAGATCATATGTTCAGATCCTTTATGCATATTATTACCCCTCTGATTATGAACATGAATATGCTTTGTGAGTAGTTACGTTTGTTCCCCAGGACAAGGGAGAAGTCTTGCTATTAGTAGTCATGTGAATTTGGTATTCGTTCGATATTTTGATAAGATGTATGTTGTCTAGCCTCTAGTGGTGTTATGTGAACGTCGACTACATAACACTTCACCATTATTTGGGCCTAGAGGAAGGCATTTGGAAGTAATAAGTAGATGATGGGTTGCTAGAGTGACAGAAGCTTAAACCCTAGTTTATGTGTTGCTTCGTAAGGGGCTGATTTGGATCCATATGTTTCATGCTATGGTTAGGTTTACCTTAATACTTTTGTTGTAGTTACGGATGCTTGCAATAGAGGTTAATCATAAGTGGGATGCTTGTTCAAGTAAGAACAGCACCCAAGCACCGGTCCACCCACATATCAAATTATCAAAGTACCGACCGCGAATCACATGAGCGTGATGAAAACTAGCATGATGATATTCCCATGTGTCCTCGGGAGCGCTTTTCCTATTATAAGAGTTTGTCCAGGCTTGTCCTTTGCTACAAAAAGGATTGGGCCACCTTGCTGCACTTTATTTACTTTGTTACTTGTTGCTCGTTACAATTTATCTTATCACAAAAATATCTATTACCACTTATTTTAGTACTTGCAGAGAATACCTTGCTGAAAACTGCTTATCATTTCCTTTTGCTCCTCGTTGGGTTCGACACTCTTACTTATCGAAAGGACTACGATAGATCCCCTATACTTGTGGGTCATCAAGACTCTTTTCTGGCGCCGTTGCCGGGGAGTGAAGCGCCTTTGGTAGGTGGAATTTGGTAAGGAAAAATTTATTTAGTGTGCTGAAATTTTCTGTCACTTGTTACTATGGAAAGTAATTCTATGAGGGGCTTGTTCGGGGTATCTTCACCCCGTCTAGTAGAGCAAAGAGTTGCTCCTAAACCTACTCAACCTACTGAACCTATTGAAAATGAAACTCCTTTTGAGATTCCTTCGGGTATGATGGAAAAACTGCTAGCTAACACTTTTACAGGAGATGGGACAAAGCATCCTGATGAACATCTACACTATGTGGATGATGTTTGTGGACTATTTAAGATTGCAGTTATACCCGATGATGTTGTTAAGAAGAAGGCCTTCCCTTTATCTTTGAAGGGAGACGCATTGACATGGTACAGGCTATGTGATGATATGAGATCATGGAACTATAAAAGATTGAAATTGTAATTTCATCAAAAGTATTACCCTATGCATCTTGTTCATCGTGATCGCAATTATATATATAATTTTTGGCCTCGCGAAGGAGAAAGCATCAATCAAGCTTGGGGGAGGCATAAAGCAATGTTATATTCATGCCCCAATCATGAGCTCCCTAGAGAAGTAATTATTCAAAGTTTCTATGCTCGGCTTTCTGATAACAATCGCACCATGCTCGATACTTCTTGTGTTGGCTCTTTTATGATGAAGACTATTGAATTTAAATGGAATCTATTGGATAGAATTAAACGCACTCTGAAGATTGGGACCTCGACGAAGTTAAGGAGTCAGGTATGACACCTAAGTTTGATTGTGTTAAAGCTTTTATGTATACCGATATTTTCTGTAAGTTTAGCACTAAATATGGACTTGACTCTGAGATAATAGCTTATTTCTATGAATCCTTTGCTACTTATGTTGATATCCCCAAGGAGAAGTGGTTTAAATATCATCCTCCTATAGAAGTAAAAGTAGCTGCACCTATTAAAGTTGAAGAAAAGACTGTCACTTATAATGATCCTATTGTTCCCACTTCTTATGATGAGAAACCGCCTTTCCCTGTTAGAATGAAGGATCATGCTAAAGTTGAACTGTTGTTCGTAAAAGCAATATTAGAACTTATACACCTCCTAAGCAAGTCAAAGTAGAACCCAATATTGCTATTGTTAAAGATCTCTTGTCTGATAATATCGATGGACATGTTATTCAATTTCAGGGTGAAACTGCTAGAATTGCTAAACCTTGTGCTAGAGATAAACATAGACCTGTGTTAGGCGTGCCTGTTATTTCTGTTAAAATAGGATATCATTGTTATGATGGCTTATGTGATATGGGTGCTGGTGCTAGTGTAATACCCATTGACTTATACAGAGAAATTATGCATGATATTGCACCTGCTGAGTTAGAAAAAATTGATGTCACAATTAAACTTGCCAATAGAGATACTATTTCTCCAGTGGGAGTTGTTAGAGATGTTGAAGTCTTGTGTGGAAAAAACAAATATCCCGCTGATTTTCTTGTTCTTGGTTCTCCACAAGATAGCTTTTGTCCCATTATATTTGGTAGACCCTTCTTGAATACTGTTAATGCTAAGACAGACTACGAAAAGAATGTTGTTACTATTGGCTTGGATGATATGGTTCATGAGTTTAATTTCTCTAAATTTAGTAAACAACATCGTGAGGAAGAATCGCCTAGTAAGGATGAAATTATTGGTCTTGCTTCTGTTGCTGTACCTCCTAGCGATCCTTTAGAACAATATTTGCTAGACCATGAAAATGATATGTTCATGAATGAGAGAAGGGAAATAGATGAAGTATTCTTTAAACAGGAACCTATCCTGCAACATAATTTGCCTGTTGAAATCCTAGGGGATCCTCCTCCACCCAAGGGTGATCCCATTTTTAAGCTTAAACTGTTGCCTGATAATCTTAAATATGCTTGTCTTGATGAAAAGAAAATATATCCTGTTATTATTAGTGCTAACCTTTCAGAGCATGAAGAAGAAAGATTATTGAAAACTTTGAAGAAGCACCGTGTCGCTATTGGGTATACACTTGATGATCTTAAGGGCATTAGTCCCACATTATGTCAACATAAAATAAATTTGGAATCGTATACCAAACCAGTTTGTGACCCTCAACGACGTTTGAATCCTAAAATGAAAGAAGTGGTAAGAAAAGAAATACTCAAGCTTCTGGAGGCAGGTATAATTTATCCCGTCGCTGATAGTCAGCGGGTAAGTCATGTCCATTGTGTCCCTAAGAAGGGAGGTATTACTGTTGTCCCTAACGATAAAGATGAATTAATCCCGCAAAGAATTATCACAGGCTATAGGATGGTAATTGATTTCCGCAAATTAAATAAAGCTACTAAGAAAGATCATTACCCCTTACCTTTTATTGATCAAATGCTAGAAATATTATGCAAACATACACATTATTGCTTTTTGGATGGTTATTCTGGTTTCTCTCAAATACCTGTGTCGGCTAAAGATCAATCAAAGACTACTTTTACATGCCCTTTTGATACTTCTTCTTATAGACGTATGCCTTTTGGTTTATGTAATGCACCTGCTACCTTTCAAAGATGCATGATGGTTATATTCTCTGACTTTTGTGAAAAAAATTGTGAGGTTTTCATGGACGATTTTTCCGTCTATGGTTCCTCTTTTGATGATTGCTTGAGCAATCTTGATCGAGTTTTGCAGAGATGTGAAGAAACTAATCTTGTCTTGAACTGGGAAAAGTGCCACTTTATGGTTAATGAAGGTATTGTCTTGGGGCACAAAGTTTCTGAAAGAGGTATTGAAGTTGATAAAGCCAAAGTGGATGCTATTGAAAAGATGCCATGTCCCAAGGACATCAAAGGTATAATTAGTTTCCTTGGTCACGCCGGATTTTATAGGAGGTTCATTAAGGACTTCTCAAAAATTTCTCGGCCTCTGACTAATTTATTACAAAAAGATGTACCATTTGTCTTTGATGATGATTGTGTAGAAGCATTTGAAATACTTAAGAAAACATTAGTCTCCGCACTTGTTGTTCAGCCACTAGCTTGGAATTTACCTTTTGAAATTATGTGTGATGCTAGTGATTCTGCTGTAGGTGCTGTTCTCGGGCAAAGAGTTGATAAGAAATTAAATGTTATTCATTATGCTAGTAAGACTCTAGACAATGCTCAAAGAAATTATGCTACTACCGAAAAGGAACTTTTAGCAGTTGTATTTGCTTGTGATAAATTTAGACCCTATATTGTTGATTATAAAGTAACTATTCACACTGATCATGCTACTATTAAATATCTAATGGAAAAGAGAGATGCAAAACCTAGACTTATTAGATGGGTTCTCTTGCTTCAAGAATTGGATTTGCATATTGTTGATAGAAAAGCAGCTGAGAACCCCGTTGCAGACAACTTATCTAGGTTAGAGAATGTTCTTGATGACCCACTACCTATTGATGATAGCTTCCCTGATGAGCAATTAAATGTCATAAGCACTTCTTGTAGCACTCCATGGTATGCTGATTATGCTAATTATATTGTCGCTAAATTTATACCACCTAGCTTCACATACCAACAAAAGAAAAAGTTTTTCTATGACTTGCGACATTACTTTTGGGATGACCCACATCTTTATAAAGAAGGAGTAGGTGGTGTCATTATATGTTGTGTACCTGAGCATGAACAGGAACAGATCCTACGCAAGTGTCACTCCGAAGCTTATGGAGGACACCATGCTGGAGATAGAACTGCACATAAGGTATTGCAATCTGGTTTTTATTGGCCTACTCTCTTCAAGGATGCCCGTAAGTTTGTCTTATCTTGTGATGAATGTCAAAGAATTGGTAACATTAGTAGACATCAAGAAATGCCTATGAATTATTCTCTTGTTATTGTACCGTTTGATGTTTGGGGCTTTGATTATATGGGACCATTTCCTGCCTCTAATGGTTATACACATATTTTAGTTGTTGTTGATTACGTTACTAAGTGGGTAGAAGCTATTCCAACTAGTAGTGCTGATCATAACACTTCTATTAAAATGCTTAAGGAAGTTATTTTTCCGAGTTTTGGAGTCCCTAGATATCTTATGACTGATGGTGGTTCACATTTTATTCATGGTGCTTTCCGTAAGATGCTTGGCAAGTATGATGTTAATCATAGAATCGCATCTCCTTATCATCCGCAGTCTAGTGGTCAAGTAGAGTTGAGCAATAGAGAGCTCAAATTAATTTTGCAAAAGACTGTTAATAGGTCTAGAAAGAATTGGTCCAAGAAACTGGACGACGCATTATGGGCCTATAGAACTGCATATAAAAATCCTATGGGTATGTCTCTGTATAAAATGGTTTATGGAAAAGCATGTCACTTACCTCTCGAACTAGAACATAAGGCATATTGGGCTATTAAAGAGCTCAACTATGATTTCAAACTTGCCGGTGAGAAGAGGTTATTTGATATTAGCTCCCTTGATGAATGGAGAACCCAAGCTTATGAAAATGCCAAGTTATTTAAAGAAAAAGTTAAAAGATGGCATGACAAAAGGATACAAAAGCGTGAGTTTAATGTAGGTGATTATGTATTGCTATACAACTCTCGTTTAAGATTTTTTGCAGGAAAACTTCTCTCCAAATGGGAAGGTCCCTACGTTATCGAGGAGGTCTACCGTTCCGGTGCCATAAAAATCAACAACTTCGAAGGCACAAATCTGAAGGTGGTAAATGGTCAAAGGATCAAACACTATATCTCAGGTAATCCTATAAATGTTGAAACAAATATTATTGAAACCGTAACCCCGGAGGAATACATAAGGGACACTTTCCAGCCCGCTTCAGACTCTGAAAAGGAATAGGTATGTGGTACAGTCAGTAAACCGACTCCAAAACAATATTTAAGGCAATATTTCTCTGTTTTGGAATATTTAGAAAAATAGAAAAATAAGTGGCAGTCCGGGAAGGACACGAGGCCTCCATGAGGGTGGAGGGCGCGCCCTACCCCCTGGGCGCGCCCCCCTACCTCGTGAGCACCTCGTGTGCCCTCCGGACTCCGTTTTCTTGTACGGTATGTATTTTGGTCGGTAAAAAATCATTATATATACTCCCGAAGGTTTTGACTCTCGTATCGCACAAATATCCTCTGTTTTCGTTTCGAGCTGTTCCTGCTGTAGATTTGAACAAGATGTCGTCCCAAGATTCGGAGGGAGAGAGCTACAATAGCTGATTATATTGCAAACCCAAGAGTATATGGGGACGTGGAACACTATGGCTAGACCACGGAGGAAGAAGAATACTATGATCCAAAGAGGAAGGAGGAGACAAGCTCTGATGAAGAGGACTACCCACTGCCTCAACCTGGTGATATGCATGTGGAGTTCAAGAAGTCAAGCCTCCCTAAGGTCCGATCTATCCCACCAGGTTTTTTGCAGGACAACAAGGAAACACTATGCAAGAAGATAATGAAACTTGAGCTCGAGAATGAGGATCTGAGGGAGGAAAATTTTAGCCTCAGGCGTAAGCTAGAGAAGAAAAGTGCAACAACTCCTACTCCACCACCAACAAAGAAGGAGATATAATCACATGGGTATGGGCACTCCCCTTGGAAACTGCCAAGCTTGGGGGAGGTGCCCTGGTATCGTATCACCATCACAACTCATATCCTTACCATTTTTCTTAGTTCGATCCTATTAGTAGTATCTTGATTTAGTAGAATAAAGTCATGGCATGATCTAGTTTTGAGTTTTGCTTTATGATCCTTCTTTGTAATCGAGTTCGTGAGCTATATAATAAAGATTAGTGTTGAGTCAAGGGCTTGTTTATTTTGCCATGATCTTGGGTGAATAGAAGAAAAGAATAAAAAGAATCAAAAAGTCCATATTGATCTTATTGAAAGTAATGACTTCACATAGAGAGAGTATGATGATTAAAAGTTGTTGGGAGTTGGCAAATATAGCTTTGGTCATCGTTGCAATTAATAGGAAGTAATAAGGAAAGAGAGGTTTCACATATAGATATATTATCATTGACATCTTTTATGATTGGGAGCACTCATTAAAATATGACATGCTAAAGAGTTGAGGTTGGACAAGGAAGACAACATAATGAGTTATGTTTTCTTATATCCGAGATAAAGTATGTTGTCATGGATCCTCTAACCTGTTGAGCTTGCCTTTCCCCCTCATGCTAGCCAATTTCTCAGCACCAAGTAGAAATACTACTTGTGCTTCCAAATACCCTTAAACCAGTTTTGCCATGAGAGTCCACCATATCTACCTATGGATTGAGTAAGATCCTTCAAGTAAGTTGTAATCGGTGCAAGCAATAAAAATTGCTCTCTAAATATGCATGACTTATTAGTGTGGAGAAAATAAGCTTTGTACGAACTTGTTGTGGACGTAATAAAAGCGACGGACTGCATAATAAAGGTCCACATACAAGGGGCAATATAAAGTGACGTTCTTTTGCTTTAAGATTTTGTGCATCAACCCTAAACGCGCATGACAACCTCTGCTTCCCTCTGCGAAGGGCCTATCTTTTATTATTATCCTCTACCTTATGCAAGAGTCACGGTGATCTTCACCTTTCATTTTTCATTGTATCCTTTGGCAAGCTTAGCATGTTGGAAAGAGTATGATTGGGAGCATGAATTATTATTGTTGACATTACCCTTGAGGTAAAAGGTTGTGGGGAAAAACTATAAGCCCCTATCTTTCTCTGTGTCCGATTAAAACTCCGTAACCACAAGTATCACGTGAGTGTTAGCAATTATGAAGGACTAAGTGATAGTTGAGTATGTGGACTTGCTTTTAAGCTCTGACATAGACTCTTTCCGATGTTATGATAAATTGCAATTGCTTCAATGACTGAGACTATAATTTGTTATTGCTCAATAAGGTTTCTGATTCATACTTCTTGCTTTGTGAAAAGATCATCACTTGAACATAAGTCATCATATGACAAAATCTTTATATGCTGCTGTTATGGAAATAATCATGATGCCTACATGCCCATATCTTATTTTTATCGACGCCTCTACCTCTAAACATGAGGACATATTTATTGTTATCGGCTTTTCGCTTGAGGACAAGCGAGGTCTAAGCTTGGGGGAGTTGATACGTCCATTTTGCATCATGCTTTTATATCAATATTTATTGCATTATGGGTTGTTATTTCACGTTATGTCACAATACTTATGGCTATTCTCTCTTATTTTACAAGGTTTACATGAAGAGGGAGAATGCTGGCAGCTGGAATTCTGGGCTGGAAAAGGAGCAAATATTGAAGGCCTATTCTGCGCAACTCCAAAAGTCCTGAAACTCCACGGAATATCTTAAAATAAATAAAGAAAAATCATCGCCAAAGATGAAGGCCAGGGGACCCACACCCAGCTCACGAGGGTGGGGGGTGCCCCCCACCCCTGGGGCGCGCCCCCCTACCTCGTGGGCCCCCTGGTGGCTCTCCGACGCCCATCTTCTCCTATATGAAGTCTTTTGATGAGAAAAAATAAGAAGCAACCTTTCGGGACGAGACTCCGCCGCCACGAGGCGGAACCAATCTAGGGCTCCTGCAGAGCTGTTCTGCCGGGGACACTTCCCTCCGGGAGGGGGAAATGATCACCATCGTCATCACCAACACTCGTCTCATAAGGAGAGGGCAATCTCCATCAACATCTTCACCAGCACCATCTCATCTCCAAACCCTAGTTCATCTCTTGTATCCAATTCTTGTCTCCAAGTCCGGGATTGGTGCTAGTAGGTTGCTAGTAGTGTTGATTACTCCTTGTAGTTGATGCTAGTTGGTTTATTTGGTGGAAGATCATATGTTCAGATCCTTTATGCATATTATTACCCCTCTGATTATGAACATGAATATGCTTTGTGAGTAGTTAAGTTTGTTCCTCGGGACAAGGGAGAAGTCTTGCTATTAGTAGTCATGTGAATTTGGTATTCATTCGATATTTTGATAAGATGTATGTTGTCTAGCCTCTAGTGGTGTTATGTGAACGTCGACTACATAACACTTCACCATTATTTGGGCCTAGAGGAAGGAATTGGGAAGTAATAAGTAGATGATGGGTTGCTAGAGTGACAGAAGCTTAAACCCTAGTTTATGCGTTGCTTCGTAAGGGGCTGATTTGGATCCATATGTTTCATGCTATGGTTAGGTTTACCTTAATACTTTTGTTGTAGTTGCGGATGCTTGCAATAGAGGTTAATCATAAGTGGGATGCTTATTCAAGTAAGAACAGCACCCAAGCACAGGTCCACCCACATATCAAATTATCAAAGTACCGAACGCGAATCATATGAGCGTGATGAAAACTAGCTTGACGATATTCCCATGTGTCCTCGGGAGCGCTTTTCCTATTATAAGAGTTTGTCCAGGCTTGTACTTTGCTACAAAAAGGATTGGGCCACCTTGCTGCACTTTATTTACTTTATTACTTGTTGCTCGTTACAATTTATCTTATCACAAAATTATCTGTTACCACTTATTTCAGTACTTGCACATAATACCTTGCTGAAAACTGCTTATCATTTCCTTCTGCTCCTCGTTGGGTTCGACACTCTTACTTATCGAAAGGACTACGATAGATCCCCTATACTTGTGGGTCATCATGCTCCATGCCTTTCTTTAAGGGAAATTGGAATCTAATGTTCCCTTCTTTCATATCGATAATCGCACCAATCGTTCTAAGGAAAGGTCTACCAAGAATAATAGGGCAAGAAAGATTGCAATCTATATCAAGAACAATAAAATCTACGGGCACCAAATTTCTATTTGCAACAATAAGAACATCATTGATCCTTCCCATAGGCTTTTTAATGGTGGAATCTGCAAGGTGTAAATTTAACGAGCAATCATCAAGATCATGGAAATCTAGAATATCACATAAAGTTTTCGGAATCGTGGAAACACTAGCACCCAAATCACACAAAGCAAAACACTCAAAATCTTTAATTCTAATATTTATAGTAGGTTCCCACTCATCATTAAGTTTTCTAGGTATAGAAACTTCCAAATTAAGTTTTTCATCATAAGATTGCATCAAGGCATCAACAATATGTTTGGTAAAAGCTTTGTTTTAACTATAAGCATGAGGAGAATTAACAACGGATTGCAACAAGGAAATACAACCTTTTAAAGAGAAATTATCATAATCAAATTCCTTGAAATCCGAGATAGTAGGTTCAACATTATTAGAAGTTGACGATTCTCTAATCTCTCTTTTACCAAATTTAGCATTAAGATCAAAAGACTCCGAATTCTTGGGACGCCTTCTAGGCAAAGTTGATTCATCACCACTCCCATAATCATCAAAATTCATATTGCAAAACATAGATCTAATCGGAGACGCATCAATAACTTTAAGATCCTCATCATTATTTTCACGGAAACTAGAAGAACACGCTTTTATAAAGCTATCTTTCTTAGCACGCAATCTAGCGGTTCTTTCCTTGCACTCGTCAATGGAAATTCTCATCACTTTGAGAGACTCATTGATATCATGCTTAGGAGGAGAAGTTCTAAGTGTAAGAGAATCAACATCAAGCAAAAGTCTATCAACGTTCCTAGCCAAATCATCAACTTTGAGCAATTTTTCTTCAAGCAAAGCATTAAAATTCTTTTGAGAAATCATAAATTCGTTCACACTATTCTCAAAATTAGAGGGCATCTTATTAAAATTACTATAAGGATTATTGTAGGAATTTACATAATTATTAGAGGAATTACTAGGGAACGGTCTAGCATTAAAAATTTCCTCTATAAGCATTGTTTCCAAAACTATTCCTACGAACAAAATTCACATCCATAGGTTCATTATTATTCTCAATCAAGGAAGACAAAGGCATATCATTAGGATCAAGAGGAGTATTTTTAGTAGCAAACATCTTCATAAGTTCATCCATCTTTCCACTCAAAACATTGATTTCTATTATAGCATGCACCTTTTTACTAGAAGATCTTTTGGTGTGCCATTGAGAATAATTAGCCATAATATTATCAAGCAATTTTGTAGCATCTCCTAACATAATTTCCATAAACGTGCCTCCCGCGGCCGAATCTAAGAGATTTCTAGAAGCAAAGTTCAAACCGGCATAAAAAATTTGTAAGATCATCCATAAATTCAAACCATGAGTAGGGCAATTGTGAAGCATCAATTTCATTCTTTCCCAAGATTGGGCAACATGCTCATGATCAAGTTGTTTAAAATTCATAATATCGTTCCTAAGAGTGATGATCTTAGCGGGAGGAAAATACTTAGAGATAAAAGCATCTTTGCACTTGTTCCACGAATCAATACTATTTTTAGGCAAAGACGAAAACCAAACTTTAGCACGATCTCTAAGTGAAAACGGAAATAACTTCAATTTGACAATATTGTTATCCGTATCTTTCTTCTTTTGCATATCACACAAATCAACAAAATTATTTAGATGAGTAGCGGCATCTTCACTAGGAAGGCCGGCGAATTGATCTTTCATAACAAGATTCAGCAAAGCAGCATTGATTTCACAAGACCCAACATCATTAAGAGGAGCAATCGGAGTACTAAGGAAATCATTATTATTGGTGTTCGAGAAATCACACAATTTGGTATTATCTTGTGCCATGGCAACAAGTAATCCAACACACAAGCAAACAAGAAAAGGGAAGCGGAAAAGAGAGGAGGAGATTGGGGAAGAGAGGGCGAATAAAACGGCAAGGGTGAAGTGGGGGAGAGGAAAACGAGAGGCAAATGGCAAATAATGTAAATGCGAGGGAGATGAGTTTCTGATAGGTACTTGGTATGTCTTGACTTGAGAGAAGACCTCCCCGGCAACAGCGCCAGAAATCCTTGTTGCTACGTCTTGAGCTAGCGTTGGTTTTCCCTGAAGAGAAGAGGGTGATGCAGCAAGTGTAGCATAAATATTTCCCTTAGTTTTTGAGAACCAAGGTATCAATCCAGTAGGAGGCTCCTCCAAAGTCCCATGCGCCTACACAAGCAAACTGAGGACTCGCAACCAATGCAATAAAGGGGTTGTCAATCCCTTCACGGCCACTTGCGAAAGTGAGATCTGATAGAGATAGTATGATAAGATAGATATATTTTTGGTATTTTATAATATAGATGCAAGAAAGTAAAGATGTAAATAAAAGTAGATTGCAAGCAAATAAGATAAGAGATAGACCCGGGGGGCATAGGTTTCACTAGAGGCTTCTCTCGAGAGCATAAGTATTACGGTGGGTGAACAAATTACTCTCGAGCAATTGATAGAAAAGCGAATAATTATGACGTTATCTAGGCATGATCATGTATATAGGCATCACATCCATAACAAGTAGACCGACTCCTGCCTGCATCTACTACTATTACTCCACACATCGACCGCTATCCAGCATGCATCTAGAGTATTAAGTTCATAAGAACATACCAACGCATTAAGCAAGATGACATGATGTAGAGGGATAAACTCATGCAATATGATATAAACCCCATCTTGTTATCCTCGATGGCAACAATACAATACGTGTCTTGCAACCCTTTCTGTCACTGGGTAAGAACACCGCAAGATTGAACCCAAAGCTAAGCACTTCTCCCATGGCAAGAAAGATCAATCTAGTAGGCCAAACCAAACCGATAATTCGAAGAGACTTGCAAAGATAAATCAATCATACATAAAAGAATTCAGAGAAGATTCAATTAATAACCATAGATAAATCTGATCATAAACTCACAATTCATCGAATCTCAACAAACACACCGCAAAAAGAGATTACATCGAATAGATCTCCACAAGAGAGGGGGAGAACATTGTATTGAGATCCAAAAAGAGAGAAGAAGCCATCTAGCTAATAACTATGGACCCGTAGGTCTGTGGTAAACTACTCACAACTCATAGGAGGGGCAAGGATGTTGATGTAGAGGCCCTCCATGGTTGACTCCCCCTCCAGCAGAGTGCCGGCGAAGGCTCCAAGAAGGGATCTTGCGGATACAGAAGGTTACGGTGGTGGAAATTGTGTTTCGTGGTGCCCGAGGATGTTTTCGGGGTCCGTAGGTATATATAGGAGGAAGAGGTACGTCGGTGGACGTCCGAGGGTCCCACGAGACAGGGGGCGCGCCCTACAGGGGGGGCGCGGCCCCCTATCTCGTGGGGTCCTCGGGAGCTTATTGACTTGCACTCCAAGCTCTTCGAATCTCGTTTGTTCCAAAAATCACGTTCCCGAAGGTTTCATTCCGTTTGGACTCCGTTTGATATTCCTTTTCTTCGAAATACTAAAATAGGCAAAAAACAACAATATGGGCTGGGCCTTCGGTTAGTAGGTTAGTCCCAAAAATGATAAAGATGTATAAAATAAAGCCCATAAACATCCAAAACAGGTAACATAATAGCATGGAACAATAAAAAATTGTAGATACGTTGGAGACGTATCAGGACGCACCATGCCCATGGACGCATGCATGCAACGGAACTCGGCGTGGTCAACATGGTCAAGGAACGACTTCCATCGGAAGTATACTGAACGTGGAGAGGCTGATAGCTGGGCCCACTAAGTTGACGGGGACGGAGGGATTTGATAACTTAGTCAATATGAACGATTCTAGGTGCAGTGACTATACGATGTCCATCCAACGGCCATCGTGCTTCTTCAACCTCTGGTCTTCTTGCTCCAGCCACCCAAAGCAGTGCCGGTCGTGCCGTCTGCTCCTGCCTCCCGTGGCCGGCTGTGATCTCGCGGAGGCCTCACCGCCCCCTACTACTCCCGCCGCTGGCCAGGCCATCCCTCCACTCACCCACACCCCCTGTTATTCTGCGGTGACGGCAGCCTCACACCGCAGCCGAACGAGTGAACCCTCATACTCCTCTACGCGTGGGCATCCACTGCCGCGTCTTCCCTGGCTCCGCGTCGTCCCCTTCCTAGGCCTCGCCGTCGTCCACCGCCGTGGTGCTCTCAGCGCGGCATGGTCAATGTGGTCAAGGACCGACTTCCATCAGAAGAGTACTATACGTGGAGAGGCTGACAGCTGGGTCCATGGCCACAGCCCAGTTTTTTTGTGATTTGCCAAGTAAGTCGCTTTGTCAGGCATGTTGGGCTACAAATCTTTCAAGACGAGGAGAGCTTCATTCGGCTGGCCGAGAAAATGGCCTATCAGTAATGAGAAATGGGATGTGCATTTTTAAAACACATCAAACTGGCAATTAGTTTCAAATTTCTTTTTTTCATTTCGAGATTTTAAATTGCATTGATTTTTATGCGTGGACAATTTGTTGGACTTTATATTGATATACATTTATTTTTAAAATCAGTTTTAATGTGGCTTGAAATTTCGGGATTAAAAACAGTTTGGACCACACCAAAATATGCAAAATTTCGTATAATTTTTTAACCGTGGCCATAATATGGGTTGTAATGCTAACAAAAAGAATATGGCCTCCAAAAAAACCCTTAAGAATTAGCAAATGGGCTGTAAATTATTAGAAATAATGGCAGATGGGTTGTATGCTGTTTTCCACAGATTTGAGGCTTTCCTAAAAAAAAGGTTGACGCACAAGCAGTGACTGTTGGATTTCCATCCAATGGCCGTCGTGCTTCTTCAATCTTTGCTCTTCCTGCTCCAGCCGCTCAAACAAGCGTCGGCGGGACTGCATGCTCCCTCCTACCCGTGGCCGGCTGTGCTGCCGCGCAGGCCTCACCGCCCCACCGTACTCCCATCGCTGGCCTAGCCATCCCTCTACTCACCCACACCTGCTATTATTCTCCGGTGACGGGAGACGAACCAGTAAACCCTCATACACTCGTACTCCCCTCCGCGTGGGAAACAACTACCGAGTCTTCCCTGCCTCTGTCTCATTCCCTTCCTAGGCATCACCGTCGTCCACCGCCCTGGTGCTCTCGCCGCGGCCTGGTCAACATGGTCAATGACCAACATGCATCTGAAGTGGACTGTACATGGAGAGGCCGACAGCTAGGTCCACGGCCGCACGCAAGGAAATGCCTCCTTATTACGCGCAAAATAATGATTCCTCCACCTGACATCAGGGACCCACCAAAAGGGCCTCTGTATTTCATGAAAAAAACGTTACCGCCACTGACTTGTGGGCCTACTAAGTTGACGGGGACGGAGGGCTTTGTCAACTTAGTCAATATGCATGATTCTAGCTCCAGTGACCGTACGATGTCCATGCAATGGCCGTAGTGCTTCTTCAACCTCTGTTCTTCTTGCTCCAATTGCCCAAACCAGCGCCGGTCGTGCCTCGTGCTCCTGCCTCCCGTGGCCGATTGCGATGCGGCAGCGGCCTCACCGCCCCCTACTACTCCCACCGCTGGCTAGGCCATCCCTCTACTCACCCACACCCCCTGTTAATTGTTATTCTACAGCGACGGTAGCCTCACACCACAGCGAACCAGTGAACCCTCGTACTCCTCTATGTGTGGGCATCCACTGCCGCGTCTTCCCTGGCTCCGCGTCGTCCCCTTCCTAGGCCTCGCCGTCGTCCATCGCCCTGGTGCTCTCGGCGCGGCGTGGTCAACATGGGCAAGGAACGGCTTCCATCGGACATGGGGTGTACATGGAGAGGCTGACAGCTGAGTCCACGGCGGCCGCAAGGAAGTGCCTCCTTATTGCATGCAAAATAATTATTCCTCCACCTAACAGCGGGGACCCACCGGACGGGCCACTGTATTTCGCGAAAAAAATGTTTCCCCCATGATTGCTGGGACCCACCAGCTACACCTTCGCACACAAGGAATTGCGTCCGGGCAAAAAAAAACGATTCGCCCCCGTGACAGTTGGGACCCACCAGCTATATCTTCGCATGCAAGGAAGTGCCTAACAGTCGGGACCCACCTAGTCGAAGCGTACGTAGTGTTGTCATTCTGGTCGCGAACGTGTACGTACATATATACTGGTGGATGTAGAGGCGCGCACGTGTCGTAGTAGAGGCGCGCACATAGCATGTACACGTACGTACAGCGGCCAGGGTGCAAGAAAGAAAATACGGCCACGTATGTGTACATACGGGCGGGGTCTCGAACGCCTACTCGCGCATATATACGTACGGCCAGGGCTCGTGTACATTGGCTGGGTCGGAACGGAGAAACAGCGTCGTCGTCGTGTTCATGGGGAGCCAACCAGCTGGGTCGGAATGGAATGCGCCGTCGTGTTCATTGGGAGGGCTTGGACGGAACAGGTGATGGAAATGAGGCCTGGCGTACCGCAGAACGGAGGAAATGGACCTCCTACGTTCGGAATGAGGTCCTGTTCATCGGGAGGGGTGTGGCGTACCGCAAAACGGAGGAAATGGACCTCCTACAGTCGAAACGGGGGTCCTATTGATTGGGAGGGGTGTGGCGTACCACAAAACGGAGGAAACGGACCTCCTACGGTCGAAATGGGGGTCCTGTTGAACGGGAGGGGTGTGGCGTACCACAAAACGGACGAAACGGACTTGTGTTGGAGCACTACGGTATAAATGGGGGTCCTATTCATCGGGAGGGGTGTGGCGGACCGCAAAACGGGACTCCATGGGATACTGTTCATCTCCACCGTCGACCTCCTCCAGCCTCCACGGGCTACTGTTCATCCACCGTCGACCTCCTCCAGCCTCCACCTGCGACTGTTCATCCACGGGCTCCTGTTCATCCAGCCTCCACCGCGCGCTACTCCACCGGCTACTGTTCAACAACCCCTATCCACGGGCTCCAGTTCAACCACCCCTCCACGGGCTACTGTTCATCCACGCCTCCACCGTATATTGTTCATCCAGCCCTCCACGGGGTCGTCCTGTTCATCCAACCCTCCACGGGGTCATGTTCATCCAGCCCCAACCGGCTCGATCGATCGGGGTCCTGTTCATCCAGAGGCAACGCCACGGGTCCTGTTTATCCACTCCCACCGCTCACTGTT
>NC_041385.1:492865224-492866059 GCF_002162155.2 Triticum dicoccoides
CCCCGCCGCCCGCAACGCTCACTGTTCATCCAGAGAGGCAGCATCGATCGGCTTCAGTTAGCAGCAGTAGCAAAGGAATCGATCGCTCGGGTTTAGTAACGCGTAGCCTGTAGTGCAATCGCTCGGGTTCAGTTAGAGCCCAACGCCTCGCTCGGGTTCAGTTAGAGCCAACGCCTCGCACACACACGCGTACGTGTACGAGAGAAACGTGCATCGCTCGGCCCCCGACCACCCACCGTAACCGGGAACTCCCCGAAATTTTCCTCGCCCTCGCTTCTACCACAGTTTTTTCCGTCATGGACGGCCCAAAGAATGTCATGCAGCTGCGTCTCTGGCCCGCCCATGATGAAAAGCCAATTTTCTGCCATGATTTTTTGTCATAGAAGTAGGAGCGCACCACATCTATGATGACACTGGGTTTTGTCACAATTATCGTCATAGAAGTGTCATATGTATGACAGGAAAAAAATTCGTTCGGCCCAAAATGTCACGGATGTGTCTTTTTTTTGTAGTGAATATCGCCGAATCAAAATATAACATGCTGGTAAGAAGTGTGTTCTACTCGTGCATATAACATCTACGCATACACCTGGCTCGGATGCCATGATACGTCTCCGTCGTATCTACTTTTCCAAACACTTTTACCCTTGTTTTGGACTCTAACTTGTGTGATTTGAATGGAACTAACCCGGACTGATGATGTTTTCAGCAGAATTGCCATGGTCTTGTTTTTGTGCAGAAAATAAAAGTTCTCGGAACGACCTGAAGCTCCACGGAATATCTTAGGATAATTAATAAAAAATCCTCGCAAAAGATGAAGACCAGGGGGCCCACA
>NC_041385.1:492866227-492975485 GCF_002162155.2 Triticum dicoccoides
CCTCCGACGCCAACTCCAACTCCATATATTGGCTTTCGGGGAGAAAAAATTAGAGAGAAGAAATCATCGCGTTTTACGATACGGAGCCGCCGCCAAGCCCTAATCTCTCTCGGGAGGGCTGGTCTGGAGTCCGTTCGAGGCTCCGGAGAGGGGGATTCGTCGCCGTCGTCATTATCAACCATCCTCCATCACCAATTTCATTATGCTCACCGCCGTGTGTGAGTAATTCCATCATAGGCTTGCTGATGGTGATGGGTTGGATGAGATTTATCATGTAATCGAGTTAGTTTCGTTAGGGTTTGATCCCTAGTATCCACTATGTTCTGAGATTGATGTTGCTATGACTTTGCTATGCTTAATGCTTGTCACTAGGGCCCGAGTGCCATGATTTTAGATCTGAACCTATTATGTTTTCATGAATATATGTGAGTTCTTGATCCTATCTTGCAAGTCTATAGTCACCTACTATGTGTTATGATCCGGCAACCCCGAAGTGACAATAATCGGAACCACTCCCGGTTATGACCATAGTTTGAGGAGTTCATGTATTCAGTATGTGCTAATGCTTTGTTCCGGTTCTCTATTAAAAGGAGGCCTTAATATCCCTTAGTTTCCAATAGGACCCCACTGCCACGAGAGGGTAGGACAAAACATGTCATGCAAGTTCTTTTCCATAAGCACGTATGACTATATTCGGAATACATGCCTACATTACATTGATGAACTGGAGCTAGTTCTGTGTCACCCTATGTTATGACTGTTACATGATGAACCACATCCGGCATAATTATCCATCATTGATCCGGTGCCTACGAGTTTTCCATATACTGGTTCTCGCTTATTTACTTTTCGGTTGTTACTGTTACAATCATTACAAAATACCAAAAACATTACTTTTGTTGTCTTTACTTTTGTTACCATTACCACCACTATCATATTACTTTGCCACTAAACACCTTGTCGCAGATACTAAGTTTCCAGGTGTGGTTGAATTGACAACTCAGCTGCTAATACTTGAGAATATTCTTTGGCTCCCCTTGTGTCGAATCAACAAATTTGGGTTGAATACTCTACCCTCGAAAATTGTTGCGATCCCCTATACTTGTGGGTTATCAAGACCTTTTTCTGGCGCCGTTGTCGGGGAGCATAGCTCTATTCTTTGAGTCACTTGGGATTTATATCTGCTGGACACTATGAAGAACTTGAAAGACGGTAAGACCGAGATTTTGCCCTCAACTACGAGGGGAGGTAAGGAACTGCCATCTAGCCTTGCACTAGATTCTCCTTCTGTTATAAGTAAGCTTGCGACACCTAAACCTGCTACTGCTATGAATTCTGATATGTCGCATGTTATTGATGATGCCACTTCTGCTATGCATGATACTTGTGATGAAACAACTTCTATGCTTGATACTACTGTGCCTCTTGGTGAATTTCTTGATGAGCAAATTTCTAGGTCTAGAGAAAGAGAAATTATTACACCTGAATACAATGATGAGAGTGATGATGAAAATATGCCTCCTATTCCTGAAGGTTATCTGTTTGATGCAGAATCTTCTGCCGCTATTTTTGCTTGCAAGGATAGATATGAACTTAAGAGGTTGCTAATTAAATGGAGTAAAGAATCTCTTAGAGATAGAATGAGACCCGACCCTGCTTTTTCTACTTCACCTATTTGTGTTCCCGATAAGGATTATTATGATTTTTCTGTTGATCCAGATATAATTACTTTGGTTGAATCTGATCCTTTCTATGGCTATGAATCTGAAACTGTTGTGGCACATCTTACTAAGTTGAATGATATAGCTGCCCTGTTTACTAATAATGAGAGATCGCGCTACCTTTATTTACTCAAAATATTTTCGTTCTCATTAAAGGGTGATGCTAAGATATGGTTTAATTCTCTTGATCCTGGTTGTGTGCAAAGTCCCCAGGATATGATTTATTACTTCTCTGCTAAGTATTTCCCTGCTCATAAGAAACAAGCAGCCTTGAGGGAAATATATAACTTTGTGCAAATTAAAGAAGAGAGTCTCCCACAAGCTTCGGGGAGGCTTCTCAAGTTACTTAATGCTTTGCCTGATCATCCTCTTAAGAAACCTGAAATACTTGATATCTTTTATAATGGACTAACTGATGCTTCCAGAGATTACCTGGATAGTTGTGCTAGTTCTCTTTTCAGGGAAAGAACACCGGATGAAGCGGAAATTCTATTGAACAATATGTTTACAAATGAAAATAGATGGGCACCCCCCGAGCCAGCTCCTGAGCCAATTATTGAACCTATTCCTAAACCAACTCCGAAGAAGAGAGGTGTTCTATTTCTCAGTCCTGAAGATATGCAAGAGGCAAAGAAATCTATGAAATAAAAAGGTATTAAAGCTGAAGATGTTTAGAATCTACCTCCTATTGAAATACACGGTCTTAATTTACCGCCTGTTGAAGAAGTATATGATCTCAATTACTTATTTACTGAAGAACCTCCCGATATCCCGACACAGGTAGTAAAGGTAAATTCTCTCTATAAATATGATAAAGCTAAAGTCCCTCTTGCTAAAATTGCTAGTCAATGCTTGGATGAGTTTGATAACTTTATGTTTAAGAAAGATGACTTTAATGCTTATTTTGGTAGACAATTAAAACAAGATTATTATATGATTAAACACTTGGGTGATTATATGGCTGATATTAGAGGTGAACTTAAACTTGTTAGCAAACATGCTTCTATGGTTACCACTCAAGTAGAACAAGTACTTAAAGCTCAAAAAGAAGCGCTTGATGAAATGAATAGTAAGAAAAATGATTATGTTGTTAGAGTGGCTACTAGAACCGGTAGAATGACTCAGGAACCTTTGTATCCTGAAGGCCACCCTAAGAGAATCGAGTAAGATTCTCAGAGAAATGATATTGATGTACCTAGTTCTTCTTAAAGGAAGAAAAAGAAAAATGATAGGACTTTGCAAACTTCTAGTGAACCTATCGCTGAGCCACCTGAGAATCCAAATGATATTTCTTTTTCTGATGCTGAAACACAATCAGGTGATGAACATGAACCCAGAGATAATGTTAATGATAATGTTCATGTTGATGCTCAACCTAGTAATGATAATGATGTAGAAGCCGAACCTGCTGTTGATCTTGATAACCCACAATCAAGAAATCAACGCTATGATAAAAGAGACTTCGTTGCTAGGAAACATGGTAAAGAAAGGGAACCATGGGTTCAAAAACCCATGCCTTTTCCCCCGAAATCATCCAAGAAAAAGGATGATGAGGATTTTGAGCACTTTGCTGAAATGATTAGACCCATCTTTTTGCGTATGCAATTAACTGATGTGCTCAAAACAAATCCTTATTCTAAGTATATGAAGGATATTATTACTAATAAAAGAAAGATACCTGAAGCTGAAATTTCCACCATGCTTGCTAATTATACTTTTAAGGGTGGAATACCAAAGAAACTTGGAGATCCCGGAGTACCTACTATACCATGCTCCATTAAGAGAAATTATGTTAAAACCGCTTGGTGTGATCTTGGAGCCGGTGTTAGTGTTATGCCTCTCTCTTTATATCATAGACTTGACTTGAATAAGTTGACACCTACTGAAATATCTTTGCAAATGGCTGATAAATCAACTGCTATACCTATCTGTATTTGTGAGGATGTGCCTGTTGTGGTTGAAAACGTTACTATTTTAACGGACTTTGTTATTCTTGACATTCCTGAGGATGACAATATGTCTATTATTCTTGGAAGACCTTTCCTTAATACTGCAGGGGCTGTTATTGATTGCAACAAAGGCAATGTCACTTTTCATGTTAATGGCAATGAGCACACGGTACACTTTCCAAGGAAACAACCTCAGGTCCATAGTATCAACTCTATTGGAAAATTCCATCAATTATATTTGGAGGTTTTGAATTTCCTCTCCGTACTGTCAAGAAAAAGTATGATATACTTATTGTTGGGGATTTTCATATCCCCGTTGAGGTAACTTAGTGCTATTTGAAATTTCTCCGGTTCCGGGTTAATCGGAATGAGCTCGTTAACAAGACTTGATCAACCTTGTCAGTGGATTCATTTTGATGATCACGAGATGGATGAAACTAGAAGCACCACCTTGTGTACCCTCTTTATATTTTTCTGTTATTTAGTAGAAATAAAGTAAAATAGTACTTTTCTGTCTGTCTCCCGACTTATCCGTGCAATATAAAAATTTCCCAAAAATAAAAGTCCTCAGAATTCCATGCCAATTTAATATGATTTTTTCGGGAATATTTGAGAATTTACTGTGCAAAAATCACCGCGGGGGGAGCTGTCACCTGGTCACGAGGGTGAAGAGCGCACCCTACCCCCCTGGGCGCGCCCCCCTGCCTCGTGGGCCCATGGTGGCCCTCCTCCACTTATTCCTGCACCCATCTTCTTCCTCTGTCTCACACAAACACGAAAAACCAACTCAAGCATGAGTTCCAGCCCCCGTTGCTGTGATTTTCGATCTCCTTGCTCAAAGCGCCTCTCGCAAAACTGCTTCGGGAGATTGTTCCTTTGTATGTGACTCCTCCATTGGTCCAATTAGTTTTTGTTCTAGTGCTTTATCCATTGCAAATTTGTGCTGCATAGGTGACCATGTTCTTGAGCTTGCATGTCAAATTTATATGGTTCCAAGTAGTTCCAATGCTTTATATAGGCTCTAGGCACTTGCAGGAGTTGTTGCTATCAATTTTATTGAAGTTGGTTCACTTTTATTTGAAGTTACTAAAAATTTCAGATTGTTTCAGAATTAATGAAGAGATTTTTGAGGGGCTCGTCGAGCCGAAGCGCTAAGGAAAAACAAAAGGAAGAAGAACAGAAGCCCAAATTTAATTTGCCTCGCACCGCGGAGGTTCGGCCATGTGAATGGCCTTCCGATGACTTCTTGAGGTGAGCCGGTATTTATGAAGACTTCTATTTATTAATTGAGAATGCTGGCCTCACTGACTTCCTCCGCGACCAACGTCATCAGTATCTCTTACTCACAAATACTTTTGTGCAAAATTTCTACTTTTTCCCTAAGAGTTCACCTCCATCGGTAGAATTTCATTTATATGACGTTGTTAAGCGGATGCCATTAGCTGAATTTTGCGAGGTTTGCAAAATACCTTTTGAGGGCACCTTGGATGAACCACACCGTAATGAAGTAGAAGCTTTTATTAACACTATCACGGTGGGAGAAACCAGGAAGGTTTCTGATGGACGAATCACTAGCATACATTTTCCTATTTTACGCTACTTTGCCTTATTTGCTAGTCGTTGCTTGATAGGTCGCGGAAACTATGGAAACCTTAGTATTCCCGATGTTATGATTTTGTTCCATGGTTTATATCAAAGTAACTCTGTTAGTATGGGTGGAATTGTTGCTAGGCGGTTAAGTCTGAACCGTACTAAAGGCCCCATCTTTGGAGGTATTTATGCCTCACGCCTAGCTGAACATTTTGAAATACCTATTAGGCATGAGGAGGAAGAGGAAACATCGCTGCCTCGTGCTTATTTAGATTATAGGAGTATGCTAGCGCATGATTTTCTTATTAAGAGTCGTGAAGGGGACCTCAAATATAAATTGTACTTTGATAAACATCACCCTGAGATTATTACTTTGCCTGCTCCCTCTTTGTTTAACTTGTCTGCAGGTCCTCACATCGTTCCGTGGGCGGCCATTCAAGCCTATCGAAATCCTGCACCCGCCCCGGAACCGGAGCCACAAGTTGAGCCTCCACGACTATCTGTTTATTCTTGGGATCTAGAGGAGGCTGCCAGCCAATGGCAGCCAGAGCCTTCTTCGTCACAGTATGACCCCAGCTTCGCTTACGGGTATCCGCCAGGCCATCCCTGGCAATAGACCAACTTAGGCTAAAAACCTAAGCTTGGGGGAGTACGTATTTCCCACCGACATTACATTCATGTTCACACACACTCATTGCTAGATGTCGGTGTTCATACTCTTTCACTGTAATATCCATGCTAGTTTATTTTCTGTTTCCTGCTTTCTTCTTGTGTGTTTAATAAACCTTAAGAAAAAAAATAGTAGTAGTTTATTTCTTTGCTGTAGTAATTAAAACGGAAAACCCAAAAATATTTCCCGTTCTGCTTTTGCTTGTTGGGAGCTTCCCCGTGTAAATAGTTTTTTATTTCTTTTCTTTTCTTTTCTTTGGGGGTCAGTAGGAGAAGACTATGATTAAATTGTTGAAGTGGCTCTTATGTGCATGATTGTTTATTTAACTTAGAGCCCATATTACTCGTCTTCTCCTGTTTATTGAATGCTTGCAGATTCCAGCTTAGTCCAATGCACGTGCACTCTTATTATTATACACTTCATTCGGTCGTGCAAGTGAAAGGCAATAATGATGATATATGATGGACTTATTGGGATGAGAAAAGCTGGTATGAACTCGACCTCTCTTGTTTTTGTAAATATGATGATTCATCGTTCCTGAGTTAGCTATTATGAAGTAAGCATATTTGCAATGACATTTAGAGATTATAGTTGCTTGTGCCATGCTTGATTAGCTATGAGTTATAATGGTTTACCTTGCGTGCCAACATGCTATTAGAATGATTATGATGTGGTATGATGGGACGGTATCCTCCTTTAAATGAATCGAGTGACTAGACTTGGCACATGTTCACGCATGTAGTTGAATCAAATCAACATAGCCTTCATGATATTTATGTTCATGGTGTATTATATCCTAATCATGCTTGTATTCGGTGTAAATTAATTTTGATGCATGTTTACGACTGTTGTCGCTCTCCCAGTTGGTCGCTTCCCAGTCTTTTGCTAGCCTTCACCTGTACTAAGCGGGAATACTGCTTGTGCATCCAAACTCCTTAAGCCCCATAGTTGTTCCATATAAGTCCACTATACCTTCCTATATGCGGTATTTACCTGCCGTTCCAAGTAAATTTGTATGTGCCAAACTCCAAACCTTCAAATGAAATGTTGTTTTGTATGCTCGAGCAGCTCATGTTTCAACTAGGGCTGCCCTTATCTTCCATGTTAGGCGGTTATTCTCAAGAGGAGTGGACTCTGCTCCTCATTCACGAGAAAATGGCTGGTCTCCGGGATGCCCAGTCCCATGCTTTATGCAAACTAAATCAAAATAATTGCAAACAAAACTCCCCTTGGGACCCGTTGAATGTTGGAGGCACTCGTTATTTCGAGCAAGCCATGGAATGATGCTTGTGGAGGAAGGGGAGTATAAACTTTACCATTCTGTTTGGGAACCGCCTATAATTTGTTTAGCATGGAAGATATCGTCATCTCATAGTTGTTGCGTTGACAGCAAAAGTATGCCGCTCAAAATGTTATTCAATCTCTATTTTAAAACTGAGCTCTGGCACCTCTACAAATCCCTGCTTCCCTCTGCGAAGGGCCTATCTATTTACTTTTATGTTGAGTCATCACCCTTCTTATTAAAAAGCACCCGCTGGAGAGCACACTGTCGTTTGCATTCATTATTATTGGTTTATTTCGGGTATGACTTGACTGGATCTCTTTTACCATGAATTACAATGTTTAGTCAGTCCTTGATCTTTGAAGGTGCTCTGCATTTATGTTTTGCGGTCTCAGAAAGGGCTAGCGAGATACCATTCCATTATATCATGTTATGATTATTTTGAGAAAGTGTTGTCATCCGAGTTTTGTTATTATAGCTTGCTAGCTGATTATGCTATTGATATGAGTAATTGTGAGACCTTTGTGTTATTGTTAGTATGGTTAGTCCATAATATTTGCTGAAACTTGAATGCTGGCTTTTCATGTTTACAACAACAAGAGCAAACAGAGTTTGTAAAAGTTTTTCTTTTTCTCTTTCAGTTTGTCAACTGAATTGCTTGAGGACAAGCAAGGGTTTAAGCTTGGGGGAGTTGATACGTCTCCGTCGTATCTACTTTTCCAAACACTTTTACCCTTGTTTTGGACTCTAACTTGTGTGATTTGAATGGAACTAACCCGGACTGACGCTGTTTTCAGCATAATTGCCATGGTGTTGTTTTTGTGCAGAAAAAAAAAGTTCTCGGAACGACCTGAAACTCCACGGAATATCTTAGGATAATTAATGAAAAAATCCTCGCAAAAGATGAAGACCAGGGGGCCCACACCCTATCCACGAGGGGGTGGGGGCGCCCCCCCTGGGCGCGCCCCCCTACCTCGTGGGCCCCCTGGTGGCCCTCCGACGCCAACTCCAACTCCATATATTGGCTTTCAGGGAGAAAAAATCAGAGAGAAGAAATCATCGCGTTTTACGATATGGAGCCGCCGCCAAGCCCTAATCTCTCTCGGGAGGGCTGATCTAGAGTCCGTTCGGGGCTCTGGAGAGGGGGATTCGTCGCCGTCGTCATCATCAACCATCCTCCATCACCAATTTCATGATGCTCACTGCCGTGTGTGAGTAATTCCATCGTAGGCTTGCTGGACGGTGATGGGTTGGATGAGATTTATCATGTAATCGAGTTAGTTTTGTTAGGGTTTGATCCCTAGTATCCACTATGTTCTGAGATTGATGTTGCTATGACTTTGCTATGCTTAATGCTTGTCACTAGGGCCCGAGTGCCATGATTTCAGATCTGAACCTATTATGTTTTCATAAATATATGTGAGTTCTTGATCCTATCTTGCAAGTCTATAGTCACCTACTATGTGTTATGATCCGGCAACCCCAAAGTGACAATAATCGGAACCACTCCCGGTGATGACCATAGTTTGAGGAGTTCATGTATTCACTATGTGCTAATGCTTTGTTCCGGTTCTCTATTAAAAGGAGGCCTTAATATCCCTTAGTTTCCAATAGGACCCCGCTGCCACGAGAGGGTAGGACAAAAGATGTCATGCAAGTTCTTTTCCATAAGCACGTATGACTATATTCGGAATACATGCCTACATTACATTGATGAACTGGAGCTAGTTCTGTGTCACCCTATGTTATGACTGTTACACGAGAACCACATCCGGCATAATTATCCATCATTGATCCGGTGCCTACGAGTTTTCCATATACTGGTTCTCGCTTATTTACTTTTCCGTTGTTACTGTTACAATCATTACAAAATACCAAAAACATTACTTTTGTTGTCTTTACTTTTGTTACCATTACCACCACTATCATATTACTTTGCTACTAAACACCTTGCTGCAGATACTAAGTTTCGAGGTGTGGTTCAATTGACAACTCAACTGCTAATACTTGAGAATATTCTTTGGCTCCCCTTGTGTCGAATCAACAAATTTGGGTTGAATACTCTACCCTCGAAAACTGTTGCGATCCCCTATACTTGTGGGTTATCATGCCACTGTTGGGGAACGCGGTCATTTCAAAAAAAATCCTACGATCACGCAAGATCTATCTATGTGATGCATAGCAACGAGAGGGGAGAGTGTGTCCACGTACCCTCGTTGACCGAAAGCAGAAGCATTATGACAATGTGGTTGATGTAGTCATACGTCTTCATGATCCGACCGATCTTAGCACCGAACATACAGCAACTCCGCGATCAGCACACGTTCAGATCGGGGACGTCTCTCGTACTCTTGATCCAGTTGAGGACGAGGGAGAGTTTCATCAGCACGACGACATGGTGATGGTGATGATGAAGTTACCGGCATAGGGCTTAGCCTAAGCACTACGACAATATGACCGAGGTGTGTAACTGTGGAGGGGGGCACCGCACACGGCCAAACAATGTCAACTTGTGTGTTCTAAGGTGTCCCCCTCCCCACGTATATAAAGGAGGGAGGGGAGGCCGGCCGACCTCTCTAGGCGCGCCAAGGGGGGAGGAGTCCTCCTCCTATTGGGAGTAGGACTCCTCCTTTCCTAGTCCCACTAGGAATAGAAGAAAGAGGGGGAATCAGAAAGGAAAGGGGGCCCGGCCCCTCACCCAATTCGGATTGGGCTTGGGGGGCGCCCCCTCCTATGATTCCTTCTCTCCTCTCTCACTAAGGCCCATTAAGGTCCATATGCTCCCCGGGAGGGTTCCGGTAACTCCCGGTACTCCGGCAAATGCCCGAACTCATCCGAAACCATTCTGATGTCCAAACAAAGGCTTTCAATATATCGACCTTTATGTTTCGCCCATTTCGAGACTCCTCGTCATGTCAGTGATCACATCCGGGACTCCCAACTATCTTCGGTACATCAAAATGAAGGAAATATGCCCTAGAGGCAATAATAAAGTTATTATTTATTTCCTTATTTCATGATAAATGTTTATTATTCATGATAGAATTGTATTAACCGGAAACATAATACATGTGTGAATACAAAGACAAACATAGTGTCACTAGTATGCATCTACTTGACTAGCTCGTTAATCAAAGATGGTTAAGTTTCCTAACCATAGACATGAGTTTTCATTTGATTAATGGGATCACATCATTAGGAGCATGATGTGATTGACTTGACCCATTCTGTTAGCTTAGCACTTGATCGTTTAGTATGTTCCTATTGCTTTCTTCATGACTTATACATGTTCCTATGACTATGACATTATGCAACTCCCGTTTACTGGAGGAACACTTTGTGTGTTACCAAACGTCACAACGTAACTGGGTGATTATAAAGGTGCTCTACAGGTGTCTCCGAAGGTACTTGTTGAGTTGGCGTATTTCGAGATTAGGATTTGTCACTCTAATTGTCGGAGAGGTATCTCTGGGCCCACTCGGTAATGCACATCACTATAAGCCTTGCAAGCATTGTAACTAATGAGTTAGTTGCGGGATGATGTATTACAGAACGAGTAAATAGACTTGCCGGTAATGAGATTGAGCTAGGTATTGAGATACCGACGATCGAATCTCGGGTAAGTAACATATCGATGACAAAGGGAACAATGTATGTTGTTATGCGGTTTGACCGATAAAGATCTTCGTAGAATATGTAGGAGCCAATATGAGCATCCAGGTTCCGCTATTGGTTATTGACCGGAGACGTGTCTCGGTCATGCGTACATAGTTCTCGAACCCGTAGGGTCCACACGCTTAACGTTCGGTGATAATTTATATTATGAGTTTATGTGTTTTGATGTACCGAAGGTAGTCCGGAGTCCCGGATGAGATCGGGGACATAACGAGGAGTCTCGAAATGGTCGAGACGTAAAGATCGATATATTCGACGACTATATTCGGACATCGAAAAGGTTCCGAGTGATTCGGGTATTTTCGGAGTACCGGGGAGTTATGGGAATTCACCGGGAGAAGTATTGGGCCTTATTGGGCCATACGGCAATAGAGGAGAGAGGCCAAAAGGAAGGAGGTGCGTGCCCCCCCCCCTCTGGTCCGAATTGGACAAGGGGTGCAGCCCCCTTTTCCTTCTCCCTCTCCCCCTCTTTCCTTCTCTCCTACTCTGGAAAGGAAAGGGGATTCCTACTAGGACTTGGGAGTCCTAGTAGGACTCCCCACACTTGGCGCGCCCCCTCTAGGGCCGGCCTCTCCCTCCCTCCTTTATATACGGGGGCAGTGGGCACCTCTAGACACAACAATTGATCTCTTGATCTCTTAGCCGTGTGCGGTGCCCCCCTTCACCAGATTCCACCTCGGTAATATCATAGCAGTGCTTAGGAGAAGCCCTGTGTCAGTAGTATCATCAACACCATCAACACGCCATCGTGCTGACGGAACTCTCCCGCAAAGCTCTTCTAGATCAGAGTTCGTGGGACGTCATTGAGCTTAACGTGTGCTGAACTCAGAGGTGTCGTACGTTCGGTACTTGATCGGTCGGATCGTGAAGACGTACGACTACATCAACCGCGTTGTGCTAACGCTTCTGCTTTCAGTCTACGAGGGTACGTGGACAACACTCTCCCCTCTTGTTGCTATGCATCACCATGATCTTGCGTGTGCGTAGGAATTTTTTTTGAAATTACTATGTTCCCCAACAGTGGCATCCGAGCCAGGTTTTATGCGTAGATGTTATATGCATGAGTAGAACACAAGTGAGTTGTGGGCGATAAAAGTCATAATGCTTACCAGCATGTCATACTTTGGTTCGGCGGTATTGTTGGATGAAGCGGCCCAGACCGACATTACGCGTACGCTTACGCGAGACTGGTTCTACCGACGTGCTTTGCACATAGGTGGCTGGCGGGTGTCAGTTTCTCCAACTTTAGTTGAACCGAGTGTGGCTACGCCCGGTCCTTGAGAAGGTTAAAACAACACTAACTTGACGAACTATCGTTGTCGTTTTGATGCGTAGGTAAGAACGGTTCTTGCTCAGCCCATAGCAGCCACGTAAAACTTGCAACAAAGTAGAGGACATCTAACTTGTTTTTGCAGGGCTTGTTGTGATGTGATATGTTCAAGACATCATGCTAAATTTTATTGTATGAGATGATCATGTTTTGTAACAAAGTTATCGGCAACTGGCAGGAGCCATATGGTTGTCGCTTTATTGTATGCAATGCAATCGCCCTGTAATTGCTTTACTTTATCACTAAGCGGCAGCGATAGTCATAGAAGCCATAGGTGGCAAAACGACAATGATGCTATGATGAAGATCAAGGTGTCGCGCCGGTGACGATGGTGATCATGACGGTGCTTCGGAGATGGTGATCACAAGCACAAGATGATGATGGCCATATCATATCACTTATATTGATTGCATGTGATGTTTATCCTTTATGCATCTTATTTTGCTTTGATTGATGGTAGCATTATAAGATGATCTCTCACTAAATTTCAAGGTATAAGTGTTCTCCCAGAGTATGCACCGTTGCGAAAGATCTTCGTGCTGAGACACCACGTGATGATCAGGTGTGATAGGCTCTACGTTCAAATACAACGGGTGCAAAACAGTTGCACACGGGGAATACTCAGGTTAAACTTGACGAGCCTAGCATATATAGATATGGCCTCGGAACACTGAGACCGAAAGGTCGAGCGTGAATCATATAGTAGATATGATCAACATAATGATGTTCACCATTGAAAACTACTCCATCTCACGTGATGATCGGACATGGTTTAGTTGATTTGGATCACATGATCACTTAGATGATTAGAGGGATGTATATCTAAGTGGGAGTTCTTAAGTAATATGATTAATTGAACTTTAATTTATCATGAACTTAGTCCTGATAGTATTTTTGAAATTATGTTGTAGATCAATAGCTCGCGTTGTTGCTTCCCTATGTTTATATGTGTTCCTAGAGAAAACTAAGTTGAAAGATGATAGTAGCAATGATGCGGACTGGGTCCATGATCTGAGGTTTATCCTCATTGCTGCACAGAAGAATTATGTCCTTGATGCATCGCTAGGTGACAGACCTATTGCAGGAGCAGATGCAGACGTTTTAAACGTTTGGCTAGCTCAATATGATGACTACTTGATAGTTTAGTGCACCATGCTTAACGGCTTAGAATCGGGACTTCAAAGACGTTTTGAACGTCATGGACCATATGAGATGTTCCAGGAGTTGAAGTTAATATTTCAAGCAAATACCCGAGTTGAGAGATATGAAGTCTTCAACAAGTTCTATAGCTAAAAGCTGGAGGAGAATTGCTCAACTAGTGAGCATGTGCTCAGATTGTCTAGGTGCTACAATCGCTTGAATCAAGTGGGAGTTAATCTTCCAGAAAAGATAGTGATTGACAGAGTTCTCTAGTCACCATCACCAAGTTGCTAGAACTTCATGATGAACTATAGTATGCAAGGGATGACGAAAACGATTCCCGAGCTCTCCGTGATGTTGAAATCGACGAAGGTAGAAATCAAGAAAGAGCATCAAGTTGAATGACAAGCAAGTTGTCACTCCCGTGAAGAAGCCCAAAGCTAGAATAAAGCCTGAAACTGAGTGCTTCTACTGCAAAGGAAATGGTCACTAGAAGCATAAATGCCCTGAATATTTGGTGGATAAGTAGGATGGAAAAGTGAACAAGGGTATATTTGATATACAGGTTATTGATGTGTACCTTACTAGTGTTTATAGTAGCCCCTAGGTATTTGATACTTGTTCGGTTGCTAAAAATTAGTAACTCGAAACAGGAGTTACAGAATAAACAGAGACTAGTTGAGGGTGAAGTGATGATGTGTGTTGGAAGTGGTTCCAAGATTGATATGATCATCATCGCACACTCCCTATAATTTCGGGATTAGTGTTAAACCTAAATAAATGTTATTTGGTGTTTGCGTTGAGCATGAATATGATTTGATCATGTTTATTGCAATACGGTTATTCATTTAAAGTCAGAGAATAATTGTTATTCTATTTACATGAATAAAACCTTCGATGGTCATACACCCAATGAAAATAGTTTGTTGGATCTCGATCGTAGTGATACACATATTCATAATATTGATGCCAAAAGATGCAAAGTTGATAATGATAGTGCAACTTATTTGTGGCACTGCCGTTTGGGTCATATTGGTGTAAAGCGCGTGAAGAAACTCCATAAAGATGGACTTTTGGAATCACTTAATTATGAATCATTTGATGCTTGCAAACCGTGCCTTTTGGGCAAGATGACTAAAAACTCCATTCTCCGGAAAAATGGAACGAGCTACTGACTTGTTGGAAATAATACATACTGATGTATGCGCTCCAATGTGTGTTGATGCCTGTGGCGGGTATCATTATTTTCTGACCTTCACAGATGATTTGAGCATATATGAGTATATCTACTTAATGAAGCACAAGTCTGAAACATTTGAAAAGTTCAAAGAATTTCAGAGTGAAGTGGAGAATCATCGTAACAAGAAAATAAAGTTTCTATAATCTGATCACAGAGACAAATATCTGAGTTACGAGTTTGGCCTTCATTTAAAACCAATGTGGAATAGTTTCATAGCTCACGCCACATGGAACACCACAACGTAATGGTGTGTCCAAACGTCATAACCACACTTTATTGAATATGGTGCGATCTATGATGTATCTTACCGATTTACCACTATCATTTTTGGGGTTATGCATTAGAGACAGCTACATTCACTTTAAATAGGGCACCATCAAAATCCGTTGAGACGACGCCTTATGAACCGTGGTTTGGCAAGAAACCAAAGTTGTCATTTCTTAAAGTTTGGGGTTGCGATGCTTATGTGAAAAGTTTCAACTAATAAGCTCGAACCTAAATCGGAGAAGTGCGTCTTCATAGGATACCCAAAGGAAACTGTTGGGTACACCTTCTATCACAGATCCGAAGGCAAAATCTCTGTTGCTAAGAATGGATCCTTTCTAGAGAAGGAGTTTCTCTCGAAAGAAGTGAGTGGGAGGAAAGTAGAGCTTGATAAGGTATTTTGTACCTTCTCCCGAATTGGAAAGTAGTTGATCACAGAAATCAGTTCCAATGATTCCTACACCAATTAGTGAGGAAGCTAATGATGATGATCATGAAACTTCAGATTAAGTTACTACAGAACCTCGTAGGTCTTCCAAAGTACAGTCCGCACCAGAGTGGTACAGTAATCCTGTTCTAGAAGTCATGTTACTAGACCATGATGAACCTATGAACTATGAGGAAGCTATGATGAGCCCAGATTCCGCAAAATGGCTTGAGACCATGAAATCTGAGATGGGGTCCATATATGAGAACAAAGTGTGGACTTTGGTGAACTTGCCCGATGATCAGCAAGACATAGAAAATAAATAGATCTTCAAGAGGAAGACAGACGCTGATAGTAGTGTTACTGTCTACAAAGCTCGACTTGTCGCAAAAAGTTTTTTGACAAGTTCAAGGTGTTGAATACGATGAGATTTTCTCAGTCATATCGATGCTTAAGTCTGTCTGAATCATGTTAGCAATTGCCACATTTTATGAAATCTGGCAAATGGATGTCAAAACTGCACTCCTTAATGGATTTATTAAATAAGAGTTGTATATGATGCAACCGGAAGGTTTTGTCAATCCTAAAAGTGCTAACAAAGTGTGCAAGCTCCAGTGATCCATCTATGGACTGGTGCAAGCATCTCGGAGTTGGAATATACGCTTTGATAAGTTGTTCAAAGCATATAAGTTTATACATACTTGCGGTGAAGCCTGTATTTACAGGAAAGTGAGTTGGAGCACTACAACATTTCTGATAAATATATGTGAATGACATATTGTTGATCAAAACTAATGTAGAATTTTTTGGAAAACATAAAGGAGTATTTGAAAGGAGTTTTTTCAAAGAAAGACCTCAGCAAAGCTACTTACATATTGAGCATCAAGATCTATTGAGATAGATCAAGACGCTTGATAAGATTTTTAATGAGTACATACCTTGACAATATTTTGAAGTAGTTCAAAATGGAACAGTCAAAGAAAGAGTTCTTGCATGTGTTGCAAAGGTGTGAAATTGAGTAAGACTCAAATCCCGACCACAGCAGAAAATAAAAAGAGAATGAAAGTCATTCCCTATGCCTCGGTCATAGGTTCTATAAAGTATGACATTCTATGGATCAAACCTATTGTATACCATGCCCTGAGTTTGGCAAGGGAGTACAATAGTGATCTAGAAGTAGATCACTGGACATTGGTCAAAATTATCCTTAGTGGAATAAGGATATGGTTCTCGATTATGGAGGTGAAAAAAAAGATTCGTCGTAAAGGATTACGTCGATACAAGCTTTTACACCAATCCAGATGACTCTAAATCTCAATCTGGATACATATTGAAAGTGGGAGCAATTAGCTAAAGTATCTCCATGCAGAGCATTGTAGACATAGAATATTTTGCAAAATACATACGGCTCTGAATGTGATAGACCCGTTGACAAAACTTCTCTCATGAGAAAAACATGATCACACCTTAGTACTCTTTGGGTGTTAATCACATATCGATGTGAACTAGATTAGTGACTCTAGTAAACCCTTTGGGTGTTAGTCACATGACGATGTGAACTATGGGTGTTAATCACATACAGATGTGAATATTAGTGTTAAATCACATGGTGATGTGAACTAGATTATTGACTCTAGTGCAAGTGGGAGACTGAAGGAAATATGCCCTAGAGGCAATAATAAAGTTATTATTTATTTCCTTATTTCATGATAAATGTTTATTATTCATGCTAGAATTGTATTAACCGGAAACATAATACATGTGTGAATACATAGACAAACATAGTGTCACTAGTATGCCTCTACTTGACTAGCTTGTTAATCAAAGATGGTTAAGTTTCCTAACCATAGACATGAGTTGTCATTTGATTAACGGGATCACATCATTAGGAGAATGATGTGATTGACTTGACCCATTCCGTTAACTTAGCACTTGATCGTTCAGTATGTTCTTATTGCTTTCTTCATGACTTATACATATTCCTATGACTATGAGATTATGCAACTCCCATTTACCGGAGGAACACTTTGTGTGTTACCAAACGTCACAACATAACTGGGTGATTATAAACGTGCTCTACAGGTGTCTCTGAAGGTACTTGTTGAGTTGGCGTATTTCGAGATTAGGATTTGTCACTCTGATTGTCGGAGAGGTATCTCTGGGCCCACTTGGTAATGCACATCACTATAAGCCTTGCAAGCATTGTAACTAATGAGTTAGTTGCGGGATGATGTATTACAGAACGAGTAAAGAGACTTGCCGGTAACGAGATTGAGCTAGGTATTGAGATACCGACGATCGAATCTCGGGTAAGTAACATACCAATGACAAAGAGAACAACGTATGTTGTTATGCGGTTTGACCGATAAAGATCTTTGTAGAATATGTAGGAGCCAATATGAGCATCCAGGTTCCGCTATTGGTTATTGACCAGAGACATGTCTCAGTCATGTCAACATAGTTCTTGAACCCGTAGGGTCCTCACGCTTAACGTTCGGTGACGATTTATATTATGAGTTTATATGTTTTGATGTACCGAAGGTAGTTTGGAGTCCTATATGAGATCAGGGATATGACGAGGAGTCTCGAAATGGTCGAGACGTAAAGATCGATATATTGGACGACTATATTCGGACATCGGAAAGGTTCCGAGTGATTCAGATATTTTCGGAGTACCGTGGAGTTACGGAAATTCACCGGGAGAAGTATTGGGCCTTATTGGGCCATACGGGAATAGAGAGATGCCAAAAGGAAGGAGGCACCCCCCCCCCTCTGGTCCGAATTGGACAAGGGGTGCAGCCCCCATTTCCTTCTCCCTCTCCCCCTCTTTCCTTCTCTCCTACTCCGGAAAGGAAAGGGGAATCCTACTAGGACTTGGGAGTCCTAGTAGGACTCCCCACACTTGGCGCGCCCCCTCTAGGGTCGGCCTCTCCCTCCCTCCTTTATATATGGGGGCAGGGGCACCTCTAGACACAACAATTGATCTCCTGATCTCTTAGTCGTGTGCGGTGCCCCCCTCCACCAGATTCCACCTCGGTAATATCGTAGTGTTGCTTAGGCAAAGCCCTACGTCGGTAGCATCATCAACACCGTCAAAACACCGTCGTGCTGACGGAACTCTCCCGCAAAGCTCTGCTGGATCGGAGTTCGTGGGACATCATCGAGTTGAACGTGTGTTGAACTCGGAGGTGTCGTACATTCGGTACATGATCGGTCGGATCGTGAAGACGTACAACTACATCAACCATGTTGTGCTAACGCTTCCGCTTTCGGTCTACGAGGGTACGTGGGCAACACTCTCCCCTCTCGTTGCTATGCATCACCATGATCTTGCATGTGCGTAGGATTTTTTTTTTGAAATTACTATGTTCCCCAACACAAAACACATACTCATAATACCAATCGTCATCGAACGTTAAGCGTGCGGACACTATGGGTTCGAGAACTATGTAGACATGACCTAGACATGTCTCTGGTCAATAACCAATAGCGGAACCTGGATACTCATATTGGTTCCTACATATTCTACGAAGATCTTTATCGGTCAAACCGCATAACAACATACGTTGTTCCCTTTGTCATCGGTATGTTACTTTCCTGAGATTCGATCGTCGGTATCTCAATACCTAGTTCAATCTTGTTAACGACAAGTATCTTTACTCGTTTCGTAATACTTCATCCCACAACTAACTCATTAGTAACAATGCTTGCAAGGCTTATAGTGATGAGTATTACCGAGAGGGCCCGGAGATACCTCTCCGAAACACGGAGTGACAAATCCTAATATCGATCTATGCCAACCCAACAAACAGCTTCGGAGACACCTGTAGAGCACCTTTATAATCACCCTTTTACGTTGTGACGTTTGGTAGCATACAAAGTGTTCCTTCAGTATTTGGGAGTTGCATAATCTCCTAGTCTGAGGAACTTGTATAAGTCATGAAGAAAGCAGTAGCAATGAAACTAACACGATCATAATGCTAAGCTAAAGGATGGGTCATGTACATCACATCATTCTCCTAATGATGTGATCCCATTCATCAAATGACAACGCATGTCTATGGTTAGGAAACATAATCATCTTTGATAAACGAGCGAGTCAAGTAGAGACATAGTAGGGACTGTATGTTTTGTCTATGTATTCACACATGTACTAAGTTTCCGGTTAATACAATTCTAGCATTAATAATAAACATTTATCATGAATTAAGGAAATAAATAATAACTTTATTATTGCATCTAGGGCATATTTCCTTCAGGAACTCTTTGCGTGACTTGACCACGATATCGTCCATGTATGCTTCCACATTCCGACTGATTTGAGTGAGCAAGCACTTCTGGATCATGCACATGAACGTGGCACCAGCATTCTTGAGACCAAAAGGCATGGTAACATAGCAAAAACAACCGAATGGGGTGATGAAGGCCGTTTTTATTTCATCGGGCCCATACAGTCAGATCTGATGGTACCCAGAATATGCATCCAAAAAGGACAAACATTCATACCCCGTAGTCGAGTCGACGATCTGATCGATGCGAGGGAGAGGAAAATGATCTTTTGGGCAGGCCCGATTGATAGCTTGAAGTCGATACACATACGAAGTGAATCGTCTTTCTTAGGGACCATGACGATGTTGGCGAGCCACTCGGAGTGGTAAATCTCATAGATGAACTTAGCTGCCAAGAGCCGAGCCACTCCCTCGCCAATTGCCTTTCTCTTTTCCGTGGCGGACCATCGGAGATGCTCCTTCACTGGTTTTTCTTTTGGGTCGACACGCAAATGGTGCTCAGCCAACCCCCTGGGTACACCTGGCATGACAGATGGTTTCCATGCAAAGATGTCCCAGTTCTCATGAAGGAACTAGATGAGCATGGCTTCCTATTTGCTGTCGAGTGTTCTTGAGATGTGAGTCGGAGCTGCAGTGGGGTCTTTCGGGTGGATATGAACAGGTTTGGTCTCACCGGCCGACTAAAATGCGGACTCTGAGGCAAGTTTCTCGGATCGTAGGAAATCACTTGGATCTGTATTTTTCTGGTATTCCTGCATCTCCACTGCTGTCATCTGCTCATAAGCAATTTTTGAGCCTTTCTGAAGGCACTCTTCCGCTCTCTGCCTATTTCCTGTGACTATGATCACACCCTTGGAACCAGGCATCTTCCACTTGAGATATGTGTAACATGGTCAAGCCATGAAACGAGCATATGCGGTCCTGCTCAGAATGGCATGATAAGCATTGTGGAAATCCACCACCTCAAACGTCAACTTTTCCTTGCGGTAATTCTTGGAATCACCGAAAACCACATCAAGAGCAATTTGTCTGAGTGACTTTGCCTTTTTTCAGGAATGACACCATGGAACTGCATGTTACTCGCAATGAGTTTGGACATCGGGATGCCCATCCCTTGGAGGGTCTCAGCATACAGAATGTTCAATCCACTGCCGCCATCAATAAGGACTTTAGTCAATCGGGTGCCCCCAACGACTAGGTTGACCACCAACGCTTGCCGCCTAGGAGTGGCAACGTGCGCTGGGTGATCTGACTGGTCGAATGTAATGGGAATCTTCGACCACCTCAAGAACATCATAGTTGTTGGAGCAACCATATTCACTTCCCTGTTAATGAATTTCAGTCGACTTTTGCTCTCTACGTTAGCAAAAATCATCAAGGTAGCATTGACCTTAGGGTAACCATCATCTTCCTCTTTTTCCTCCTCCTTATCAGATTCCTTCTCACTGGGCTGGTCCTCTCGAAAGCTCTGAATCAGGAGTCGACACTGTCGGGTGGTATCTTTGGGTTGAATCAAGTTACCCTCTTCGTCTTTCTTTGTGTGAATCTAACACGGCAAATCCAGAACGTCCTGGCATAACTGATCCTTCACCTTCTTGAGTTTCCACTGTGGTTTGGGTTTTCCTTTAAATTTCCCTTATGCGTTTAGGACTGCAGCCTCAGCAAGACCTATAGGTTCAGCTTTATGCTTTTGCTTCCGACTAGAATTTCCAGCTCCAGAGTCCTGGATGACAAGTTTTCCCTTGCCACTGCGGAGTCGGTCTTTGTCTTCGCCATTAGCATACCGAGTGGCTATTTCCATCATTCGGCTCAGAGACATGTATCCAGAACGATCAAACTTCGGGATGAGGTCTCGGTATCGGATGCCCTCCTTGAAGGCGCAAACTGCCTGGTGATCTGACACATTTTCCACCACATGATGAATGGTAGACCATCTCTGGATGAAGTCTCTCAAAGTTTCGTTCGGCTTCTGAACGCAGTGATGCAATTCAGTTAGCCCAGCAGGCCGCTTGCAGGTGCCTTCAAATGTTTTGATGAACACTCGGGCCAAGTCATCCCAACAGAAAATACTTCCAGGGGCCAGGTGATTCAACCAGGCTCTGGCCGAACCCTCAAGCATCAGGGGGAGGTGCTTCATGGCTACATCATCGTTGCCTCCACCAATCTGCACAGCCACTCCGTAATCTTCTAGCCAAGTGTCTGGCTTTGACTCTCCGGTGAACTTGCTCATGCCCGTAGCCAACCTGAAGTTGGGAAGGATCTCAGCAGATCGGATGGCCATACTGAAACACTCAAGCCCAAAAACAAATGCTCTGTTTCCAATCAGACGGTCTTTATCTTGTCCTCTGTTTGCTCGGCCTCTGTCAACCAAACCTTGCACAAGGAGTGACTTTGCATCGAATCCAGGCTCTCTTGGGTCAACTGGAGCTCTCTGCTCGTCGTCATACGGGCGCCTATCATCATACCGCCGGGGCGCATATGACCCGCCCCTCGAAGGGGGCGTAGGCACTCGACGGTGGTCATCACGGGGATACCGATGATCATACTGCCCGTGGCCCCGCCCCAGGTACTGATCCTGTCGGTGACCACAATCTTCACGCCGCGGAGGCGACCTCGGACTATGCACTGACTGAACTGTGTCTGCAACCACGGACCTAGTCTGGATTCTGTTGCGTGACTGGGAGACAGCAGAGTTTTGTTTCCCAGCGGCTCTAAGCAATGCTCGGATCTGCAGCAAACCTCTACCAGCTTCTCAACGTGATGGTTGGATTGACTCTTCTATGCGTGCTGCTGCTGCAACATTTTGGATCGGAGTACGGTATATCTGAAGTTCAGTTGGAAACAGTTGTCGTGCACGTCGACTGGATTCAGGGATCCACTAACGAGCACATTCGTCAAGTGCCTTCTGAAGATTTTCCAAAAGCGTCCGCTCAGCCAAGGTGGCCAAGCGCGCAGCCTCCAACGCCTGAGACTCGGAGGTCTCCCCAATGATGGGTGTCTGGATCGCTTGGACGTTGCGACAATGCAGCTCCTCCCTCTGCTCCACAGTGAGGGCTTCAGAGATGTACTCGTCATGATCATGCGACGGGCCGCCGCCGCCGCCGCTACGACGAAATCCGGGCGGACTGCGCTGGGAGTCGACCGTGAGGACATCTGCCAACGGATCTTTGCTTCCGCACTCCGAAAGCGAATCTGACTGACCAGTCGGTAGATCGAATAGATCGTAAAGGGATTCGTCGGGCTCGATTGTCGCGACTTGGAGGGTGGGCAATTGGCGATCCACCGCGTGCTTCACCCAACATTGGAGCCGCGAACGGCCGGACCGCTTGTAACGGCGGACGGACGCAACGGGAGCCGGCCGATAGTGGGTCGACGGCTGACGAAGGAGGACGCTGCAGGCACTCGCACGGAAGTGCGCCGCCCCACGGACGGGGAGGGCCTCGATGTCGAGGGGAGCTTCTTGGAGCCAGGCGGAGTCATCGGCGATGAAGATGAGCACACCGAGACGGATCTCGTGACCCAAAGCCAAACCACCGGCGAAAACCATGTTGATGGAAAACAAATTTGCAACCTCACCGGAAGTCGCTTAGATGCCCGCCCCATGATGGGCGCCAACTGTCGTGGGAGTAAGTTTGACAGTAAGAATAGGGGGTACGTAAGAGGAGGCAAGGTCCTAGCTACGGTGAGGTTGTACACACAAGTTTACGAGTTCAGGCCCCTCTCAGAGGAGGTAACAGCCCTACGTCTCGGTGCCCGGAGGCTTGTCTACTGGATTATGCGTAGAAGTTATAGGGGGTGCAAACCCTTGTTCCCGAGGAGGGGGTGGCTTATATAGAGTGCGCCAGGACCCTCGCAACCCTCAGTTACATAGGGTTCAATGTGAGTTAAGACAGAGGCGTTACTGGTTATGCCAGCTATTAATGATCTTTATGACTACAGAGTGAACGCTTGACCCTTACTATCCTGGGGTGGCTTTAGATCTTATGTACTCTGAGTGATTCTTCATATGGTCGGGTGACTCTATTGTGGTCGAGTGGAATTGGGGTATCCGAGTGGAATATTCTGTAGAGTGGATTGCACTTCAAGGTGATTTCAGTCGGTACCCTCTGTTGGACTTTAAATGTCTTTGACTCTAGGGCAGTGTCCTTGGGTAGGGTGTCTAAGTCAGGCCTAAGACCCTACCCTAGCTACATATCATCGTCAGCCCCCGAGCCTTAATTTGGGCACGGGTGGCCGAATTAATGATCCGATTATATTTTAACAATGTACTGTTTTGTTGAAAATAGGCTGCTCGGGATGAAAATAAAAAGATCTGATAAAGATGAAGCTGGACACCGCGCAGTCAGAAGTAGAGGGTATAAAGAAATTTACCTGAGAAGCACTAATGACCCACAAGTATAGGGGATCAATCAAAGCTTTCGATAAGTAAGAGTGTCGAACCCAATGAGGAGCAGAAGGAAATGACAAGCGGTTTTAAGAAAGATGTTTTCTGCAAGAACTGAAATTATCGGTAATCAGTAGTTTGGTAGCAAGGTAATTCGTAACAAGTAACAAGTGTAACAAAGGTGCAGCAAGGTGGCCCAATCCTTTTTATAGCAAAGGACAAGCCTGGAAGAACTCTTATATAAAGCAAATTGCTTTTGAGGACACATGGGAATTATCGTCAAGTTAGTTTTCATCATGCTCATATGATTCGCGTTCGCTACTTTGATAGTTTGATATGTGGGTGGACCGGTGCTTGGGTGTTGTTGGACAAGCATCCCACTTATTATTAACCCCTCTCGCAAGCATCCGCAACTACGAAAGAAGAATTAAGATAAATCTAACCATAGCATGAAACATGTGGATCCAAATCAGCCCCTTACGAAGCAACGCATAAACTAGGGTTTAAGCTTCTGTAACTCTAGCAACCCATCATCTACTTGCTACTTCCCAATGCCTCCCCCTAGGCCCAAATCATGGTGAGGTGTCATGTAATCAATGTTCACATAACAACACTAGAGGAAAGACAACATACATCTCATCAAAATATCCAACGAATACCAAATTCACATGATTACTTATAATAAGACTTCTCCCATGTCCTTAGGAACAAAATTAACTACACACAAAGCATGTTCATGTCAATATCAGAGGCGTAATAAATATCATTAAGGATCTAACATATGATCTTCCATCAAATAAACCAACTAGCATCAACTATAAGGAGTAGTTAACACTACTAGCAACCCACAGGTACCAATCTGAGGTTTTGAGGTAAAGATTGAATACAAGAGATGAACTAGGTTCTGAGAGGAGATGGTGCTGGTGAAGATGTTGATGAACATTGGACCTCCCATGATTAGAGGGTCATTGGTGATGACGATGGCCTTGATTTTCTCCTCTCAAAGGGAAGTTTCCCTGGCAAAATCGCTCCGCAGGAGCCCTAGATTGCTTCTTCCCAGGTTCCGCCTCAAGACGGCGGCGCTTCATCCCGAAAGCCTTATTATGGTTTTTCCTAGGTCAAAACCCTTCATGTAGCAGAAGATGGACACCGGGGGCTGGCCAGGGGGACCCACAAGCTCAGGGGGGCGTGCCTTGGGGGTAGGGCGCGCCCCAGGCTTGTGGCCACCTGGTGGGTCCCCTTCTGATCTTTATTCACCCATTATTTTTTTATATTCCAAAACAATTCTCCGTAAAGTTTCAGGACATTTGGAGTTGTGCAGAATAGGTATCTCAGATTTGCTCTTTTCTGGTCCAGAATTCCAGTTGCCGGCATTCTCCCTCTTCATGTAAATCTTATAAAATAAGAGAGAAAAGGCATAAGAATTGTATCCTAAAGTGTAATAACATCCCATAATGCAATAAATATCAACATAAAAGCATGATGCAAAATGGACGTATCAACTCCCCCAAGCTTACACCTCGCTTGTACTCAAGCGAAAGCCAAAATCGGTAATCATGACCACATGTTTAGAGATAGAGGCGTCGATAAAACAAAATACAGACATGAGGGCATCATGATCATATTTAGAACAACAAAATATTGTCATATAACTTCTTATGCCAAAGTTATAATCCGTTCACAAGATAAAGTGTCAGCCAAAACTTTATTGAAAACTAACAAACTATGATCTCGGTCATTGATGCAATTGCAATTTGTCATAATATCAGAAAGAGTCAATGTAAGAGCTTTTATTTAGCAAGTTCACATACTCAACCATCATTTAGTCTTTCATAATTTCTAACACTCACGTGATACTTATGAGATCAAGCTTCTATCAGACATATAAAAAGATAGGGGCTTATAATTTCGCCTCCCAACCATTTACCTCAAGGGTAATGTCAATAATAATAACTTATGATCACCTACATCCGAGTGGATATGTATGTCTGGATGTTTCTCCAACACATAGTGCTTGTGAAAAGAGAAAAGTAAAAGGAAGGATGAAGATCACCATGACTCTTGCATAAAGGTAGGTATTAAAATAAAAGATAGGCCCTTCGCAAAGGGAAGTAGAGGTTGTCATGCACTTTTTATTTGGATGCACGAAATCTTAACACAAAGGAACGTCACTTTATATTTCCGCTTGTGATAGAGAAATTTATTATGCGGTCCGTCGCTTCTATTTCTTCCCCATCACAAGTTCGTATAAAGCTTATTTTCCTCACACTAAAAGATCATACATATTTAGAGAGAAATTTTTATTGCTTGCACCAATGACAACTTACTTGAAGGATTTACTCAATCCATAGGTAGATATAGTGGACTCTCATGACATGAAACTGGGTTGATGTTTTTGGATGCACAAGTAGTATCTCTACTTGGTGCGAAATTTTGGCTAGCAAGGGATAGAAAAGCAAGCTCAACATGACATTATAACTTCTATTCGGATATAAGGAAACATAGCACATTACATTGTCCTCCTTGTCTAACATCAACTTATTAGCATATAAGGGACAATTGCATTTTTACCCCTAGTTGGTTCCTACCCACGGGTTTTGCCCTTACTTTTTGAGGTTGCTTAGTTTTGCCCTTACTTTTTCCATCGAGGTCCCTCGAATGCCCTTTGACCGTTTGACCAAAATTTTGAAAATTCATAACTAATTCATATGAACTCAGAAAAATGGAAATAAGATATCAAAATGTTCAGATAAACATTACCATTATGAGCATATCATTTGCACTCAGGGTAAAAGCATCATTTAAACTACCCAAGGTAATTAATGTTATTAACATTATTAAAAATAAATAGGTATAAACAATATTTTTTTCGTGAATAAAACTTATATGCAAATGTACGTGATGTTTTCTAAACATCCTCATACCTTACTTGCATTTTCCTGAGTTCATATCAACTTGTTATGAAGTTTCCAAATAATGGTCAAAGTCGTTAGAACATTCATAACAAGTTGATACAAACTCAAAAAAATGCAAATAAGTTATCATGATGTTCAGAAAACATCACCTACATTTGCATGTATTTTTTATTCATGAAAAAAATATTGTTTATACCTATTTATTTTAATGATGTTAATAACATTAATTAGCTCGGGTAGTTTAAATGATGCTTTTATCCCGAATGCAAATGATATGCCTATAAAGGTAATGTTTATCTGAACATTTCGATATCTTATTTGCATTTTTCTGAGTTCGTATGAATTAGTTGTGAATTTTCAAAGTTTTGGTCAAACGGTCAAAGGGCATTCGAGGGACCTCGATGGAAAAAGTAAGGGCAAAACTGAGCAAGCTCGAAAAGTAAGGGCAAAAACTGTGGGTAGCAACCAACTAGGGGTAAAAATGCAATTGTCCCTATAATATTTTAATGAGTGCTCACTGTCGGTGTCAAAACCGGCGGATCTCGGGTAGGGGGTCCCGAACTGTGCGTTTAAGGCTAATGGTAACAGGAGACTGGGGACACGATGTTTACCCAGGTTCGGGCCCTCTCGATGGAGGTAATACCCTACTTCCTGCTTGATTGATCTTGATGATATGAGTATTACAAGAGTTGATCTACCACGAGATCGTAGAGGCTAAACCCTAGAAGCTAGCCTATGGTATGATTGTTTTATCCTACGGACTAAACCCTCCGGTTTATAGAGACACTAGAGGGGGCTAGGATTACACAGAGTCGGTTTACAGAGAAGGAGATCTATCATCCGGATCGCCAAGCTTGCCTTCCACGCAAAGGAGAGTCCCATCCGGACACGGGACGAAGTCTTCAATCTTGTATCTTCATAGTCCAACAGTCTGCCCAAAGTATATAGTCCGGCTGTCCGAATACCCCTTATCCAGGACTCCCTCGGTAGCCCCTGAACCAGGCTTCAATGACGATGAGTCCGGCGCGCAGATTGTCTTCGGCATTGCAAGGCGGGTTCCATCTCCGAATACCCCAAAGTAATCTTCGAACACTTAAATCGTGTCTGGTCTCTGCAAGATAAATTTCGCATACCACCATAGAGAGAATAATATATCACAAATCTAATCCGTTGACAACTCTTTGAAATGTGATATTACGCCACGGTCTGGCTTTTATTCGAACCGTTTTTATAACCAGCTACCCCACACATTACGAGGCGGTTCCTTTGGCACGTCTTGTCGAAGCAGAGATCGTGTCCCTCTTATCATGGGATCCTCATCAATACGGGTATGGGTAATCCAACCACGCCTGCTGGCATGACTCCGTGTTTTTAGGTAAGTCCCGAACGGTTACGCTGGGGACGCTTGATATTCTCCCCCTTTATAGAGGGGTCGAGGCCTATCCCTCTATCTCCACGCTTGCGCCTTCCCGCACTTCGAGTTCCAACACCCAAAGCCCAAGCTTAAGCACCTCGGATCTCCAATCATGTCCGGATCCGACCTTCAAGGCCGGTGGATGGCCTCCTCTGTCACAGAGGAGGACATTGTGAAGCTTAGTGGGGCCGGGTATCTAACCGCCAACGTCAAGCACAGGCTTCCCGTTGCAGGGCAGGTCATCCCTACTCCCGAACCCAACGAGAGCGTCATATTTGTCTCTCACTTCCTCTGAGGCTTGGGATTTACTCTTGATCCCTTCGTGAGGGGCCTCATGTTCTATTACGGGCTATATTTTCATGACCTAGCTCCGGATTCCATCATCCACATCTCGTCGTTTATCGTCGTGTGCTAAGCCTTCCTCCACATCACCCCCCACTTCGGCATATGGCTCAAGACCTTCAATGTGAAGTCGAAGGAGATTGCAGGGCGGCATGCAGAGTGCGCGGGCACTGCAATAAGCAGAAACACCGATGTTCCATGGCCAGAAGGTTCTTTCCCGGAGGTGTTCGATCTGTGGCAACGGAGGTGGTTTTACATCATAGATCCCCGAGGCACGAAGTGGGCGGCTGCCCCCGCCTTCCGCTCGGGCCCTCCACCTCAACCGGCGTCGTGGGCTAATGTGGGACTGGACTGGGGGTCTGCAAACGATGTACCAACATTGCAGAGCCGCATTCGGGAGCTTCTTGAGAGGGATATTAGTCTTGTCAAAATAATCTAGGTAATGCTAGTTCGGCGGGCCCTACCGTGCAAATGTCGACCTCTCCGGATGTGGGAGTTCAATCCAGAAGGCCCGCGAACCATTCAGCACTTCTTCGGCATGACGCTTGAAGGAATGTATAAGTTATTCTTCGGACCACGAATAAAGTGTCCGGACACCACCGAGGATGCGGGCTTGAGCTATAACCGCCGAGATACTAAAGTAAGTAACCCTATGACCGAACACTTCATTTATATTTATCATAACATTGTTCTGAAAAACTGTCTGCGGCCAGGATTGGCTCAGTAAGGCGGAGAGAATCAAGTGTCCGGGCCCGCTTCCCGAAGGCTCGCCCGGTCCAACAATAGCCAGGATGCTTGAACGAGCGCTAATTCAAGTGCCATCAGAGAAAGATGAAGGGAGGAGTGGAGAAGCCAAGAGTGAGCTTCACACATTGTGCATCCGAACCGGGGGAATTAATGTTTCCACGGAGGAGGACAATCAGAGAGGTAAATCTAAGGTTTCCTTCCCCCGTGGGAACAAGAGGGCCGCTTCCGAAGACTTGGAGACGGAGGCGCCAAAACAAGGGAAGAAAACTTCACCAAAGGGCCCTGCCCAGAAGGGCGTTCCTACAACACCGTGCCCGCTAACGGGCCAGCCCTCCACCGAGCTGTAAGTTAATAACAAGAAGCTTATTGCTTTTTCCTTTGAGAGTAATAACCAGGACCTATTTTTTGCAACCCGGCTAGCAGATCGTCTCAACAGGGTTCGTCCTCGGGGGATCTTCTTCCGGAGATGATGGAGAGTGAAACCCCACCTGCCTCTCCGCCCCATGGGGCAGGCGACCCTGAGGTGTCGTCACGGAGGAGTCCGGATCTACTGAGGCCATAAGCTAACACTTCGGCCGTCCCGAGCCCAGCGCATTCGACTCCTGTGGAGGGCAATGAGAAGGGTCCGGGAGAGTCCGGTGCCCGGCCGAACATACTGACGGGCCTCCTAGAGCAAGCTGCTCTCTCGAAGGATCACCGTACACTAATGAGTATGGTGTTGGAGAAAATTTCTTCCGCCACGAGCGGGTTAAATGAAGCTTTTAGAAGCTTGCTCAAAGGCTTTGAGGTAAGCAACGAAATACGTAATTTTTGGTTGCACCGCACGTAATAGATGTGCTCTGTATAGATAGTAGCCCCTGAGACTGTGGTTGCCAGCCCATGGCGGCAAACATAGGATCACACTCCCAGGTAATGGTCGCACTATATTTATGTGCAGGTTGCTAAGGGTCCGGCGGTAGACCAGACCGCCGAATTTGCTGAATTGAGGCGACAAATTGATCTGGTGGATGCCGACGTCACGCTTGTAAACAAGCGATTCGACGAGTCGCAGAGTATGCGCTCGTATTTCCTTATTTCTTTAGGAAATTGTAAGAAGGTTGTAATATTAATATGATGTGATGTGGCTGCAGGCGAAGCTGCAGCCATTGAGGCCCTGAGGGCGGAACTGTCCCTAGCCAAGGAACAAGCCCGGGTTAGCAATGCGGCTGCCCTAAAGGCAGTCGAAGACTTGAGAGTCGAATAGGCAGCTCATCTCCGAAGCGAAGAAAAGATAGCCGAGATGGTTGTGGAGATGAGGGACACCGCCGGCCGGTATGAGCTTCTCGAGAAGGAGAATCAGGCAAAGGCGGCTGACCTGAAGAAGGCGTTCGATTCGGCTAAGGTGATGCGCTCTAACATTAGAGACGTGCGGGAGGAACTTCGACAAGCCGGAGAAATCGCGGCTGGAAACCCCTATTTGTTGCGGATGAAGTTCTTAGATCTGAAGTATGCTCCTTTGGATCAACTTTGGAGCGCTGCGGATGAGTATGCGGACTTGGCGAAGAGTACAGCTGATCCGACCAAGTTATTCAAGGATCATAAAGAAAATGAAATAGAAAGGCTATTCTGGTCGCAATTTAGCGCTCCAACGCGTTCATTGCCATTAAGTGAGAAGATGGCCGCTATAGCCGAGCTCCATAGGTTGTCCGATCTTGCAATGAGGTATGTAATAGACCATCTATGGCCGAAAGGACCAAGGCCGGACAGTTACTTTGGTTTAGTGCAGCAACTATTTGGCGCCAGATCACAAATCGATGCTGTGAAGAGGTCGACGTGCATAGAGGGTGCGCGGATGGCTCTTGCCCGTGTTAAGACATATTGGGCAGATATGGAGGCCACCAGCATTGCAACCCAGGGTCCAACAGGAAGCCAAGACCCGGCCGAGCACTATTTTGAGCAGGTCATAGAAGGTGCCCGTAGAATAGAGGCTCAGTGCTCGAAGAATGTCATGTTCGAGTGACAAGTCTATTGATTGTAAACAATTATGCACTAATTATAGAGGTTGTTTTTATACTTTTGCCTAAAAGTATTATGATGTCTCCTATGTGGCCGTTTATTTATGCATATAACATGAAAGTTAGCAGTCGTTGGCTTTAGCCCCCACGCATATAATGCGGGGGTGTTCGGAAAAAAAATATGTGTAAACACACTTGATCCAACATCTTGGTCCATTAAGGAGGTGATCGCACGTCGAACCAGGCAACCGGACTATATAGTTGTAACACTTTCACTTAGCCATAGGAGTTAAAAGGTGGGGCTACTATGTAGCCCCTGGCACTTCAGCGTGCATCCGGATATGGTGCGCGTACGTACGTGACCGGGAAACTGGTCCTTCGTTGATGCGGAGGAAGCCTATAGATTCCGATGAGTCCTCGAGTGGTTGACCAGTCTCTCGCTGTATCATGACAGTTAGTTTTCGGCTTTCTCTACTGAGGTGCTCATCCGGAATAACCAGGGCACAAATGGCCGCCTTAGCCGATAGAACGGAACGTAAGGCAGCAAACCCAGGAGCCGGGCTAACCCAACATTTGACCAAAGACATGATTCGGAGATGATGCATATAAGGCCAAACTCGCGACGCCGAACACTCCCGAAGGTATTCGGACTTTATAACAAATACTGGGCTGAGTAACACCCTTGACCCTGTATTTCCAGGTACGTGCATTGATCTCTCGTGGTGAAAAGCCTATAACGCTAGTGTCCCTTGTGGGTGTATGGAATACCCATGGGATGTCAAGCAACAAAAGACAGTAAAGAAGGTTTACATCGGGGCTTAATCTAACGAGAAACCTTTGAGCGGGGCCTTGCTGCACGTCTGCGCCTTTGTCTTCATTGTGCCGTATCCTGGAAGGGTATCGCACGAGTAGTGTCTGTAAAAAATGAAAACTCATATAGAGGAGTAAGCGTGCGGGAAGTTGGTTATTCTCAATGGATATTAGAAATAGGAGATATTGGCCTATTGATAAGGCAAACCGAATTGTGGGATTTATTATGTGTTGACAGGCCCTAGTACCATTTATGGGGATATATGTATAGCACCCAGCCAGGGTTTATCCGGGCTGTTGTTGATGGTGGTGCACCAGACTCGTCTAGCCGTGTCCCTAGTCTTAACGACCGATCATGCGTTGTGGTGGGAGAGGCTGCTTAGTGTCCGGCTACAGGAGCCGCCGCATACTGCTCTGTGTTTCCACTAACCGTTATGACACCACGTGGACCGGGCATCTTAAGTTTAAGGCAGGCATAGTTCGGTTTGCATTAAAGCAAGGGAAGGCCATTCTTCCGAGTAATGCATGATAACCACTGCTGAAGGGAGCAATATCGAAGAGTAATTCCTCGCTTCTGAAGTTGTTGGGAGAACTGAATGTTACTTCTAATACGAGGGAGCCCTGGCAGCGGTCCTCAATGTCTGGTATCACTCTGTTAAAGGTGGTGTTACTCTGGCTTATTCTGGATGGGTCTATCCCCATCTTTTGGATGGTGTCCTGATATATCAAATTAAGACTACTGCCGCTGTCCATTAGGACTCGAGTGAGATGGTATCCATCAATTATTGGGTCGAGCACCAAGGTAGCCGATCTTCCGTGCCGGATACTGGCCGGGTGGTCCCTGTGATCAAAAGTGATCGGGCAGGCCGCCCGGGGGTTGAATTTGGGGGCAACGAACTCCATGTGGGTTGCGTGGACCATGTTTACTGTTTTAACTTCTGGTGGGAATTTTTTCTGTTCCCCAGTGTTCAGCTGGCGAGGCTCATCCTCGTCTTGGCTTGGTGTTTCCCTTCCCTTGTGTTCGTCGTTTAACTTGCTGGCCTGCTTGAAGACCCAACACTCTCTGTGAGTATGATTTGCAGGTTTTTCCGGGGTGCCATGGATTTGGCACAGTCTTTCCAAGACTTTATTTAGGCCGGATGGTCCTTCTTTGCTGCATTTAAATGGCTTCTTTCTTTGACCGGGTCGCGAGCCCCTGAATTCGGCGTTGACCGTCGTGTTGTCCGGACTATCTACGTTGCTCCGATGCTTATTCTTGTTGCGTCCTGGCTTCCCATTGCCATCTCAAATTTCGGATGTGCCCGGGTCGCTGGTGCCCCTACGGGCCAACCATCTGTCCTCGCCTGCACAAAAGCGGGTCATAAGGCTTGTTAAGGCCGCCATCATCCTTGGCTTTTCTTGGCCGAGGTGCTTGGCCAGCCACTCGTCCCGGATACTGTGTTTAAAGGCCGCTAGGGCTTCGGCATCCGGACAGTCGACGATTTGGTTCTTCTTAGTGAGAAATATGTTCCAAAGCTTATGGGCTGACTCTCCCGGCTGTTGTATTATGTGACTTAAATCGTCTGCATCCGGAGGTCGGACATAGTTCCCTTGGAAATTGGCCCTGAAAGCGTCCTCAAGCTCCTCCCAACTTCCAATTGAATTTTTGGGGAGGCTTTTCAACTAGTGTCGAGCTGGCCCTTTCAACTTGAGGGGAAGGTATTTGATGGCATGGAGGTCATCCCCACGGGCCATGTGTATGTGAAGGATAAAATCCTCAATCCATACCCTAGGGTCTGTTGTTCCTTCGTATGCCTCTATGTTCACGGGTTTGAACCCCTGTGGAAATTCGTGGTCCAGCACCTTGTCGGTGAAACACAGGGGGTGCACAGCCCCTCTGTACCTGGACATGTTGTGGCATGTTGTCGATGGTTGTTGCATCCGGGTTTGATTCCGAAGTGGTATTTGATCAGTATGATTATTTTGGTGACCATGATCCTGTGCCGGGGCGCGCCCTCTGGATCCATAGACGGACCTGGTCGCACCAGCCTTTTTGTCCAAGAGCTCACGTAAATCATGTGCGGCATCAGTGGCTGCTCTATTGTGGCCATTAAGTGGTTGGTCCGGCCGATTGGCCGTATTGTTCTTTGGCGGAATGGGCTCTGCAGCCTCATCGTCGAATTCCGGCAGCAGCTTGCGCTTTGGGTAGTTGTTTGTGTGGCGATCGTCGCCATATCTTTCTTCAGTGTCTAGCAATTTCTTCCATCTTCGGTTGAGCGTATCCTGCGTGGTGTTAAGCCTCTGTTTCTGCTTCTTTAAGCTCCTCGCTGTGGCCATAAGCCTTCTTCGGAGGTCATCTTGTTCCAAGCGTCTTTATGGGATGATGAATGCATCGTCAACCGGACTGTCCTCCTCTCCGGAGGCAGTTTGCTGATTTCGGCCCTCGGGATCGCTGTGGTTGGGCGTCTGCTCCGGGCTGTGTTTGGCATGACCTGGCTTATCCTGCTCCATCGATGTGTCCCTATGGTCGTTGTTGCCTTTGGAGTCAACCGGTGTGTCATCCTTTTTTGTGTTGTTATCGCTATTTTTACTGTGACTGGACTTAGAGCGGTGCCTACGTCGTCGTTTTGACTTTTGTCCGGGGGGTTTGTCCTCCGTTGTGTCCTTTTTGTCACCATTGTCTTCTTTAGGCGTATCCACCATGTAGACGTCATATGATGAACTGGCAGTCCAGCGCCCCGTGGGCGGTGGTTCCAGATTGTCCCCTGGATCGACGTCCATACCATCGATGTTGTCGGAGTCGAATTCAAGCATGTCTGTTAGGTCATCGACAGTGGCTATAAAGTGGGTGGTGGGTGGGTTGCGATTTTCTTCGTCATCCGTGTCCCACACGGGCCGGGCATAGTTCGGCCAAGAGTCTCCTGATAAAGAGAGAGACTTTAACGAATTTAGCACATCGCCAAAGGGGGAGTGCTGAAAGATATCCGCGGTGGTGAATTTCATGATTGGTGCCTGACCAGTTGCAACAGGCACGGATGCGCACGGTCCGGAACCTACGGCCGGAGACAAGTCCGGGGGTCCGGCGACACAGATTTCCTTAGGAGTGGAATCTATGTTCGGCTCCAATGTTGATGAGTGTGTGACCTCTGTGGCGGGTCCATCGCCCCATCCTCGGATGGCACGATCTGCTCTGGATCGAAGTCCGGAGCGGTAGCAGGCGCGATATCCCGAATACATCGCGACCGTTCGGCATTCCTGACATGGGCTCGAGTCCGTCGAAGATCAAGTATCCGCGGATATCGGTGGTGTAGTTTAGGTTCCCAAACCTGACCTGATGGCCAGGGGCGTAGCTGTCGATCTGCTCCAGATGGCCAAGCGAGTTGGCCTGCAGTGCGAAGCCGCCAAACACGAAGATCTGTCCGGGGAGGAAGGACTCATCCCGGACAGTGTTGTTGAAGGTTGGAGAAGCCATCGGGCCTTACAGTGACGACACAGAGGAACTCTCAATGAAAGCACCAATGTCGGTGTCAAAACCGGCGGATCTTGGGTAGGGGATCCCGAACTATGCGTCTAAGGCTAATGGTAACAAGAGACTGGGGACACGATGTTTACCCAGGTTCAGGCCCTCTCGATGGAGGTAATACCCTACTTCCTGCTTGATTGATCTTGATGATATGAGTATTACAAGAGTTGATCTACCACGAGATCATAGAGGCTAAACCCTATAAGCTGGCCTATGTTATGATTGTTGTGTCCTACGGACTAAACCCTCCGGTTTATATAGACACCGGAGGGGGCTAGGATTACACAGAGTCGGTTTACAGAGAAGGATATATATCATCCGGATCGCCAAGCTTGCCTTCCACGCAAAGGAGAGTCCCATCCGGACACGGGACGAAGTCTTCAATCTTGTATCTTCATAGTCCAACAGTCTGGCCAAAGTATATAGTCCGGCTGTCCGGATACCCAATTATCCAGGACTCCCCCACTCACAATCATAAAGGATGTCCAAGATAGTGTATTTATATGTGGGAACGCTCCTTCCTTATTACTCCTCATTAATTGCAACAATGAGCAATTTATGTTTGTCATCCCCCAACAAATTTCATGCATTATACTTCTTATATGTGAAGTCATCACTCTACATAAGATCATTATATAATCTTTCCATTTCCTTTATTCTTTCCCATCTCTAAGATCAAAGCAAGAAAGCAAAGCCCTCAACGCAAAACTATTCTTTATTATATAACTCTCATACTCGATTACATAGATAGATCACGAAGCAAAACTTAAAAGCTAGATCATACTAAAATTTGTATTCTGCTAGATCAAGATTTAACCAAAAGAATCAAACTAAGATAAACGATAAAGATAAAGATGTGATGGTGATACGATAGCAGGGCACCTCCCCCAAGCTTGGCACCAACCAAGGGGAGTGCCCATACCCGTGTGCTCAAGTCTCCTTCTTCAGAGGTTGTGATGATGAAGTTGGTGATGTAGGAGGCTTGTCCTTCGTCTTCCATGGCATAGGCTCACCATCACAGAAGGATGAATGAGTCTCTGGAATTCTCAAATCTGCAGCCCAACTCATCCTCTTAAATCTGCATTTATACTCACTGTTTTGGTATTGTAAGTCGTAGATCTGCGCTTGAAGGTGCTCAGTCCGCTCATGGAGCTTAAAGATGGCCTCTCCAATATTGTTGTTGTTCAGCTTGTGATCACAGGTGAATTCCATGATCATGGAGTTGTTAGTGTTGAGTCTGATGAGGTCGCCTATTATAGGTAGGGTCAAGGACCCTCATTTAGGGCCCACATAGGGTCCATCACCACCATGGGTAGGTCCCTAGACCATACCAGCATTGAGATGCATATATCAAGAAGTCCACTCGGACAGCTCGACAGCACTCGGACGACCACCTGCCACTCGGCTGACGAACTGTCACTCGAACCAAGGAGGCTAGCGGGTGGCGTGGGAGCTAAAATGGTCAAGGAATCCTAAGTCATCCATTAAACAGAGTCAAGGCTCTCATTACCTGTAACTACCATAGTAGAGGCTCATCATACCTGTAACTAACTCATTCAATGTCATTTAATGCCTCGGCAACATGAAGGACATGGGGTTGCGGCGCACTCTATATAAGCTGCACCCCCCTTCTTTGTCGGGCACGCATAACCTTCGTAACCATACCCATCAAATCAAAACAAGCCTCAGGGCACGAGACGTAGGGACGTTACCTACGCCAAGAGGGGCCTGAACTCGTTAAACACTGAGTGTTCCACCTGCGTCGTAGCTGGGTTCTGCCCCTTTTTCGTACCCCTAGTACTCATTGTCAGGATCGTACCCCCGAAAGTTGGCGCCCACCGTGGGGCTAGGCGTCTACCAAAGTTTCACGGTTTGTGTGAATTTCTCCATCATCATTTTAGTTGGTAGCGAAATCCATTTTGGGATGCTCTTCTTCATCACCGACGACTCGGCGTGGCTTCACGAGCTCCCGCTGGACATGGAGGCGCTGCCCGTCCACAGCTTGACGCATTTCCTATGGAGTCCTTCTCTGGAATCCCTCGGCTCCGTACCGAGTGGCACTCACCCTCCCATCACGCACTGCCGCAAGTGTTTCGGGCGCTCGTGGCTGCAGCACTGGATCAAGCACGCCGTGGCCATCCAGGCTGCGGCAGAGCATGTGGCGGCTCTCGAGTTCGATGAGCCCGCCATCGACCTCTTCGACGGGTCACTCGATGATTGATTTGAGGATTCCAAGTGCAAAAGTGTTGTGTTGACCGCCGAAATCCTCATGGCGGACAACTCCAGGCATCACAAGCCCCCAAGGTACACGGATGCCTGGGACGGCTGTGCGGGCGCGTCACACAGCAATGCAGGCGGCGGCGATACAGGCCATGAGCCGTACATGCCTCAGGCTCACACCTGGGAGCAGCCTGACGAGCTTCGCCACAAGAGCGAACAGCTCCTAAACACCCCCCCCCCATCACCGGGACGACCCCTAAAGCGCTGGCCATGGAGTTGACTCGCCTGGCCACCCTGGCCAAGCGCGGTTGCCTCGAGCGGCTTTAGAGTGAACTGGATGATTGTGAGCGCCGTCAACCCAGCTCCAGTCGGCACAAGCCCCGGCTCTTCTCAAGTGAACAACCTCGTAAGTATCAAGTCCTTAGTACTCTACTACAAAATATGGCAGCCGCCACTCGAATCACGGATTCCATCCAGCCCTCCGGCCCTGCAGCCGGAGAGGGGATTCGGCAGATCCAGGCACTCTTGAAAACAGCGCTATCACAAAATGTGGTGGTGTCCTAGTCCAGAGATCGCATTCATAGCGCATCAGTGCGTGTAGAAACCATTCGGTCAGCTCACAGCCCACTCAGCTCTGGCAAGCACCGAGTCAAATCCTTCTCGAGAGATCACTATGAAGATCGGAGGCGCGATCGGGTTGCATCGCCCTGGCACCATGATGATTATGATCGTGCTTTGATGCCTCCACCGTGATATGGCGTGTACAGGCGTACGACAACAGATGGAAACAAGGCGGTGATCGTAGTCCGAGTCATTCTCGTCAAACTCGAGACCCGCAGTTCAACGTGAGAACCGTTCTCGCTCAGAACCTGGTCGATAGGGGACGGGCCTTGCAAGAAGGCCAAGATGTCGACGTTTCGATTGGTTCCGTACCCTCGGGTCCCGAGTGTTTCAACTGGTGTTTCAGCTAGTATATACGGGAAGCAGAGATTCCTAGCAACTTTAGGTTGGCCACGGGGATCAGCAAGTTCACTAGAGAGTCCAAGCCAGAAATCCGGCTAGAAGATTACCGAGTGGCGGTCCAGATCGGCTGTGGCAACGACAATGTGGCCATGAAACACTTGCCACTGATGCTTGAGGGCTCTGCTCAGGCCTGGCTGACGCAGCTCTCATCAGGTAGCATATACTACTTGGATGATTTAACGAGAGTGTTCGTCAAGACCTTTGAAGGCACTTACAAGATACCAGGTGGTTTGGCCGAGTTGCAACACTGCACGCAGAGGCAGCACAAGACTCTTGAAAGTGCAACTATCCCTAGGTGGTTTTGGTAATTCATAACAACATATAGCTCATTGAGCTAATGCTATTCCAAGACTATTATTTCAAGAAAGCTCAATGAATGGTATGGCATGGATGATGAAAGTGGATCCCTCAAAATATCAAGGACAAAGGATTGGCTCAAGCTCAAAAGCTCAAGACTCTACATTTTATATTTCAGTGATCCAAGATCACATTGAGTCTATAGGAAAAGCTAATACTATCAAGGAGGGATGAGGTGTTGCTTAATGAGCCTCTTGCTTCATGTGCTTAGTGATATGCTCCAAATACCCTCAACTACTTTCTCACATCCTCATATGACCTAAACCTAAAGCCAAAGTCGGTCACACCGATTCTTTCTATTCTGCGCCACCGAGTTCAAATGTCATAGCCACTCCCACAAACCCTAGGCAAATCGGTCTCACCGATAGGGATCTCGGTCTCACCGAGATGGGATTGTAATCTCTCTATTTCCCTTCATAAAGTTTCGGTCTAACCGGAGTGAGCGATCGGTCCCACCGAGATTGCAATGTAAACTCTCTGTTTCCCTTTTGTAACATTTCGGTCTCACCGAAAAGAGCAAATTGGTCCCATCGAGTTTACCTGGCCAACTCTCTGGTTAGCTAATTACCAAAATTGGTCTCACCGAGTTTGTGTAATCGGTCTCACCGAGATTACGTTATGCCCTAACCCTAACCATATCGGTCCTACCGAGTTGCATTTCGGTCCCACCGAAAATCCTAACGTTCACTAGGTTTACTAAATCGGTCTGACCGAGTTTGTTGATTCGGTCCCACCGAGATTGGTAAATTGTGTGTAATGGTTAGATTTTGTGTGGAGGCTATATATACCCCTCCACCTCCTCTTCATTCGTGGAGAGAGCCATCAGAACAAACCTACACTTCCAACTTACCAGTTCTGAGAGAGAACCACCTACTCATGTGTTGAGGCCAAGATATTCCATTCCTACCATATAAATCTTGATCTCTAGCCTTCCCCAAGTTGCTTTCCACTCAAATCTTCTTTCCACCAGATCCAAATCCTATGAGAGAGAGTTGAGTGTTGGGGAGACTATCATTTGAAGCACAAGAGCAAGGAGTTCATCATCAACGCACCATTTGTTACTTCTGGGAGAGTGGTGTCTCCTAGATTAGCTAGGTGTCACTTGGGAGCCTCCGACAAGATTGTGGAGTTGAACCAAGGAGTTTGTAAGGGCAAGGAGATCGCCTACTTGGCGACGGCCATGGTGGGATAGACAAGGTTGCTTCTTCATGGACCCTTCGTGGGTGGCGCCCTCCGTGGACTCGCGCAGCCGTTACCCTTCGTGGGTTGAAGTCTCCATCAACATGGATGTACGATAGCACCACCTATCGGAACCAAGCCAAAAACATCCGTGTCTCCAACTGCGTTTGAATCCTCCAAACCCTTCCCTTTACTTTCTTGCAAGTTGCATGCTTTAATTTCCGCTACCTATATACTCTTTGCATGCTTGCTTGATTTGTGTGATGATTGCTTGACCTGTCCAAAGATTGCTAAAATTTGCCAAACTCTAAAATTGGAAAAGGTTAAGTTTTTAATTGGTCAAGTAGTCTAATAACCTCCCCCCTCTAGACATACTTCAAGGTCCTACAAGTGGTATTAGAGCCTTGGTCTCCATTTGCTTTGATTTCCATAGCTTTTGGTGGCCATAGCCTTGTTTTCACAACCTTGGAGAGTATGGCGTCTAGCAAGGGAAATTATCACCGTAGAGGTCCTTACTTTGATGGAACTAATTTTGCTAGTTGGAAGCATAAGATGAAAATGCATATTCTTGGACATAACCCCGCCATTTGGGCTATTATTTGTATTGGCTTGCAAGGTGAATTCTTTGATGGGAGAGAGCCGAACCATGAAGCTAATGCGGAAGAATTGAAGATGTTGCAATACAACGCTCAAGCTTGTGATATCATCTTCAACGGATTGTGCCCTGAAGAATTCAGCAAAATCAGCCGTCTTGAGAATGCAAAGGAAATTTGGGACACTTTGATTGATATGCATGAAGGTACCGACTCCATCAAGGAATCCAAGTTGGATGTGCTCCAAAGTCAGCTTGACAAGTTCAAAATGAAGGATGGTGAAGGTGTCGCTGAAATGTACTCTAGGCTTGCTCTTATCACAAATGAGATTGCCGGCTTAGGGAGTGAAGAGATGACAGACAGATTCATCATCAAGAAGATCCTAAGAGCATTGGATGGAAATATGATACCGTGTGCACATTGATTCAAATGATGCCCAATTACAAGAATCTCAAGCCAACGGAGGTCATTGGTAGAATTGTTGCTCATGAGATGTCACTCAAGGATAAGGAGGAACTTCACAACAAGTCAAGTGGTGCTTACAAAGCCTCATGTGAAGCCCCCACATCATCAAGTGAGAAACAAACCTTCAATGAAGAGTTGAGCTTAATGGTGAAGAATTTCAACAAATTCTACAAGAGTAGAAGCAAAGAAAGAAGCTCTAAGCCAAGGTCCTACAATGACAAGAGATCTTCCAGTCGAGAGCGCAATTGCTACAATTGTGGGAAACCTGGACACTATTCCAATGAGTGTACGGCACCCTACGAAAGAAGAGAAGATTCTCCAAAAAGAAGAAGTAGAAGAGAAGAATCACCACCAAGAGAGAGAAGGAGTAGAGATGATCGTTATGAACGAAGACCCTCACGGAGAAGCAAAGATTCAGAAAGGAAGGACAAGTCATCAAAGAGCTACACAAAACGAAGACATCAAGCTCATGTTGGTGAATGGGTATCCGGTTCTGACTCTGAACATCACTTCGAGAGAAGCTACCACTCCGACTCTGAAGATACTCAAGATGAAGGTGTTGCCGGTCTAGCACTTGTGTCAACCAACTCCTATGACATATTTGACTCACCAAATGAAGGAATTGGAAGATGCTTCATGGCTAAAGTCCCTAATGTAACTCATCCCGAGTATGTTGATTTCAATAGTGATGAAGATGACTTGCTAGGTGATGATGATTTACTTGTTGACAACTCTAGTGATGAATACTATGATGAAATGTCAATTAATCATGCTAAACAAGATAAAATGAATGACAATGATAAGGAGAATATTGAGCTTCTAACTAAAGAACTAAACACGCTTAAGTTAGCTCATGAAACTATCTTCGAAGATCATCGAGAACTTTTAAGGGCTCATGAGAAGTTACGCTTTGAAAAGCTCAATCTTGAGCAAGAGCATGAGTTCTTAATGGCAATCAATGATGATCTTCGCAAGAAAAGTTCTTCTTATATTGCCAAGCATTTACTCTTATCTACTTACATGCCTCAAGTCAAGTCTAGTAACAAGAACAAGAAAGATTCTTCCTCTAGTAGTAACAATAACAATGCTAAATCCAATATTGTTACTTCTAATAGTTCTCTTGATTCCACTAATGATTCTCTTAGCCAAGTTACACTTGAGCAAGAAAATAGCTTATTGAAGGGAATTATAGAGAAAGGTGTATACAAGAGCCTTGCCGGGAGTAAGCAATTTGAGGAAATTGTATGCACGCAAGGAAGGCACCGGAAGAATCAAGGTGTTGGTTTGAATGAAAGTTCAATGCCAATGGAGTTGAGTGGGAAGAAGATCAATACCCCAAGACGAAGTTTGTTCCTCAACAAGAGAAGTATGATCCTACTTCCTTCAAGGGGACACAAGCACAAGATGATCTTCCACCACAAGACCACAAGAACAAAGGCAAGGACAAGCTTCAAGAGGAGATTGATACATTTGAAGAAGCACCTAAGGCCTTGGTCAAGTGGGTTCCCAAGACTACGTCAAGTTCTACTTCATCAAGCACAACTACTACACCAAGGATTCCCATCAAGATGATGTGGATCCCGAAAAAGAAGAACTAGAGAGTTCTTGAGGGTGACTCTGCCAACATTCTTCACTCATATCATTATGGCAAGGACAAGTGCAATCAACTTCCACATCTTGCACTAGTTCAAGGAGTCACAAACCCTCATGTTGGTAAGGCAAGGGACAAAGTAACCTAATGTTTTCATGGACATCATATTGTGTGTGCATCACTCTATGTCTATGGATATTCTTGTTTGTTCCTTGTGGGACTAACCCGTGTAGTTATTGAAAGTGCAACTCACTCCAAAGGATTGCTCCAAAAGATCTACATCAACATTGAGCATCCACATCTTCAACACCTACATGAAGTCATCATCGACAAAACCCAAGGTTAGTTCATCCCTCTAAGGGGGATCTCACATCTAGGGGAGCTTAACTCTAAAGAATTGAGTCAAAGCAACTCTAATGATGTGAACACATCAATGCATTATGTAAAAGTGGTAACCCCACTTGAGCTTAAACGATGAATATGACCTATGATCAAATGTTCTCATTTGACTCCTAAGTCAATATACTCATATATAGATGACCTAATCATCGCCAATTGTTTAATAGATGCTAGAATTGGTTGTGCATGCTTTGCCACATATTTCATTTGTCATTTTATTGTGTGAGCATGTTGGTTGCATATTTTACTCATTCAAGGACATCCACTTGTTGTTTTAATTGATTGGCTTCTTTTTCTTTGGCCAAGTGGATGGACAAGAATGCCTAAGAACCTTCTCTAGCTATCTATGCTTTTCTCGTCTCAAACTCTATTCATGCTACATCACAAAATTTGATCAAGTCAGATTCGAACCACTCTGTGTGAGGAGCACTTGGAGTCCCCGATTCGTCATGGACTTAAACTTCCAAAACTTCTTTGTGATTTTCGGTCTAACCGATTCCTCCATTTCGGTCCTACCGAGATCACTAAGTCGATCTAGGTTTTCAATCTCAGTGCAACCGATTTGAACTTTTCGGTCACACCGAGTTGCTGTAACTGTTAACATTTATGCATCTCGGTGCCACCGAGTTGTTCCACTCGGCCACACCGACAGTGTCGGGCTATATATACTCACGGCAAATTTTGGAAAACTTTCTCCGAAACTCCTCGCCCGCGCATAGCTCGCTCTGCCTACTAGGTCTATGGATCGTCGACTTTGTCGCCAGCCGCCTCCTGTCGCTGGTCTCCGCCGCCGTCAACGGATTTCTTCTCCACTGTTGCCGCCGTAGCGAGTTCACCACCGAACTAGGGTATGAACTCGATCACAGTGCTATCCTCATCTAATTCTCAGCACATTGTGCTCGTAATGCATCTTGCCACGATTGAAACACTCCTATCCAGTCAATGTGATCCTTAGAATAGATGTGATTCGAAAATTTAGGGTTAGGTTTCTGTCGAAACCATCTCGGACCCACCGAGTTGAAAAACTCGGTCCCACCGATTTGGCTAACGCCATTGCACTAGTAAGTCTCGGTCTGACCGAGAATTACAAATCGATGTGACTGATTTTAGAACTTTGTGAAACCCTAGCAGTCTCGGTGCTACCGAACTGTGACTCGGTCTGACCGAGTTCACTAGTTTAGGTTCCAAAACTGCTTCGGTATCACCGAGTTTGAAAATCGGTAGATCCGAAATGCTTTCTGTGGAAACTAAAACTAAGTTTTTTGAATCATTCTTTTGCAAAAATCTCTGCATTTTGTGATGCTCATCCACTCTATCTCATCTATAACTATTCACAGGGTCAGCAGTCAGTGATTTGCAGCATGTCAGACCAAAGTGATAGTCAGAACAAGTCAGCAGAGCAGATTCACATGAGTGAGGGCACTAGTCCCTCTAGCAGCTCAGATGAAGGGAGCAGAAGCACTCCAAGCAATTTGCCCAAAGCAGCCACAAGATCTAGAAGGAAGAGAACCTCAGACTCTGAGGATGAGGATTATGTTGCTGTTGAAGATGAGGCTACTTCCAAGAAGGTAGTGCTCAAGAAGGTGCTCAGTTCAACTGCAGTAAAGTCAGGCATGAAGATCAAAAGGCCAGCAGGAAGACAACCAATGTCCAAAGCCAGAGGATCAACTCAAGTACCTGAAAAGCCTGATCCCAAAGAGCCAGCTGCAGAAGGAAAGAAAAGGAGGGAAAGGGTCAAGAAGACCATGGCCAGAGTTGTTGGTCAACCTTCCATGATGGAAGAGGGAGAAGAGGTTGCTGAACCAGCACCCAAGGCACAAAAGCTGATGGGTGATGCTATAAAGTCAGGGACTGCAACATCAAAGCCCAAAGAAGCATCCAAAGCTGCCTCCAAGCCCAAGATTGCACCAAAGAGAAATACCAGGAGTATACCAGCAGCTGAGAAGAACAAGGCCCCAATGCCTGCGGTTGCTGCTGAGGAAGATGAAGAAGGGCAGATCTTAAGGAATCTCAAACCCAAGATCCCAGACCACAATGATGCTCATCCTGTGGCTGAGAACATGAAGATCAGGAGAGACTCAGGGTTGAGGCTATGGAGAGAGTCAGATCCATATGCCACCAGGAGAAGGACTGTTGTAGATTACAGGTTCCACACCAAGGAGCAGCAGGACTTCTATGAGACAATCTTGTTGGACAAGAAGCCCATAGTGTGTCATATGAGGTGGGTCGACTGGACCTACATGAAGGAAAACGAGGAACACTATCCTGGAGTGCAAGACAGTTTCATTGCTTGTGGAGTTGCAGATTTTGTTGGGTAGAAGCTCACCAACTGGAATGATGAACTCATTATGCAATTCTACTCCACAACACACTTCTATCCAGATGGCAGGATAGTTTGGATGTCTGAAGGAACGAGATACCAGTCAACTATTGAGGAATGGGCAAGTCTGATCAATGCCCCAAAGGAGAGTGAAGATGACTTGGATATTTATGCCAAGAAGAAAATGGATCATAACTCAATGTCACCTATGTACAAGGAGATCCCTGATGAAGCACTTGAGATTTTCAAGTTTGGATCAGTTCATTTTCTTCTGTCAGGGCTGCCTACGATCAACCAGATCCTAAGGCACACTCTTTTGCCCAAATCAGGTGATCACAACATGATTAGAGGGCATGCAATAAACTTGCTACATGTATTTGATGTGCCCCAGAAATTCAAGGTCATGAGCCTTATGGCTGGAACTATCAAGAGTACTGCAGCAGACTAGAAGAGAAGTTGTGGATATGCCCCACAGATTCAGGAGTTGATTAACTCAAAGATGGGCGCAGGAAAATATCAGTTGGATAAAGAACATTTTGCTCTCTATCCAGACTTTGAGGACAATCAAATTGTCATGAATGAGGATGAACCATCATCAGTGCAAGCTCAAGCGAAGAAGGAGAAAGCAAGGAAAGAGAAGGCTGCCAAGATGCCAACTCAAGAGGAGGCATCTGAATATTTCTTGAAGAACAAGCAGGAGCAGCTTGGTTACTTGATAGCATCAACACTGAGGATTGAGAAGGGGTTGGCCACCCTAACTCAAAACCAGGAGAGCCTGGAAAGGATCATGGAACAAAAATTCTATGATCTAGATGACAAAGTAACTGAGATTCAGTCAGTTGTGGAACAGCTTCAGGATGACATGCAGGAGAGGAAGGGCAAGACAACCACCGATGCATTTGCCAGAGTGCCTAGAGCTCAGAGGTCAGCTGCAGTGCCTGTGACACACACAAGAGCCACATCATCTTCACCAGCTACAGCTCCTACAGCTCCAGTGCAACCAGCTCCAGCACTAACTCCTCCAGCTCCATCTACATCGACTGAAGCCTTCGTCCAAGGAGCCATCTCTACACCACCACCACCTGAAGACCAAGCTTGAGAGATGATCTAGCACTATGCATTTTCTATGAACTTTTTGGTAACTTGTTGCCAAAGGGGGGGATGTATAGATCATAGGCTTCGAGAGAGAGATTTGCTGGTTTTTGTTCTCTCTTGTCTTCTTGGTTAAACTTGTTTGCTTTTGATTGCTTGAGATACTATGCAATTACCTGTGAGACATTGATGATCATGTGTTTGATCATAAGCTACACTTATGCATGTTTGATGATATTATCTTACCTATCCTTATATGATCATTCACTTTGCTTGGTGATGAGTGCATGTATTCAATCTTTATTATTTTGAGCGCTCCACCAAGATGTATGTGACATGGAAGAGTAACCCATGAACCTAATTCCTTGTGCATTTGCATTCCAAAGCAAATCTTAAACTATGCACAAATTTAGGGGGAGCTCTTGCTTATCACATACTTCTCAAAGCGACGATGTTTTTCAATCTTATTATCACTTGTCGAAGCTTTGATCTATATGTTGTCATCAATTACCAAAAAGGGGGAGATTGGAAGTGCAACTATCCCTAGGTGGTTTTGGTAATTCATAACAACATATAGCTCATTGAGCTAATGCTATTCCAAGACTATTATTTCAGGAAAGCTCAATGAATGGCATGGCATGGATGATGAAAGTGGATCCCTCAAAATATCAAGGACAAAGGATTGGCTCAAGCTCAAAAGCTCAAGACTCTACATTTTATATTTCAGTGATCCAAGATCACATTGAGTCTATAGGAAAAGCCAATACTATCAAGGAGGGATGAGGTGTTGCTTAATGAGCCTCTTGCTTCATGTGCTTAGTGATATGCTCCAAATACCCTCAACTACTTTCTCACATCCTCATATGACCTAAACCTAAAGCCAAAATCGGTCACACCGATTCTTTCTATCCGGCGCCACCGAGTTCAAATGTCATAGCCACTGCCACAAACCCTAGGCAAATCGGTCTCACCGATAGGGATCTCGGTCTCACCGAGATGGGATTGTAATCTCTCTGTTTCCCTTCGTAACGTTTCGGTCTAACCGGAGTGAGCGATCGGTCCCACCGAGATTGCAATGTAAACTCTCTGTTTCCCTTTTGTAACATTTCGGTCTCACCGAAAAGAGCAAATCGGTCCCACCGAGTTTACCTGACCAACTCTCTGGTTAGCTAATTACCAAAATCGGTCTCACCGAGTTTGTGTAATCGGTCTCACCGAGATTACGTTATGCCCTAACCCTAACCATATCGGTCCTACCGAGTTGCATTTCGGTCCCACCGAAAATCCTAACGGTCACTAGGTTTACTAAATTGGTCTGACCGAGTTTGTTGATTCGGTCCCACCGAGATTGGTAAATTGTGTGTAACGGTTAGATTTTGTGTGGAGGCTATATATACCCCTCCACCTCCTCTTCATTCGTGGAGAGAGCCATCAGAACAAACCTACACTTCCAACTTATCAGTTCTGAGAGAGAACCACCTACTCATGTGTTGAGGCCAAGATATTCCATTCCTACCATATGAATCTTGATCTCTAGCCTTCTCCAAGTTGCTTTCCACTCAAATCTTCTTTCCACCAGATCCAAATCCTATGAGAGAGAGTTGAGTGTTGGGGAGACTATCATTTGAAGCACAAGAGCAAGGAGTTCATCATCAACGAACCATTTGTTACTTCTTGGAGAGTGGTGTCTCCTAGATTGGCTAGGTGTCACTTGGGAGCCTCCGACAAGATTGTGGAGTTGAACCAAGGAGTTTGTAAGGGCAAGGAGATCGCCTACTTCGTGAAGATCTACCGCTAGTGAGGCAAGTCCTTCGTGGGCGACGGCCATGGTGGGATAGACAAGGTTGCTTCCTCGTGGACCCTTCATGGGTGGAGCCCTCCGTGGACTCGTGCAGCCGTTACCCTTCGTGGGTTGAAGTCTCCATCAACGTGGATGTACGATAGCACCACCTATCGGAACCACGCCAAAAACATCCGTGTCTCCAACTGCGTTTGAATCCTCCAAACCCTTCCCTTTACTTTCTTGCAAGTTGCATGCTTTAATTTCCGCTGCCTATATACTCTTTGCATGCTTGCTTGATTTGTGTGATGATTGCTTGACTTGTCCAAAGATTGCTAAAATCTGCCAAACTCTAAAATTGGGAAAAGGTTAAGTTTTTAATTGGTCAAGTAGTCTAATCACCCCCCCCTCTAGACATACTTCAAGATCCTACAACTCTCCGTGCGTACATTCAGCGGTGGACCACCCTACATAAAACGGTGGAGAACTTTACCGAGCACCAGGCGATCTTCGCCTTCAATGCAGGAGTCAGATACCGATAGTTGAACATGAAGTCCGGCTGAACTAAGACCCAAGCCTTAGTCGGGCTATGGAGATAGCCAATTGGTACGCCAATGGTGAAGAGGAAGACTGACTAAGAAGCGACAAAAGCCAAGCAGGCGACGCTCATCACTCGGACAACAACAAGGGCAAGAAGCACAAGCGGAAAGCTGAAGCTGGAGGGAATGCTGAGGCTGCGACCCTGGCCAACCAGGGCAAAGGCAAAGGATCCCAAAAGCAGAAAAAAGACTGGAAGGTGAAGAAGTAGGTCACCTTGAAAAGTGACATCCTCGATCAACCCTGCCAGATCCACATGAGGAAAGATGAGGAGGGCAACTTGATTTTCCCCAAGCACACCACTCGGGAGTGCCAACTCCTAAAGCAAGATATGCGGCAGGTTTCTTCTGTGGACAAGGACGAAGACGATGATGATGATGGAGGCAAGGGTACTTCCGGGTACCCCCATCGTCGAGAAAGTCTTGATGATCTTTACCGATGTCGAAAGCAAGAGTCGCCTCAAGGTTATCAACCGAGAGGTCTATATGGCGGTTCCGACTGCCACCAAATACCTCGACTGGGCCAAGACGCCAGCGACCTTTGATTAGTCGGACCATCCAACCCACATACCGACCCCCGGGCGGCAGGCTTTGGTGGTTGACCCGACTGTGGGAGGAGTCCAATTATGCAATGTCCTAATGGACGGCGGCAACGGGCTCAACATTATTTATGCCGACACACTGGAGGCAATGGGCATTCTGATGAGCTCAGTAAAAGAAATATGTAGTTCCACGGGGTAATCATCGGGAAGAAGGCAAAATCACTCGGACAGATTGCCCTCGACATTGTATTCGGTGAAGAGAAGAACCTCCAAAAGGAACGACTAACTTTAGAGGTGGTAGACTTCCGAACTGCTTACCACACTATCCTGGGTAGGCACAAGAGCCAGGCGACCCAGCTTGGCCAAATCTTAAGTCAAATCGATGCATATTATGGCTTGAAAATGATTATATTGGAAGGTGGCATACATGTAACAAATATGAATGCTCGAAAGGTTCTTGGGTTTTTTTAATTAAATCCACCAAGGTGGTATATGTCTACACTTAAAGATACTTCCGAAGTGACTAGATGTACTTCGGTTTTACCCAACACTACCGAATAAAGTTTTTACAACTTCAAAGAATGAGTGCCGAAAAGAGGGGTTTCTCATGCGAGAACCGCTAGACTGCATTTTCCCGTTGTGTGCTATTGTGCTTTATTTATTAAGAAATGTTTGACTGCTAGGCAGGAGTGTGGAACGTTTAGCGCTCCGGACCTCGCCATCTTACATAGTACACTCTTTGGTGGGAGAAGCCATAGTTTAGAGCTACCATTGCATGCGGCTTACACTTAAATATATCTAAGGGTATTATTCATGGTGATATTTATCCTACTCACCTTGCTAAAAACTTTAATGTTATAATCAGGCATAGTGAGGACCGTTTGCTACCTGAGATTTAGGTAGATTATGGACGCATGATAGATCATGATTATATTAACAGAGACAATCCACCTAACCGGTACAACCTGGTTTTCAGCCAGGGTACCCGCAATATCATTACTCTGCCTGCTCCTTCTTTGTTTTATGTTAATGCCATGAGGAGATACAATATTATGCCAGAAGACATAATTAATTATCGGAACGAGTTGGCGGCAGCAGAGGAAGTCCACCCTTGGGGTGCTTGGGTATGACAACCGACTCAGATCCTACCTGGACTTGATGGATTCTATGATTGGTAGTGATCAAGTTAGGCCAAAATCCTAATCTTTGGGGAGTATGGATTCTATTCAACACTTTTATTCATGTTCACACATTCATTATACTTGTGGGTGTTCATCATTTTCTTTGTATATCCATTTTTTGATTTTATTGGTTTTTTGTGTGTTTGATAAAACTTTAAAAAATCCAAAAATATTTCTCGCTTATTTTTGGATTTCTTTCTTTGTTAGCAAGTCCTATATTCGTCAACCTCTCACCACCCCTCCTCTTGAACCCGCTCATCACATGCGTGATAGTTGAAAAAATTTAAAAAGAACTAAAAGAACTCTAGCATTACTACTTCAGGCGAAAAAGTGGTGAAACGTCATATTACACAAAGAGTAAAAAAATTGCATCACAAAAGACCATAGGGTTATTCAACTGATAATATTTTTGTAGGCAACTTCATGCAAAAAATATGAACAACCTTTATAGATATGTTGGCAAACTGTTTGATATGCCCCTATGCAACTTCTGACCCCCCTCCCCCTAGCAACTTGACGTCACACTATGAGAAACCCCTATATCTTGCGTATGTAACTATACAAATCTGCATAGAGCGAATGTTCTAGCAAAATCAAACGCAATTGTCCCCCTAGCAAAATTCACACAACTGTTCTAGCAAGATCCGGAGAAACCGTCCTTAGATAAAATCCAAGCAACTATCCTAGCAAATCCAAGCAACTGTATTGCCAAAACACAATGCAAAACTATTCTAAGCAACTGTCCTAGCAAATCCAAGCAATTGCATTGCCAAAAACACCGTCAAAAATTGTCCAAGCAAAACCAAGCAAACTACCCTAACCAAACAAAGAAACTCTAATACGTCACGATGCAACTCTTCTAACAAATCCAGCGACTTCTTTATCCTCATAATTCACATAATTGCCAATCTATTGACCCCAAAAAATTGCCCCATTGATTCAAACAAAAAATGGCATGCATCTGGACAAGGCCCTGGTTTTTTGGTAATAGGCAGCTTCATAACAATGGTAGAAAACTAGGAGAAATATTTTATCTCTTTTTACTAAATATGGATAGGTGATAATAGGGCAGTGTATGCATAATATATGTGTGCAATTTCATGACGCAAGTTGCTTCCTTTAGTGCTGAAAGTTGCCTCCATGTGATTTCAAAGTTGCCTATGGATGATACTCAGTTGCCTACATACAATAAAAATTTGTCCCACATGGTTTTTATGTTATCTATGATATACTTGCTAGGTAACTTCACTAGTACACATGGTGCAAGAAAATTGCTTCTGTTAAGCTCTAAAATGTCTTAACTAGAACCAAAATTACTCTTGAAAAAATTCATCGAAACATATCCATATGTGACCTAGTTTTGAAGATTCATTGTGATGGTTGGTTTAAATGTTATAGCTTTTTTTTAAAATGAGACGGAATAAAGTGGGCTGACATCATCACATGCATGTGGCAAATCCTTAGGGACCATCCAACACCTGACAATGTCAGGTACATCACGAGGAGGAAAGATGTCATTTTCTTAGCAGTTTGTCGAGTAGCAGATGCGCAAGGATCGGACGGCTCGCGTGCATGCACTCCACTCCGTCAAATAGCAGCTGGTGCATTATCTAGAATTTAGACAACACAAAAATATATACTTAATAATAAAGGAGCTATTGCTTCTGGCGGTATGTCACGATAATTGTCCCCAAAATTGCAAAATATTACCCACAAATGTTACCTATAAGTGATAAAAACCATTTCACACATACGAATCCCCGGCCTGGGCCGACCCATGCAGTAGGGACCTCATATATTGTGCTCTGCGCGGTGGAAGAAGACACGGCGCGCCTGTTTGGACCGACCCATGTACGAGCGGCCTGTTTTTAAATTTCGTTTTTATTTTTTATTTTTATTTTCTGTTTCATTTTTTCTACTTTAAATAATTTGAGACTTTAAAAAAGTTTCGAAAATAAAAAAATGAAGAATTTTCAATAAACTAATTAATAAATTATAAAATGTTTGTGAATTCAAAAATGTTCACGATTTTATAAAAAATGTTAGTTTATTTAAGGAATGTTTAAAAATTTAAAACAAACGTTCGGGAAATCAAAAAATGTTCATGATTTTTTATAAAGTTAGTGTATTAGAAAATGTTAATGAAATTGAACAAAATTTCACCAATTAAAAAAAAATATGAATGGAAAAATATTCGCCGATTCAAAAAATGATCTTGCATTTCAAAAATGTTTGTTAAAAAAAATGTTCATGAATTTCAAAAGTTGTTTCACCAACTTTCAAAAAATTGTTTGTCGATTCTAAAAATGTTCGCCGATTCAAAAAAATTGTTTAATAAAATGGTCACAATTTTTATTTATTTTTGCAAATAGTATAAAATATATAAATTCAAAAAATGTTAGTTATTTAAGAAAATGTTCAAGAATTTATAAAATGGTCACAAAAAAAATGTTCACGATTTCAAATGTGTGCATGAGCTTAAAAAATGTTCATGTTTTCACGAAATTAAGAGTGGTAGTGTACTCCGATGATGCAACAAAATGTGGTCATGGTTATTAAAGATTATGATAAATTTTTCTTCCGTTACAGCGCACGGGCCCTTTTGCCAGTAAAGTAAAATTAGCAAGGAGTCCGAACAGTGATAACTAACAACGCGCCTTTATCACTCTGTACTGTAAAATGCCCTCCGTCCCACAACCATCCCCATCACCGGTGCGCGGTGCGCCCCCGTCGTCGTCCGCAATGAATAACGGGCGATGCAAGGTCGGATCGTCGTGCAACCGCGACCTGCCGCGTGCTCCGTGGAGGATCGAAATTTCCACATCCAGTCGACGCACCCGTCGCCCCCAGCCTAACACCCTCACTTGACTCTCACGCGCTACGATCGCGCCAGCTTAGTCGGCGCCTCCTCCTCCCAGCCCCCCACCTCCCCTTGCTCATCCACACCGCCGCCATGCCTCCCCTGCTCCTCCTCCTCGCCGTCCTGCTCCTCTTCGCCGCGGCCAACGCTTACCCATCCACCTGCGGCAACGCCACCTGCGGGAACCTGACCATCGCCTACCCGTTCTGGCTCAACTCGTCCTCGGCCTCCAGCTGCGGCTACCGCGGCCTCGGCCTTGCCTGCGAAGACAACACCACCCTGATCCTCCCCGCCCAGTCCCACCACCGGTACAGAGTCTCGGGCATCGACTACGACACGCACTCGGTCTTCCTCGTCGACGACGTCGAGGCCGAAGACTTCAACACAACCAGCTGCCCGCACCTCCACTTCAACTTCACCATCGACGCCGGCTCGGCGCTGCAGCTTACGCACTCGGACTCCAACATCACCTTCTTCTACAACTGCAAGAAGAACGTCTCGTGGCCCTCCGCCGCGGAATTGATCGGCTGTCCAGAATACAACAAGAGTTCGTACGTGTCAACCGGCGATGGTTACACGGATGCGGCGGACGAGTACGGGTGCGAGGCGGCGGTGGTGGCGCCGGTGCTGGACGTCCATAAGAAGGGCATGATGGATGTGTCTGGGGAGAGAAGATACGTTGAGGTGCTGAAGGGTGGGTTCGAACTGAGCTACAGCCCGCACTCCGTGCAGTGCGGCGCGTGCGAGCGCTCCGGCGGGTGGTGCGGCTACCGGCACAACCAGACGCACGGCGGGGTGGGGTTCGCCTGCTTCTGCGACGGCGGGCCCACGGGGGATCTGTGCGCTAGCGGTACGTATTATGCATTCTCCCCTCCCGCTTTGCATTACCTTTTGCTTGCTCGCTTCGGGTTTCAAAATATGCGCTCCCTTATTTGCTCTGAATGAATGTCGTCAATGCCCTGTTTTTGTTTCAAGGAACATTGACACTAGCATGTGATCTTCAAGCAGAATCAGCTTCTGCAATTAGCAGTCCTTAACAAACTCGACCAGTTCTTAGTCCGCTCGTGCTAGCTGCCTAAAGCCTTTCGTTCTTTGTGGCTCACTGCACTGTAATCTGTTCTCATAGAAACCAGGAGCAACAGCATCGTCTAGCCAACTATGACGCACAGCAATCTAATTAAGTCGTTCTTTATGAACTTCCTGTTAGGTGTTTCTCAGTGGTCCGTTAATTATTAGAACAGCAGCAAGTATTGAAGTCCACAAGTTTCAGCGACGGAGGCAGCGGTGTCAGTCACCACACACGACCTGACAAACGACTCCCGAGGTTGGGTTCACAACACGACGGTAGCTGGAGAGAGGGCCCTCGTTCGCGGATCGACATCGATAGCTCAGCTCAGTGGTGACCGGTGACTGCCCCGCGTGGAATTGATCGCTCGCCGGTTGCTTCTTACGCTTCGCTCCGACTTCCGTGGACGAGGAGTTGCGTGGATTGCCTCCCGTCTTTCGATCTTTCTGCGGCCAATTTGGGAAGTTTGGTTCGGTTGGTACCGGCATCCTCGAAGGTTTTTCCTGCGTTCATACAGAAACATCGCGTGCGCCGGTAACAGGTGGCGCCTGTCAGTGTAGCGGTACTGTACAATTGTACCTTAGGCAATGACCACACATCAACAGACGACGGACATCAGCGTCTCGTACCTACCGGGCTGCTACTACAGTAGGACGACCAGTTAGGTTGCAGCCAGCTATCAGCGAAATAAGTTTTGCAACTTCTATCATTCAAAATCATATATGGGGGAGACAACAACAGAAGCTAACCTTACGGTGCAAGAATAAAAAAATATAACTGAACCGTTGGATCTCGGATTGATGCTCCAGATTGGCTATACCGAGCTGGTGATGCATCTGTTCATTTTCTGAAAACCCGCTGACTTGACACCAAAATAGAAAATAGGTCCCTCCACCAGCTCCCACTGAGAAAATCTGGAGCATCCATCCGAGATCCAACGCTCCGCATTCAGTTTTTCTAGTTTTGCACCACAAGGGCATCTCCAATGCTGACACACAAATTTGCTCTGGCATCGACGGTCATCCAACGCTGTCCGCGTACATTTCAAGCCGAGTTTTAACTAATCGGATAAAATTCATGCGAACACGAGGGATTTCATCAAAGTTCTGATAGAAAATAGCACAAATCATTCATACGTAACATGCAACTAAGTGTAGTACAACAATAGTTCAAATCAAGGAGATTAACCGGATGTTCAACAAGTTTTTCATGAACCGATCATGTCGTCCCACACATACTGCCCCTTCAGCTTCATCCAACAGTATATGTGTGTAAACAACAGCAGTACGTGCGGGCTACACAATGTGTAGAGCAACATTGAATCAATAAATCAATCAATCAACAAGTTGAGTAAGAAGAAGCAAAACTTACGATCTCCTCGGCTGGCACGCGCAATGGCCACCTTGCCTCCAGCACATCAACCGCGCCATAAAACTTGGTGACGGTGGTCTGGATGGCGTACCATTAATATGATAACGACCTCACATTGCGATCATGGATGATGTGCGCCATTGCGCGTGCCAGCCGACATGCACGCGTCGCCAGAAGAGCCCTCGTGTGCTCCCGCCTACGAAATCTGTGGATACGGTCAACCACGCATCGCACAACAACTCATCTTCCATGGTCGAGTACCCCCCATCCTTCGTTATTCTAAAATAATGGCATGGCATTAAAAAATAAGCTCAATGGTATTTGGCCGAACACGTACCGGTTGTGGTGTCCGACATGGACGTCGACAAGGGGGTGGAGTGTACCTGCCTACGAACGAGTCCTGGGTGGACAACGATGTCGTAAAAGGTGATCGGGCGAGTCGGCCTGTGTGCCGGTCGGAGAAGTACAACGTAGGCATCAGAGGAGGAGGGTGCAGATGCAAAGTAAGGAGGATAAGGGGAGGATTGGAAGAAAATGGGACCGGGAGGGGGCATTTAGTGTAGCGGGGGTGCCGAAGTCCTACGTGACTACTATCTAGACTCCCGCAAAGCCCCCCCCCCCCCAAACATTGCTTCCACTTTGCGGGATAAAGTGCCCCCGGACCACTCAGCGGACCGATATAGATCCGTGTTGGATAGCACAACGCGTCCGGACCTCGCGGTGCGGATGATTTGAGGGTCGGCGTTGGAGATTTCCTAAGGGTAGCTTCTATTGCACTACTTGATTATACTGTGATGCATCTTTTGCGGTCTTGATGCATAAGGTTGTAGTTAAATGGTTTTGAAAGAAAAATCTAAGATGATGCATACTGGGGTATCCCAAAAGGATGGATGGGAGGTTTTTTTATAACCACAGACAAACTTCTCCGCCCACCCCCTATCTAGGTGTTAAAAGAGATCAAAACGACTCAACAATTGCAGGATTCATTAGTGGGAATAATTACATTGTCACATTGTACTTCCATAATGGCGGTGAACGCATCAAATGTAATAAGCATGTGCCGAAAGCATGTGATTCACTTTGATTTTGTTTCGACAAACTTTATTTCGTCATGAGCTCAAGGATTATTGGCTTCCCTTGACATGGCACCTATGTTCAGTTAACAAGGAACAACCATGTCATTGGAACTATAAGACAAAATAAAGTTAACATTCATTTAATCACTTTTTAGCGTGACTTGTGATTAACCCAATAATTATTGAGTCGTGTCAGTGTAGGTGATGTTCTCGTCACACACACATGTACAGAAATCGCACGCCATAGGAACCAACGATTTGCCAACAAGCGACCAATGTCGACACTCTACAACAGGATAATTGTTTCTTGATTTTATATCAAACTTTCACATAGGCATTGAAGTCGTACACTACTCGAGTTGAGAACTCTACCACCCAAACAATAAGACCCCACAACACAATTACAACTTTTGAAACCACCGCTTCGGCTTCTACATCAGCCCCGTACCACCTAAGAAGACAAAGATGACACCCCCACCAAATTGTACCATGGCAGCTTATAGAGACGTCGGCACGTCGTTGAGGCTTTCTCTTGCCACACTGCCCGAGGTTACCTCCTCGCGTCCAACACTCTCACTAGTATGATAGTCCTTACAGTAGAAGCTCATCTGACTAGGTCAAGATCTCCTAAGGCAGCGCCACCAAGGATGAAGTGGTGTAGGTGTTTGTGATATCCCGACTTAATAGGAATGATAGCCTACTCATATCAACAAGGTGCACCTTCTTTTCCAAGAAATCATCTGAAAGAAATCTCAAAGTTAAGCGTGTTTGGCTTGGAGCAATTCGAGGATGGATAACTGACGGGGAAGTTGTTCCTAGGTGTGACCGAGTAAGGACAAAGTGCACGGGAAAGACTAGTGTTGGTGTGTGGGGCCAGTCTAGATCCCACGTGCAACGGCCTAGAACCGATGGGTGAACCAGTGGGTTTGGCTAGGGCGTTACAATAGTATAAGAATTGACCCTCGCGATTACATGAGCGTGTGCGGGTGAATGATGACATGGGGACATGTGGCTGTTGGCACTGGCGTGCATAGATGTGTGCCAAGAGGGAACGTTCCTGCTAGGCCAACGGGGACATCAGTTCCTTTGAGGGGGGTGTATGTGACATCTCGGCTTGATAACAATGATAGACTACTCATATCAACAAGGTGCTGCTTCTTTTCTGGATCCCATCTGAAAGGAACTTCAAAGTTAAGCTTGGCTTGCAGCAATTTGAGAATGGATGACCAACTAGGAAGATGCTCTCAGGTGCGCGCGAGTGAGGACAAAGTGTGCAGGAAAGAGTATTGTTGGTGTGTTGGGCCAGTATAGATCACAAGTGTAACGACCTAGAATCGGTGGGTTTGGCTGGGGTTCTACAGCGTTGTCGCTGCCTGCTCCGGCAAAAACTATATATTTTGGCTTTCTCCCCAAGGATCCACAAAACATCGTGGCAAGAGATTCTGGAGAGAGGGCACCCACGATGAAGCCTCTAAGAAGGTGAACAACGCTTGTGGGTGTCATCCTCATTGGATCTCAACCAAGATTGATCAGTGTTTTCACTCAAAGCTATGGTACTCACCCGATCGATGCCATCCACACCGGTGATCGCCTAAGGGCTTACCAAGGTGGTATACTAGATAGGAAGGGTGACTCGTTAACTAATGTCTATATTTATTATTTTTAATGTGTACAAACACCTAATGTGGGAATGTTGTCATCGTTCGGATGTCATAAGAGTGGCAAGTTTTAAACACCACCCTTTGGCAATTATTAAGCCAGAGGTCCGCACTCGGGTTGACATAGTTAAGGTTTGAATGGATGGATCACTCTAAACCTTTGGATTGGGATGACCAATCTGAAAAGACCTACATGATTCCTAGAGGGATTCAACTAGTTAAGACATTCTTCATTAGATCCAGTCTGCTCTCGATACCTCATCTATCGTTTAAATAAGTAAATAGTGACACCGATATAGATTTTGTTGAGGACCCCCATCCAAGCCATAGGAAAGAAGCCACTGGAGTGCGATGCTCAAAGAAAAGTAATAGGTAAACAAGGTTCTATTAGGCCTGCAAGGATGTTTCCCTTTGAAAGATGAGGTCTAGTGGAAGAGTCGAGTCGGGCAAGTTGAGTACTCAGATACGGCAAGGGTGAATGCCCATTTTAAAGCAAGTATGCATTTACCTTATTTTCTAAGATGGAATTAAACTAGTTGGGTTATTTCAAAACACAATTTGTAAATATTATAGGCTCAAGTAAGTGCGCCAATAATCCATGTCCAGACAAGATTTTCATTAACAAAAACAAGAAAAAAAATGAAAATTTACACATGATGCATAAATACTAGCAAGTACGATTGGCCTACTTCTACACCTGATATATCGAATAACCCCTTGAGTCTTTTAGTGGAATAAGTATAATATTCATATTGCAGAACGGAAGTGGGCACAACAGACAACTGATGTATTTCCTAGAGTTTAAATATATGTCGATATTCCAATCTCCATCAAGGTGCCTGCGGAGGGACCCTCTCTTAGTTCAACCTCCTCTCTAGGGATTACCATTCGGTCCATTATGGATAGCTGACAACTCCACATTCACTTTACAAACAACTGGGCGTCTACATGAGCTTCACAAAGAGATCACAAACCAATACTACATAAACATCTAGATCTCAAACGAATGCAATGAGTGAAAAGTAAGTGTCGGATTGATTGAAGTATAGAGGGGGTGAATTGACTAACAAAAACAAGCCCTAGTCGATTTTTAAGTTGATGATAGATTTTAAGATTAGCTAGTAGTTGCCTAGAACATCCTACACATGCAAATCTGATGAGAGTAAAGAGCATAAGCTATACTTGCAACAGTGTAAAGGGATTCATGAAAGGGGTCACCAAACGCTGATTTCCTCTAAGGTTTGAATAGTTACTATTGCCCCATTCCTTGTTGGTGGAGATTCAAACACAAAGTCATAAAACTTTCTGCCACAAAGGTCAAAGCATTGTCAACTTTAGTCACAAAAATCACACTAAGTGTTTGCACACCTATTACACCATGGCTTGGTATTACCAAGGTCAAAGCCTCACTCTCGCCTTCACAAACTTCTTGGTTCTTCACACCATGAGAGCTCCCAAGCAATCTTGGTCGATCTAGGAGGCACACACCAACCAAAGGTAACAAGATAGAGGTTGCTTGGTGGTGAATACATTTCTTGTATTTAAAAAATAATCTCTTGGGTGTTTCAAAGATAATCTTGAAAAACAAAGACAAAAGAGCTAAAAATAACATTAGGGTTGATCTAGACTTCAATCAATCCTACACTTTAATTTGAAAGTCTACACAAGACTTGGTAGGTGTTGAGTGGAATGATGGCGTGGGTGGTGGCACATATAGGATGGACCTAGAAATGTGACCATTAAGCCAATTTTTGCATAGCTCAGAGGCTTCTAGAGTTTCACTCGGAGGTACCAAACATAACTAAGAGTGGAAACTTTACATAGGATCTGAGGGTTCAACCGGAATGTTCCTGGAGGCTCTAATGGAAATAATTAGAGGAAAAACTTATGGGATGACGTTTGAGGATCTGACCAACAATGGTTCAGAGGTCCCGCGTGAGATATAGAACTCTTTTTTGTTGCTTCAAATGATCTAGATAAAAAGCGGTTGACGGATGTGACTGGCAGATAGAACAAAGGAACTAACTCTTTAAAGGATTCAAAGGCTTCGGGTGAAAAGTAGTTGGAGGGTCCAAACCTAAGAATGGAGAGAGTTAGGCAAAGGAAATATGCGACTTTTGAGGGACGAACTTTGATTTCTAAGCACTTTGCAACAAAAGCTTCACCTCATTATAAAAGAACTGTCCCATTTACCTAAGGACTCAAGTGATCTTGGACACCAAAAGCTATGGAAAATCCTTAACCTCGTTGACAATTTTCCTGAGATAAAAGAGGGGTCAAACCATCCTCCTAGCTTGTATCTCGTGGCACCTAAGGTGGTCACTGTCGGTGTCAAAACCGGCAGATCTCAAGTAGGGGGTCCCGAACTGTGTGTCTAAGGATCAAAGGTAACAAGGAGGCAGGGGACACGATGTTTACCCAGGTTTGGGCCCTCTTAATGGAGGTAATACCCTACTTCCTGCTTGATTGACTTTGATGAGTATAGGGGTTACAAGAGTTGATCTACCTCGAGATCGTAATGGCTAAACCCTAGATGTCTAGCTTGTATGATTGTGATCGCCTATGGATTAAACCCTCTGGTTTATATAGACACTCGAGGGATCTAGGGTTGTACAGAGCCGGTTACAGATAAAGGAAGGTACATCATCCGAACACCAAGCTTGACATCCATGCGAAGGAGAGTCCCATCCGGACACAAGGAAAGTTCTTTAATCTCATATCTTCATGGCCCATTACTCCGGCCCATATCACATAGCCCGGACGCCCGAGGACCCTTTAGTCTAGGACTCCCTCGGTAGCCCTTGAACCAGGCTTCAATGACGATGTATCCGGCGCGCAGATTGTGTTTGGCACTGCAAGGTGGGTTCCCTTTTCGAATACTCCAAAGCAGCTTTCCGCATGCAAGTTGTATCCGGCTCTGCTTAACATGTACAACCCTAAGCTGTAAAAAGCAACAATACTTAAAATAAGTCACGTCCATGGGCCACTTTTTTGGTGAGACATTATGTTCTGGCCTTATTATTATTTCGAACCGTTTTACGGCCTCGTTTCGCATTTCGAGGCACGGCCAATGACATGTCTTGTCAAAGCAGAGATCATGTCCCCTTATCACGTGATTCTCATCAATACGGGTTTTGAGTAATCCAATCATGCTGTTCACATGTCCCCTTGGGAATAGGAGAGATTTAAGGCTTATGAGGGGGCACTTGATATTCGCTACCTCTATAAGAGGACAAAAACCCATCTGTTCACCTTACGCCTTCTTATCCCTCTGCCTTCCAATCCCCCGAGCTCCAGCACCCAAGTTCCAAACTTTCCCTCCACCCCAACTTCTCTAGCAATGGCCGGATCTAGCTTTCACGGCAAGTGGATGGCCTCCTACATAACGGAGAAGAACATCCAGGATCTGTGGGAGGCGAGGTACCTGACGGCGGAGATCAAACACAGGCTTCCAACCCCAGGGCAGGTCATTCCCACCCTAGAGCCCGGTGAAAGGGTGGTTTTTATCCCCCACTTCCTCTGAGGACTTGGATTCGCCCTTCACCCCTTCGTCTGAGGTCTCATGTACTATTACGGGCTAGATTTCCACGATCTGGCCCCGAATTTCTTCCTCCACATCTCGGTGTTTATTGTCATGTGTGAAGAATTTCTCCACGTCCCTCCACACTTTGGCTTATGGCTCAAGGTTTTTAATGTGAAGCCGAAGGCGGTAGAAGGCCAACACGCCGAGTGCGGTGGCGCCATGGTGAGCAAGGTCAACCATGCTACCTGGCTCAAAGGAAGATTTGTGGATACTGTCAAGGTGTGCAGCAGGAGTGGTTCTATATCACCGAACCCCGCGGCACCAAGTGGGCTACTGCTCCTGCCTTCAGATCTAGACCTCCGCTGCGGCTCGCATCCTGGACCAACAAGGGCCTAGATTGGGGATCCCTTGACGAAGTGTCGACACTGCAGAAGCGTATCAAGGGCATGATAAAAAAGGACATCACCCTTGCTGATGTGATTCTGGTGATGCTCATCCGCCGAGCTCTCCCTTGCCAACGACGGCCTCTCAAAATGTGGGAGTTCAATCCAGAGGGGCACGGACCCTGCAACACTTCTTTGGTACAACGCACAAAGGGATCTAGAAGCTGCTCCTTAAGAAGCAGAAGACATGGCCACGGACGTCCGACGACACCAGCCTTGACTGCAACAATCCGGCATCCCCAGTAAGTATCATATTTCCGAACACTACTTAGCTTGTCGATCTTATGGAGGGGTCCTGAAAATTCCATCTCCTGAACAAGACTGGATAAAGAAGGCCGAGCGGATTAAGTGTCTGGCCTCGCTCCCCCAAAACCCAGCCGATCCTCTATTAATGAAGATGCTGGTCTCGGCGCCCTACCAGGCACCGGCAAAGAAGGACAAGAAGAATAAGACCAAGGAAGCCGAAGGCGACCTCCATCCCGAAAAAACTTTGGACGCCATGTCCGGAGGAACTGAAGCTCCTTTCTCTCGCGAGGAAGACGAAGACGAGGAGGAGGAGGAGGAGGAGGAGGAGGAAGCAGAGAACCCTCCTCCCAAAGGGAAGAAAAGAGCGGCCTCCATAGATCTAGAGGAGGGGGCATCCAAAAGGGGAAGGATATCCCTCTTCGATGACTCGGATTCGGGCACCGAGGCCGTTCCCAAGCACCGCCCTCGCACCAAGCCCCTTGCCGAATCGTGAGTACTCTCAGATGCCTTGTATACATCTAATATTTCTTATAGATTATAAGAACAATATCCAATTTCACACTCCAGACCGGCTCACGACATTCCTCAAGAATCATCGTCATCGGGGTATCTTTCGCCGGAGAAGATGGAAAGCGAGATGCCTCCACAAGCTTCCCCGCCTCCTAGGGCGGACGATCCTGAGGTGTCATCCCTAAGGATTTCTTCGGGCTTCGAAAAAGTGCGGAAAGGACCAATGCGGCACCGGAGGCTGCCGAGAACATGGGGGCCGCAACCCCCATGGAGACCGGCCATGGGGGTCCTGAGTCATCCGACCCTCAGCTGGATACTGTTCCGGAGACCCAAACGGTTCTGGAATCAGATCGGCAGCCCCCTCTGCCGGAGGGCGAGATGGCGACCTCTACGAATGCAGAGGCACCGAACAAGCTGATGGATGCACTGCAATGTGCATCTGTCTTGGAGGAGCACCGTACCTTAATGGGTACGGTGGTTGAAAAAGTTTAGTCCGCTAAGAGCGGACTGGATGAAGCCTTCACGAGCCTACTAACAGGCTTCGAGGTATGCGATGTAATGTCTTTTAGCCGCTTTCCATAAAAAAATCTGCCTATATATAAAAATAGCCCCCGAGACTATGTTTAGCCAATGAAAAGGGCAATCAGAGGGTCTATAGGTATCCACAGTAAATAACATACTTAGCCTTTTTGATAAAAAAATCAGGCTTCACTATTAGCGGCGACCGCTCAGGCCGCCGAAGTTTATGAACTGAAGCGGAAACAGCAGCTGGTCGATGAGGACAATATCCAGATTAATAAGCGGCTCGATGAAGCGCAAGGTATGTTTCAAGTGCTCCATATTCCATGTAATTAGTTTGAAAATGCTTAATTGAAGCTCATGCGCTGCTATATGCATAATTGCAGATGGCGCTACTGAGGTGGAGACCCTCAGGAGTGACCTTGCCCACGCGAAGGAGCAGGCAAGGGTGAGCGATGCGGCTGCTGAGAAAACGGCTGCGAATTTGAAGGATGAACAGGCCACCTGGCGCTATTTCGAGGAGCGCGTATCCAAGATTGAGCAAGAGCTCAAGGACGCAACTCACAAGTGCGAGCACCTCGAGGAGGGGAATAAAGCGAAGGCGGCCGAACTCTCCAAGGCCCTTCAGGACGCCCAAGAGGCAAGGTCCGAATCCCGAGCGGCTCGCGAGGAGCTCCGACAGGCCGGACAGATAGTGGCTGGTAAGCCCTTTCTTTTACAGTCTAAGTTTCGCGATCAGAGGTATGCCTTACTTAATCGACTATGGAGTTCTCCAGATTCCTTTGCGGATCTACCGAAGAGCGCCACTAACGCAGTGCAATTCTATCGGGCCCAGGAGGGGCATGGGATGGAGAAGCTATTCTGGTCGCAATATACGACGCAGGAGCGTTCAATGTTGTTGAACGACCAGATGGCGCAGTGGGCCGAGATGCACAAGATGTCCGGATCGGCCATGAAGGAGGTTATACTCCGGCTGTGGCTGGCTGAACCCGTTCCGAGCAGTTATTTTGGCCTAGTGCGGCGACTCATCGATGTCGTGCCCCGAATTGACGCCATCAAACAGTCGGTGTGCATAGAAGGTGCACAGAGGGCCTTCACCCGTGTCAAGGTGCACTAGACCAAGATGAAAGCCACCATTGTCACGGTGGAGGGTCCTCCCGAAGGCAAGGACCACCGCACGCTGGAGCGTTATTTAAACAATGTCCTAGAGGGTGCTCGCTTGATAGAGGTGAATGCTCAAAGGACAGTATATTTGAATGAATGAATCTGAATGACCGGTCATGTGTATGATAGATATTAAGGCTTTGTAATATATTTGTACCATTATATGAAGTTGCTTTCCTCCTGTGCGGCCATTTTTGTATGCTTGAGAGTTTTCCAGTCGTCGGCTTCGACCCCCACGTAGATGCTACGGGGGTGTTCGGAATAGCACATGAGCACTCTTGACCCAACGTCTTGGTCCGTGAGGGAGGTGTCAGTGCGGCGAACTAGGCAATCAGACTATACGGATTTACCGCTCTCACTTAGCCATAGGAGTTTGACGATGGGGCTATAAAATATATGTGACTATCCGAATGCGGATGCGTTACGTATATGACTGGGAAAACAGTCCTTCGTTTAAAACAGAAAATCGTTAAAGATTTAGTAAGTCACAGAACTGCTGACCGGCTCTCGCCGCATCATGACAGTCAGTTTCCAGCTTTCTCTACTGAGGTGCTTGACCAGATGAACCAGAAACACAATCGCAATAGTTCTCCCTTTACTACCCTAGCTGAACAAACGGAACGTAAGGTAGCAAACACAGGAGCCAGGCAACCCAACTATTGACCAAAGACATGATTCGGAGTTGATGCATATAATGCCAAGCTCGGGACACCGAAGTGTGCTACAAAGCTGTTCGGGCTTTTGTTTAGCGGCACATATGTGGTCGTATAGAGCCCCTGGCAATGGGTGTCGAGGTATGTGTGACAACTAGAGAGACGGAGTACAGTTTTATGAATAAAGTTGATACCAAAAAAATTGTCCCTACTAGGACTTATTGATACGTCAAGACGTGATCTTACAGAGGGTACCATAAGCACCAAAATCATTTTACATACCGGGGGTCTAATAATAAGGAGAAAAGTTTAGTACAGGTCCTTTAAATAAGGTTTGGTCCAAAGAGTCCTTTGGATGTCCTGCCGCATGTCTGCACCGCTTTCGCCTTGTAGAGAGCGGTTCCTTAAAGGGAACGGTCTTCTGTTTCCCGTACGAAACCGGGCTTGAAGTGAGTCCTTGTAAGTCCGTAGGATACATGGGCTCGAATGCACTTGTGGTAGAAAAGTAAGCGAAGAAGAGTGGAAGATCATACAGGGTCGAGCTGTACTATAGACCTTCCCGTATTGTGCCTCCGCTGAATGCTCAAGGTATTTGAGTGTGTAATGATGCATGCGCGGTACAAATTCCGCGGGTGTGCGCGGTGATCGACGGAGGCGAAACTGCTAATCTAGCTCTGGAAGTACCGAGCCGCTAGCTTGCGAGACTGACCGGACTCTTTTAACAAAGTCTGGCGGTTTGATGGCCGACGAGGTGTGCGGTTTGAGTGGGCCGCTTTGTACCTCGGCTGCGAGAGCCACGGTGTGCTCCTCAGTGTGGAGGGAGCGTTCATGTTTCCATTGACAGTTATAATGCCGCGTGGACCTGGCATCTTGAGCTTTAAATAAGCATAATGCGGCACCGCGTTGAATCGAGAAAACCGGTCTGTCCGAGCAGTGCGTGATAGCCACTTCGGAAGGGTACGATATCGAAGATCAAGTCTTCACTGCGGAAGTTATCGGGCGAGCCGAAGACAACTTACAATGTTACTGAGCCCGACCAACGGGCCTCTACGCTAGGTATTACTCCTTTAAAGGTAGTTTTAGTGGGCTTGATTCTTGACGGACCAATACCCATTTTGCGGACGGTGTCCTGATAGAGCAGGTTAAGGCTACCGCCACCATCCATGAGGACTCGCGTGAGATGGAATCCATCGATGATTGGGTCGAGGACCAAAGCTACCGATCCTTCATGATGGATGTTGGTCGGGTTGTCCTTTCGATCGAAGGTGATCGGGCAAGCCGACCATGGGTTGAATTTTGGGGCGACCGACTCTACGGCGTAGACGTCCCTTAATGCGCGCTTGTGCTCCCGTTTGGGGATGTGGGTGACATAGATCATATTTATTGTTTTGACCTCAGGGGGAAATTGCTTCTGCCCCCCTGTGTTTGGTGGGCGAGGCTCTTCATCGTCGTCCTCACTGAGCGGCCTTTTCCCCTTATGTTCGACGTTAAGCTTGCCGGCCTGTTTAAAGACCCAACAGTTTTTGTTGGTGTGATTGGCAGGTTTATCGGGGGTGCCATGAATCTGGCAAGGCCGATCAAGTATTCTGTCCAAACTAGATGGACCATCCTTGTTTCCTTTGAATGCCTTCTTCCCCTGACCGGATTTTGAGCCACTGAATCCGGCATTCACCACCGTGTCTTTGGTATTGTTTTGATGCTTGTGCTTGTCGCGTCGTGGTTTGCCATTGCCGTCCCTGGCTTCAGAGGTGCCTGGGTCGCTGGTGCTATTGCTTCTACGAGTGAGCCAACTATCTTCTCCCGCGCAAAAGCGGGTCATAAGTGCGGTAAGGGCTGCCATGGACTTCGGTTTCTCTTGGTTGAGGTGTCGGTCGAGCCACTCATCTCGGACACTGTGTTTGAAGGCCGCGTGGGCTTCGGCGTCCGGACAATCCATGATATGGTTCTTTTTAATTAAGAACCTGGTTCAGAGCTTCCGGGATGATTCACCGGGTTGCTAGATTATGTGACTAAGGTCATCGGCATCCGGGGGCCGAACATAGGTACCTTGGAAGTTGTCTCTAAAGGCGTCCTCCAAGTCCTCCCAGCTGCCAATAGAGTTTTCTGGGAGGCTATTTAGCCAATGCCATGTTGGTCCCTTTAGTTTTAGGGGGAGGTACTTGATGGCATGTAGGTCATCACCGCGGGCCATGTGGATATGGAGAAGAAAGTCTTCAATCCATACTACAGGATCTGTGGTGCCATCTATGATTCAATGTTCACAGGTTTAAACCCTTCTGGGAACTGGTGCTCCATTACTTCGTCGGTGAAGCATAGGGGGTGTGCGGCTCCTCTGTATCGGGCGACGTCACGACGCAGTTCAGATGGAGTCTGTATGCGGTTTTCGGCCCAGGTGAGGTTGTGTTTATCGCGCCAGGCCTGATGGATGTCTTCTTGCACTAGTGCGCGTCCCCTTGATCCATAAATTGATCTAGTATGACCGGCTCTATTGTCCAGGTCATGTCGCAGGTCATGTGTGTGCCTTGCAGCCGCTGTTTCTCTGCCTCTAGGGCGAGGTGGCGCCGGTTGGTGTTCGGCTTGTGTTGCCGCTCTATCCCTGCCACGAGGTGGTCGGTTAGGACCGTCAGCAACGTTATGCGCTATCGATATAGGCTCTGGGACCTCATCGTCGAATTGGGAGAGCAACCTGCGGTTTGAGTAGCTATTAGTTGGGCGCTCGAGGCCGTATTCCTCGGTTGCGAAGACATTAGTCCATCTGTCATTGAGTAAATCCTGATCGGCTTGAAGTTGTTGCCGCTTCTTTTTCAGGCTTCTTGCTGTGGCTATTAGTCGGCGTTTAAAGCACTCTTGTTCGAGGGGGTCCTTTGGTACGATGAAGTCTTCGTCGCCCAGGCTCTCATCCTCTTCTGAGGTCGGTAGGTAGTTACTATCTTCCGAGCCCTCATTCCGATGGGATCATCGAGGTTGACTTTCCCCTCTTCCCGATCATCCTGTTCGGATGTTGGCTCGACTAGGGCGTCTTGCTCTTAGGCATTCTCCGGGGTGTTATTGTCTCCGGTGCCGGTATTGCTATCTTTTTTGCGACGTGATTTTGATCTGCACCGGTGACGTCGACGCTTCGGAGGTGCGTCAGCAGGCTCGTCCTCGAGATTCTTCCCATCGTTGGCGTCATTCTCTTTGGGTGTGTCCACCATGTATACGTCATACGAGGAAGTGGCCGTCCAGCGTCCGGTAAACGGGGGGGGAGGGGGGGTCTAGCTTTGCTCCTCTACGGCATCGTCGTCCATACTGTCGATGTCTTCGGAGGCGTAATCTAGCATGTTGGTTAAGTCATCGATAGTGGCTATAAAGTGGGTGGTGGGTGGGATGTGAAATTCCCCGCTCTCAGCCCTAGTGCGGGCTGGGCGTAGTCTGGCAGCGATCCTTCTGTAATGGCGAGAGATCACATTAAGTCCAGGGCCTCGTTTAGGAATGAGGTTTGGACAGGGGAGCGAGAGTCCGTGGAGCGGGGCGGGACAGGAGTTCCCAGGCCGAGCTCGCGTAACACGGACCCCGAGAGTTCGGATCCGGTGTTCGGGGAGGAGTCCGGCCTCGTGTTGATGAAGGGAGCCGGGTATAACTCCGGGTCTGCCGGTGAAATGACCCCCTCTGTATCTCCGGTGTTGAGCTCTATGGCTGCAGAGAGTCCGACGGGCTTTAAACTCCCGTCTTCAGACTCGTCGAGGTGTTCCGGATCTAGGACCAGAACTGCGGTTGAGGCCACGAACCTTTGGAAGATCAAGTCTCCTCGGATATCAGCGACGTAGTCTAGGTTTCCAAAATGATCTAATGACCAGGGGCGTAGCTGTCGATCTGGTCCAGATGGCCAATCGAATTGGCACGCAGTACGAAGCCACCGAATACGAAGATTTGGCCGGGGAGAAAAGTCTCCCTCAGGACGGTATTGATGTGGATGGTTGATGAAGCCATCGAGCCTTCTGGTGACGACACAGTGGAACTCTCAATGAAAGCACCAATGTCGGTGTCAAAACCGACAGATCTCGGGTAGGGGGTCTCGAACTGTGTGTCTAAGGATCGAAGGTAACAAGGAGGCAGGGGACACGATGTTTACGCAGGTTCGGGCCCTCTTAATGGAGGTAATACCCTACTTCCTGCTTGATTGACTTTGATGAGTATAGGGGTTACAAGAGTTGATCTACCTCGAGATCGTAATGGCTAAACCCTAGATGTCTAGCCTGTATGATTGTGATCGCCCCTATGGACTAAACCCTCCGGTTTATATAGACACCGGAGGGATCTAGGGTTGTATAGAGTCGGTTATAGATAAAGGAAGGTACATTATCCGAACGCCAAGCTTGCCATCCACGCGAAGGAGAGTCCCATCCGGACACGGGGAAAGGTCTTTAATCTCATATCTTCACGGCCCATTAGTCCGGCCCATATCACATAGCCCGGACGCCCGAGGACCCCTTAGTCCAGGACTCCCTCAGTGACCACTTAGAATAAATATTACTACCTTTAATCAAGTTATCATAGATCATGAAAACACTAATGGCAACGGATGCACTTCCACAAAAGCAAATTATGATCAAATCTCACACTATGTAGCTCATGCAATGGGATGATTGGAGAGGAGAGGAACAACTGAGAAGATCAACAAATGACACCTAGGTCCACAAGTTGTTTTTATCACTTATATCAAAGAAACAATGGGGAAATTTCACATCCACCCCCGCCCCCTCGTTGCGAAAGGAAGACATAAATAAGGGCCCTAGATTTATGCCTATCGAGGTGTTTCTATGTAGTCTAGAGGTGCCTGAGGACCAAAGTTTGGCCATGTCCGTAAGTTCTTGGACTCGCTTGGAGTCCCAGCCAAAATCCATTTGAGAGGTGCTAGAGAACTAGAACAAACAACACAAAAACATCGTAACCTTCTCATACGAACTTGTTTTCGATGATCTTGGGCTTGTATTGAAGCTAGTAACAAGCTCTACATCAACCACTCTATATTTTCAACCAACAAACTGCTACACCTCCTTTCATCACCATTGATGGGAGAGAGAGATGCTCAAGTTGGCCTTTAGATATCGTCGACGTTGCAGTCACTTCGCAGATCACCGCCATTGCATTCACCTCGTGAATATTTCACCCCACTCGTTGGGAAGGAAGGCATAAATAAGGGTCCTATAGATTTGTGCCTATCAAGGTCTCTATCAATTCTAGAAGCTCTAGAGGACCGGAGTTCTGGCCATATCCATAAGTTTCAGGACTCGTCTGGAGTCCCAGCCAAAGTCCATTTGAAGGTTCTAGAGAACTAGAACAACCAACAAAAAAACATCATAACTTTCTCATTCGAACTTTGTTTTTGATGATCTTGGGTTTGTATTGAAGCTAGTAACAAGCTCTACACCCTCGTAGGGGTAACCACGCAAGATTTTCAACCAATGAACTGCTACACCTCCTTTCATCCTCGTATGTAAGTTGGTCTTTCTGATTTGATCAATGCTGGAGTCACTTTGCAGATCGCCACTATTGCAGGCACCTCATGAATCTTCCTAGCACGTCCATGGGGTCGTTACTCTGACATCAACCACCACGCCCCACGTCGGAGGGATTGATCCCTAGACAGGTCTGCTCCATTGGATGGATCAAGCACGCGGTCGCACCATGGCAAAGTTGCGAGGACTTGATGGTAGCCACCACTTTAAGACGTTACTCAGGATCACAGCCGGATCCGTCCTTCGAGGCCAAATTAGGTCGCACGCCTCACTACCCGTGAGGATGGCCCACCACATTCTATGGCATCACCTGAGCCGAGCGTCAGGACGGGGTCCCCTGTTCCACGACCTTTGGGTAGCACGCCACCATGTCATGTGTGGTGTTGGCTCATATGCATGGCCTCATAGATCCTCGCGTCCTTGTTCCCGGTGGCGCACACCATCGTTGCTCCATCCCGAGTCATGTGTTGCGACAATGGCGACAAGTGCAACGACGGCTACCTGCTCATACTAGCATGAAGGGGCGTTGGACTTACCCTCGCCCGCCTACATCTACCTAGGGGTGGACACAAGCACGTCAAGGACATCGGGGACATGATCACCAATGATATGTTGGGCGGGGATCAGGTTTATGGTTTGTCTATAATGCAACACACGCATAATTATTGGTAGGAGGAGTGGCTCTCTTCCAGCGCAACCACTCCTCCCTCCAAACCAGTGGTAGGAGACGGACAAAAGTGGGGTTGCGCAAAGTCAGTGTACTTCCTTCAGCTCGGGAGAACGAAACGCGGTATTGTCGTCGCCGTCGCCATGGAAGAGGGGGGTGATCACCGTGGTTGTGGCGTCGTCCTTAGATCGAGTGGTCGTTTCATTCAATGAATGGAAGGGAAGCTCAACTGATAAAAATCTTACTCCGATGTAACAAACTCAAATTAATGAGGCCTCTGCCGATACACCCTTAAAAGTTTTCATGAATCTTAAAGCTACTTTAAAAAGCTAAGCTTATTAAGTTGATTTATTTGGATATAAAAAACTATATAATCCTTTTATATTAACTAGTAAAGATCCTGTGTGTTGCAATGGGGGAAGAAAATACCACACTTCTCTAACACAATAACTATGACTTAAGGCCTTTTGGGTACACATACTTTATTTCAACACATGGCATCCCATTGGTGTCGACACTTATCCTCCTTTTCACCCTCATTGATGATGGCCTCAATGCTCACACAATCACAACGCGCTTGAACATTGTCAATCCTAAGTCGTTTCTCTCGGCATAAGATGGGAAATTTGCTTTTTTTTCTTGTGAGGTTTCGGTGAGGTGTGCATGTGTGGTTACAGAAGATTTCTTTCGTCTCCAATTGTAATTTTGTTCTGGTGATTATATCAGTCCGGATCGACACCGATATGAAAGAAAGACGAATCATGCGCTATTGGTTAAGGTTGCGCCCTAAATTTTTTAAATGGCTAGCAGGTAAAATAACATCATATTCAGACTACATGTTTTTTTTAATCAAATTATACATATAACATGTTAAATTTACTGTTTAAAAGATATAGATATTTTTAGAAAGCATATGATGTTTATTGTTGGTTGGTTAACCCAATTATCAGGGAGTTTTCTGCAAAAGCAAATAAATCTGACTTAAACTAGTCTACGGATTAATTACCAAAAATATCGAGGTAGGGGGGGGGGGTCTGTAAAAACAAAAGTCTAATTGAAATTTGGACAACGGGTTGATTGGAAAATAGTATGACTGATCAAGAATAACTATTTCATTTCTTTATTAGTAGGTAATAGAGGGGGAGCCTTTTATTCTCTTCACCTTTAATATGCATCAAAATCCGTAAACTTTTTTAACGGTGTACCGAAGCAAAGTTCTGAAAACAAAATAATAAGGCAATCGAAATACGCCAATACCGTCCCAAAGTGCGCAGAAAAAAAGTAGCACACTCGTAGACGCTTGATGACGCGTTTTGAGTTGGTAGCAAAAATGTCTTGTGCACAAAGGCAGATAAAAATATCAGCTATTGATCGGGCTGGAGGTCAAGTCAACTAGTGAAGCCATGGCATGACGTAGGAGGCAGGAATCATGATCCATTTGGCTTTTCTGCCAACAGCAAAGTGACCCAAGACGAGGAGACCGACTTTGCTTCGGTCTTCCTCCAATCGAAAAGAAAAAAAAAAGCTCACCCTACCCCTAGTGGCACACCAACCAAGCAAAATTTCCACCAGGCACAGTCGTGCCCGCGATTTAAATACGGCGTCGCTCGCCAGAACCAGTGGCGTGCAGGACCGAGCAGAAAACAGCCAGATTCGTCTTCCTCCTCTCGCCAATGGCTCACCTACCACCACACTCGCTCTTCCTCCTCTTCCTCGCCGTCCATGTCTTCGTCGCCTCCCATGGCTCCCCTCTTCCTCCGTCTAATGCCTACAATGATTCCGTGTGCTCGGAGTCGATCAAGTGTGGCGGCGTTGACATCAAATATCCATTCCATCTGTCGAACGCGACTCAAGCAACACCCGATTACACATCCCAGTACGCATGCGGGTACACCGATTTGAAGATCTTCTGCCAAGTCGAGGGGAGAATCGAGACCCCAATCCTTCAACTCGGCCAAGACGAATTACACAACTACACAGTTCTGAACATCTTCTACGACAGCCGCACCATCATTCTCGGGGACACTGAAACCCTTGGCGGCGGCATGTGCCCCACAGTCACCCACAACGTGACATTCGGCAAGGAGTGGCTGAACTACACCGGCTTCTTGGAGGAGCTCACCTTCTTCTTCGGCTGCTACTCCACAGAGGGCGATCACCTGCCACCTGATTCTCCGCTAGAAAAGTTCCAGATCGACTGCAAAGGGTTCAATCCGCCTGCAGGCAGCGGAGACGGTGTTTCCTTCGTCTTCACCTCTGAGGAAGGCAACGTCTCTCGAGAGTACGAACTGGCTGAGTACTGCAGCCAGAAGGTCATCGTGCCGGTACTCGAGAAAAATGCTCGTAGAAGTGGTCCGCTCGTGTTGCCGAGGGATTACGGTGTCGTGCTTGAGCAAGGGTTCGAGTTGGAATGGAAGCAGGGCAAGGAGCAGCAATGCCAGCAGTGCGAGGAATCCCACAAGGGACGGTGCGCCTTCAACGAGAAGAAGGAATACCTTGCTTGCTTGTGCTCCGGCGGGATCTGCAAGAATACAAACCCTCCATCATCAGGTCAGTCCTTCACAACCGGCCCTTCAATTTTATTCACATCTGCAAACAAACGGCCGATAACAACGGTCTCAGCTTGCCAATTGCCATTTCGCCGGAAGACAAAACCACCCAATTCCGTCGTGTGAGCCCACACGCAAGTTCATCTAGAGTAGACAAGAACGATGAGTAATTTGACACATGCCGTTTTTGTGCTTTCTTATCTGGAGCAGTGGCTTGTCGATCTGCAACTCGTTAATAACCTCCTGTCCTGCCCCTCTCCGGTGTGTGTGCAGGCGCGGTACTGCCGCTGGCCCGTTGCAAACGCCAGCCTGATTTAATCGGAAATTCATTTCAGTTTCAGTTTCAGTTTCAGGGGCGCTTGTGCCTGAAAAACGAACGAAACCAAGAGCGCGTCCGACCATTTCGAAAAAAGAATAGCGCGTGGGGTAGGGCAGAAGCGGTAATAATATTCGTTCCCCATTTCGTCAGTCGTCAGTCGACAAGGATGGTTCCCGACCTTTTCCACAACCCATGTTCCCCACTTTGCATCGAAGCGCGCCAGCTCCTGACTGTGGGGTTCATTATCATCAGGCGGACCGCTGCCTCGCGTTCGAGAAGCTCTTCTGGAGCTTTTCTTCTTTTCTTCTCTGTGCTTCCGGGGCTGGACCGAACGCATATCCTCAGCAGGTCTTCTGAAGAGAGTTGACGGGTTCCTGGTTCTTTCTGTAGCTGGGAGGGATCCAGCTTGGGTTACCACCAACACCAAGTGCACTGTTTTTACAGAGACTATTAAGAGAAGTTAGCGAGCGATTCCCAAATTAAAAACCTGCCGTGGGAGACAAAAGTAAAGTAGATATCGGCGACTAGCTAGAACTAGAAGCCTTTCTTCCACGCGGCTGAGCCAATAAAGTATACCACACTAGTCTCCACGGAACAACGACGGGAGGTACCAGTACAGCAGACGACTTGCGTGGCACCCTCGCGTTATGTATGCGAGACACCGGACTGGTCAAAGGTTGCCAGCCGCCGGAGAAACTCGCAAGGCCTTCACCACTTATAAACGGAGGCGGGCAGCGCCAAGAAACAAACGACCCAGTGCATCCACCAAACCAAGGGGAGGGAAAAAGTGACCCTCGTTCGCCTAACTCCATTAGCCCATAGCCATGCCTCTCTTGATATGCCACCGGCTGCTGCTGGTTCTCCTCCTCTGGGTCGCCGCCTCCCATGGCGATTCATCTGATGATGGTACTTACGACACCTCCATGTGCCTGAATCAAAATTACACCTGCGGAGGCGTGAACATCACCTACCCGTTCTATCTCGCCGGGGAGACAAAAGATGTCAAGGGCAACGCCAACTCCTACTGTGGCTACCCTGGCCTGGGGATCCTCTGCGACGACGAGAAGCCCATCCTGCAGCTCAACGGCGCCGCCAACTACACGGTGACGAGCTTCGACGACGCGCTCGCAACGCTCTCTCTAGCCGATCCGGAAGTCGAAGACGGCAAGCCCTGCCCGAGACCAAGAATCAACCGCAACATCACTTTTCAAGAGGGATCGCTGCTGTTCTTTCCTGACAGCGCGGTCGATTACCTTATCTTCTTCATCGGCTGCAACTTCAACTTTACCTTCTACAAACCGACTAGCATCTACCCGATCAGCTGCGAAAGCTTTGACGATGGTCCTGGTCCTGGGCTATCGTTTGTGCTTCCGGATGATGCAGTGCCCGCCGGCAACTGGGTGCAAGCGTGCAACCAAGTCATACAATTGCCTGTGCACAAATACGGCGAGATCAACCTTACTGACCCTGGATGGACAAACGGGAGTAGATATGCCAGTGTTCTTCGTCAGGAATTCCAGCTGGGATGGAACGAGAGCGCGAAGCCCCCAGCATGTACCCAGTGCGAGGGATCCAATTCCAGGGCAAGGTGCGGTTACAGCCGGACAGGGGATTTCATCGGCTGCTTGTGCCCTGACGGCCGAGTACACTCCGATAATAATTGCAATAAAGCCCGTAAGTTCTCTGAATCTGAAGCTTTTTCTTTGCAGAAGTTGCGTGTTTCTAGCCTGCCCTGCCCTGCCTCGGTTTCAAAAAAATAAAAAAAAAACGTATCCTTAATTTACACCGCCTCTTGGAGAAATACCTCACACACATGCTTTCTCACCAACTAGAGGGTCGAGTGCAGGGCCTAAACATTTCTTATCGCTGTAAACAAAGCCTATCAGACCACATAAATCTAAGCCTTCAGTTCCGTCAGTTTGACTTCCAGGTGTGAGAGAGCCTGCAACCCTTTTTTTGGCGGGGGCGAGAGAGCCTGCAACTTACACCAACTTGTACTGTTGCATATACTAGATGTTGAGTTTTTTTTTCCTGTGGCATGGTAATGGTTCGGGTTAATAGTACATGAACGGAAGCCCAGCCAATTCTAACTCGTAGACGAGACCAATTCCCGCTCCGATTTGGACGTGATTGCTTCATGTGAAGTAAACACGTTCTATTTTACTCTTCTTGTATCTGGCGGGGAACACATTTCTACTACTCGAATGACATGTATAGGATTGTGCGCATGTTTTCCACGGGTGTTGTCGGAAAATTAGACGCCATCTTAACCATTCCGCGGACATGCCTTTGTTTTCTCTTCGGATATGAAATTTCTTAGCCGCTGCTGAAATTTGTCTTGGTCCACCGAGGACCTTTTTTTTGCGACCGAGTAGTTGGCCAACTAGAATCCTGAGAAATCCATGACACCTCCACAATATCTCCATCTTCTTCGTCTCATCCAGTTCCGACTTTAGCGGTGATGATACATCTGGTTGCAGAGCCATGCGGCTCTAGGACTGGATGCGACGCGTGGGCACGTCGCAAGTGGTGAGGTATGAGGAGAAAGTGAGGTGGGCTTCAATGAGGAGGTTAAACAGGAGTAGGGGCTCCTCGGTGAGGGCGTGGGAGAGAGGAGAAGGAGTTGCGACCAGTGTCAGAGCTTCATGAGGGCCATACAAGGCCCCCCCTCCCACCCAAGAAATGGGCCCAAGCTCCGCAACTAGGTATGACATGTTGCTTGGTGGGAAGTCGTTCCTTTCAATGTGTACCTTAATTTGGCGGCTAACATGTGGGCCAACTTGCTATCATACCAGCATGTCAACCACTAAAGTCAAGGTGTATCCCAATGGGAAGGGGGGGCGAGATTCGGCTTGGACTATGATTATGGTTTATATCTCATGGTTGTGGTTGATTTATCAGGTCATTTAGTGGTGAAGAAATTTGGCATTGACGGATCAAAATTAGGCCCATCTCGACGAGCCAATTTGTGGTAATAATGTTTGACCTATCTCAAACCTCAAACTTCTATTGAAGTCACCACTAACCGCCGAATTTTCCGCCCATTAGTGGTGTTCTTGCCACTGATGGCTCATTGGTTGCCGGTCACAAATTTTCGGCTACTAATGGTTGCTTTTGTAGTAGTGACTCTTCACTAATGCAAGCATGCAGCCAAACCAGTTGTCATCTCTTTAGGACATGGATCACTAGATAGGCAACCAACCACTAGACCTAGTGGGCACTGGACTTGGCTTGGCTCCATGAGGCCTGGGTGCAACGATTTTCCAAGAAGCATCATGGGTTTTGGCGGCGGATATCCGAAAAGACCATGACACTGAAGTGGTGCCACCACCTAATTTGGCGAGTCGGGCTAGGGTTTTCAGACAGGTTCGAGGAAGAAAGACCAAAATGATGTCTCCAATGAAGGACTTGATGTCCGCAAGCACCACTGTCATCAAAGTCCGTCGTCAAGACGCGCTTTCGCTTAGTCCACAACTTTCCACGCGTAGTAGCTGAATTACATCCGTTTTTGCAGAACCACCATCCTAGAGATCACCATGGGTCAGACCCAAAAAAGCTCTAGATTATACCTATCGGCCCATCCATCTTCTTCCATCAACTCGCCCACCTTACAGCCAAGAAGAACGACATCGTCCGTGAGCACCACCTACCAAGCGGAATATGACAATCATCAACCGCCAGATGAGGGTACCACCCCGGCTATTGTACCATCGTCGTCGTCGGTAAGCCACCACAGTGGAGGGGGGGGGGGGCGATGAGAGCCCCACCGATGTCATCCACCATAAGTGAGTATTTGACAGAAACGGAACTATCACAATTGGGGTTCGCGTCCCACAAAACTACAACTTCCAAAATTTTGACAAACTACCACTTTTTTGTAATTCGTCCCTAAAAACTATAACTTTCGGTTGATGACCGTTTTAGCTGATTTAAACACGTTTATGACAAGTGGGACCATAAGTCCAAAGACTGGGACATCTCCCGGCAATGGCCGAGGTGCTTGGATGCGACATAAATACAACACAACGGGAGATCAGGGATAGCTTGTGTCATCGCCATTTACCGCGAGGCTTGGGGAGGTGGCTAGGGTTGAAAGAAAGAGTAGAGGCGACTAGCACTTGTCGGTTATACCGAATCAATTCAAAAGTCTATTGAAGGTTTCACTTTGGAAGTTTATTAGAACCATTTGAGATTTTTCTTGTGTCTTGAATGGTTTATGGATCATTTGAATTTTGAAGATTTTCGTAATCATCAGCGTTGCATTGCGTGTGAGAAGAGAAAATGGAAAGGTCAGGGGAACGGTTGGGATGTCCACGTGGCCCAAGAGAGTGTGCACACCCACCATCATAGACGTGCAGGTGCAGAATCGTCCCGAAAGGCAACCAAATCTTTCTAGATAAAACGCCAAATTTTATGATAATATATAGACCACGAGCGTACTCCACAGGTGCGGCAACAAAAAAAAACCCACTGTCGAGTCGCGACTCAGCTACGGGGAGGAGACTTTACACAGCTGCGGCAAAGCTGGCGCGTCGCAACTGCCACACAGGCGTCCCATCAACTGTCACGGTGCCGTACGTCCTGCACTGCCCACCCAACCGGCCAACCCCCTCACCCGAACCCCGCCATGCTCAGCGCACGGCTTATAACCAGGAGGCAGGCAACCAACCGCGCAGAAACCGGCCTAGCTCGAGCCAACCAGCCATGCCTCCCCTCTACCGCCACCATCACGGCCATGTCATCGTCCTGCTCGTCGTCCTCTTCGCTGCCGCTTCCCATGGCGCTCCAGCCGGTGGCGCTTACGACGGCCCGACGTGCCAGTTCGAGCCTTCCAGCTGCGGCGATCTCACTGTCCGGTACCCGTTCCGTCTTTACAACGGGACAGAGAACGCACTGGCGGCGTACGGCGAACCGCAGTCGTCGTACTGCGGCTACCCCGGCCTGGGCATCGTCTGCTACGACGACAAGCCCACCCTCCTCCTCGGGGGCCACGACTACACGGTCTCGGGCATCAACTACACCAGCCTCACCGTGTCCCTCGCCGATGCCGATGCCCTCGGCGACGACACCTGCCCCATGATCGATCACAACGTCACCGTCCCGAAGCAGTTCCATCTGCCCACCTCCACCGTCGCCTACCTCTTCTTCTTCCTCAACTGCACCTTCCTGCCGGACGCCGATGTCATTCCCAGGCCATTGCGCAAGCCGCCGAGCATCAAGCCGGTCACCTGCAGGGGCTCCGGAGAAGAGCCCGCCATGTCCTTCGTGCTGCCGGAGCGCGAGATCCCTCCCAAGGACTGGTGGCAGGCGTGCCGGTCAGTCTACGCAGCCCCGGTGCTCAAGGACGCCCTCCCGGCCGACGCCACGGACCCCGGATGGAGGGAAGACGGGTACGCGAAGGCTCTCCGCGGCGGGTTCCAGGTGGGCTGGGACCGGAGCTCCGGCCCGTGCGGCCAGTGCGAGCAATCCGGCGGCAGGTGCGGCTACAACCGCACCGCCGGGTTCCTGGGCTGCTTCTGCGCCGACGCCGATGGCGCCCTGGTAGCGGGCAACGCCGCCGGCTGCAGCAAGATATCTGACACCACAGCGCCATTGCCCGGTAAGCCCACCGTTCACATCAAACTGCTGCAGCACTTCTGTGACTGCCCGTCCTTCACTCGCAACCAACAATCCGGACACTCTGGGTAGCTTCTCTTGGCAGTCACTAGTAGTAATTTGCATGCCATAATTGAAGTCATCATAGGCTCATGGTACTCGCTAGCTTCATCCACACTCATAACCTGACGGATGCATAGGCCGCCTGACCAACTTAGAATTTTCAGCGTGTGTTTTCCAAAAAGAAAGAGAAATATCAGCGTGTGAAAGGAACCAAAGCTCTCCCTCGAAAAAGAAAGGAAATGAAGCTTAAATCGCGTCAGTACCATTCGTCCTCCCATACCTTCTTTTCCATCCGACAACGATGCCTCCGATTTCCTTTCCCATGGCCCAACCGTCATTGCGTCGAGAGGAGTTCAAAACTGCGACACTTATTACGGATCGAATTCATGGCCCGTCTGCTGTCTTAGCTGCTGCAGCAGCTTCCCGGCAAGAGCTTAACCAGCGAATTAATGGTTCGTTAGGTGATCGGTCGCGAAGTTGATGTGCACTAGGCCTTGCCCTGTTTACTTGAAAGGTCGACATCCTTTCACACTTTGTAACAGAAGAAGAGAGGCACATTCATTCGACCGCTGGTCGTTGTTGCCCAGCATCGCTGGTGTTCACACCGCATGATCGCCATAGGGCAGGTGAAGCAACCTGAGATCTGGGCCGCCTCCAAAATCTGTGCAAATCTTCTATCATATGACTACAAAAGCGCTACTTTGGACCGTCAACATCTGATTTGAACAATCCGGGGGCGTGTTATTCAGCTTTTTATCTTTTGACCTAACCTAGACCGGTTCAGATGGTGTCAGTTGGTGGCTCAAAATTTGAGCCCTTTCTGTTTTGTGGGGAATAATTTGAGCCCTAGTGCAAAACAAACTCTAACTATGAAAACCAAGACTTTCCAGACCATTAGCCTTTGATCTGAATGCTCTTTCAGATGTCATGGTCAGATAATATTTTCATTTTTACGAGGGAAATCTTTTCAGTGTTTCAGCTGTCTTGATCATGTGGTTTTCCCTGCCTTTATGACTTCTTCAAATTTCTTTTCTGATGCCGATGCCCTACCTAAAGTTATCTGTCATGTTCCTAAAATACTAATATCTGACATGCCTATATATATGTTAACTGCGACTTGAAGTACTAAGCCCTCGCAAAATGCTTTGCTATAACTTTATCTGAAGTCCTAGTATTGTCGTCTTATCATCATGATGCACAATTTCTTGAAAACGAAATGTTAATTCTTCAACAAAACTATGAAAAGATGAATGAAAAGATCTTGCGTCTGCTTTTGTCTTTTAACCTAACCTAGACAAGTTCAGATGGTGTAAAGTTGGTGGCACAAAGTTTAGCCCCTCTCTCTTTCGTGGGGAATAAATTGACCCCTAATGCAAAAACATTGAAGTTCATTGTTAAGTATAAAATCAAGACTTTCAAGACCATTATTCTTTGAATGCTTTTCCAAACGCTATAACATCAATTGTCAGATGTTCGTTTCATTATTTCAGCTGTCTTGAGCATATATTTTTGCCTGCCTTTATGACATCTTCAGATTTCTCTCCTGATGCCTATGCCCTGCCTATTGTTATCTGTCATGTTCCCTTAAAAACCTATCAGTCATCTCATAACTTTATCCAAAGTCCTAGTCCCTCCGTTTCTAAATATAAGCCCTTTTAGAGATTTCAATACGGACTTCATATGGATGTATATAGACATATCATAGAGTGTAGAATCACTCATTTTGCTCCGTATATAGTCTATATTGAAATCTCTAAAAGGTCTTATATTCAGGAATTGAGGGAGTAGTATTTTCGTCTCACTGTCATGATGCACCTTGTTTTAAAAACTAAATGTTAATTCTTCAATGAAACTAAGAAAAGATTAATAAAAAGATCCCGCAGTACTCTTTTATTGCAAGATTTGGATTTTAAAAAATGCAGGTCGTTATTCATAGATAGTGAAAATCTATAAATCAATCATTTCGATTATGGCCAAGGTTTCCAAGATTAAAAAGAATAACAGGTGTGACTTCTTTTTTTACGATGCAAGACAGGCATTCTGTCGATTTCATTAAGATAGGGAAAAAAAGAGAAAAACAGAGTGTTGTCAAGGGCTCCAGGCCAGTTCCCCATGCTGCGTCTTTGTGTCGTACCGGCAGCAGATGCAGAATCTTCTCAGATATTAGTTAGATTTCAACAAATAATCTGAATCAGTATTCAAAAAATAATCAATTGACGATTAATTATCCCTGTAAATCTCCATAGACTTTATTTCTAACTTTTTGTGTGCTTGTTAATCTTTCTTGCAGGATCGAAGAGCAGAAATAAGATGGTTATACCAGGTATACATATTTCCCGTGTCACGTACCAATACACATGCAGTTAATTTCTTGCCTACTATATTCAGATGCGTCGCACAAGACCATTTTGAGCTACATCATCAGTTACGACTGATCTGTAATTCATTATATGTGATATATGAACTCTTGCGCTTGCTGCTGATGCCTGTATTTAAACTGCACTCTTTGATTTAGCTGCTAAAATATACCAATAAAATTGCTCTTTTCACCACTTCAATCCTCAACCTATGCTCCCCGCAAAAATAAAAAGGAAAAAAAACTCAAACTATGCAATGTTTACAGTTCACCAAATATTATACTAGAAGAAACTAGGGAGATGGAAAAAAAAATCAGAAAGTTTGGTGATTCACATTTTTTTGGTACGACTCACCTGCAGCCCCTGTCATTAATATGTTTGATCTTCATTCGCTATTCTAGGTGTAGTGGCCGGTGTTGCCGCAGGCTTGCTTGCTCTTGCCGTGATAGCTTTTTTGTTCATTCGCAAGAGAAGGCAGAGGAAGGTTGTGAACTCGTCGTCGAAGCTCCTCAAGTACAGGTACAGCGGCTCCGGCGGGACCCCGACGCGCTCCAGGGGCGGCGACATGGAGTCCGGCAGCAGCCAGGACATGGGCAACCGGTTCAGCTACGAGGAGCTCGAGGAGGCCACCGATTCCTTCAACGAGAACAGAGAGCTCGGCGACGGCGGCTTTGGCACCGTCTACAAAGGTACTACAACACGTGAAATGCACTTCTGCAACAATCTACTGTAGCTCCGTCGGTGGAGACCTGAACTTGACAATGGGTTACCTCTCTCTGACTTTGATCCGTCGCAGGGTACCTTGGGGACGGGCGGGTGGTGGCGGTGAAGCGGCTGTACAACAACAGCTACCGGCGCGTGGAGCAGTTCGTGAACGAGGCGGCGATCCTGGCCCGGCTGCGGCACCCGAACCTGGTCATGTTCTACGGCTGCACCTCCAAGGAGAGCCGCGAGCTGCTCCTGGTCTACGAGTTCGTCCAGAACGGGACGGTGGCCGACCACCTGCACGGGCCCCGCGCGGCGGAGCGCGCCCTGCCGTGGCCGCTCCGCCTCAGCATCGCCGTGGAGTCCGCGGCGGCGCTGACCTACCTCCACGCCATTGAGCCGCCCATCGTGCACCGCGACGTCAAGACAAACAACATCCTCCTGGACACCGACTTCCACGTCAAGGTCGCCGACTTCGGCCTCTCCCGCCTCTTCCCGCTCGACGCCACGCACGTCTCCACCGCCCCCCAGGGCACCCCAGGGTACGCACCCGTGCATGTCACTCACTCCGGTCGATGGCATATAGTACTGTTGTGGAAACGCAGGAGCAATGTAACCAACCGTTGTGTTTGATTGTTGCGAATGAATGGCAGGTACGTGGACCCGGAGTACCACCAGTGCTACCAGCTGACGGACAAGAGCGACGTGTACAGCTTCGGCGTGGTGCTGGTGGAGCTCATCTCGTCCAAGCCCGCCGTGGACATCACCCGGCAGAGGAACGAGATCAACCTGGCCGGCATGGCCATCAGCAAGATCCAGAAGTGCCGGCTGGAGGAGCTGGTGGACGTGGAGCTGGGATACGAGTCGGACCCGGCGGCGAGGAAGATGATGACCATGGTGGCGGAGCTGGCGTTCCGGTGCCTGCAGCAGAACGGCGAGATGCGCCCGCCGATAAGGGAGGTGCTGGACGTGCTCAGGGCCATCCAGGATGAGTGCCTGGGTCACAAAGACGGTGGAGGCAAAGGCAAGAAGGACTTTGCCGAGCCCATCTCCCCCAACACGGTGCACGCTCCCTGGGACAGCAGGACCACCACCCCTAACACCAGCCAGTAGTAGATTAGATCAGTGTTTGCGGCCGGCCGAGTTTTATTTCATCGCTGTTGAGAGATTTGCTTGCCGTGTATGATGAGCGATCCGACGATTCTTTTTTGTCCCTTCCAGGTGATGTAAATATGTGTTTGGTTTTTTAAACTGCCACAGTAGAGACAGTACTGTACATAGTGCATACGTACATTGGAGTGGAGTGCTGAACTGGGTATATGATACATATGATTACATAGGTTTTTACCATATTGTGTTCTCCTGATCCTGAGTTCTCTCTATTCTGCAGCCCCAACAGTCAGATTCTAAGTAACATACAGTAGTACACAAATGAAGGTGCAGAAAGACGCAACGAATGGAAAGTTCCTTTTAAGCCACAAAACATATAAACACTATATTTGCATATCCAGACTAGAATATGTTGCTTCTTGTGATTGCTCCAAGACTTTAGACCGCGCCACAAAGTGGCCGCAAATGTTCTATCCTTGTCCCTCGTGATTACAGACAATAACACGGTACACTTTTACATGATGGAAATCCTAACGCCACCGGGGGTTGCAATACAGGTTAATTAACCGAGAAAGTTACCATGTTGAGACGTACCCTCTTTGATAAATAACAGCTTATTCACCAGCATCCTGATTCTTCTTCTCCCACATTTAAACACAGCTATTATCCCCTCTACCGCAGGAACTGTTGCCGTTGTTCCTCGCTATACACTATGACACAGTTGCTTGATTCCCATTCCATGGTGCTCAGAAACTACTCCATGAACTGTGCAGACGTCATACCATAGATCACCAAACCAAGCATCTTCTCCTCCTAAACTTGTCAACGTCATCTGAGCTCATTCGTGGCTTTTCAGGAACATCCACTGTTTTGGATTTCCCAACTCTACTATCTAAGCTCTTCCGCGAGATCTGCCGGCACTTTGCAGCTTCTTGGGTTTTGTCCGAGGATACAGATTCTGTGTCTTTACGAGTGTCTTCAGTTGCTGGTAACTCTTTCAAGTCAGGTTTTGTAGACTTTTTGCCAAGGCTCGACACAAACTTCTTCAAGTGCCTGATGTAGTCAGGATACAGCTCAAGGTTGCAGTGCCCACCGCCACTTAGCCACAGAGGTGAATGTTTCACCTTGCAAAGCTCCCATAGCTGCTTTCCGTGGGACCAATCAACTACGTCGTCTGACGTGCCCTGGCATAAGTATTATAACTGTTTCAGTTATGACTACTGAATAACTAAAATTCTGATATAAAAACTGTGGTGATACATGTTATATCACCCCAGCAACTTCAACATCTGATTGTTCATTTGGTTCATTTTTGTGTAATTTTTACATACTTGGCTTGGTGAGCATTTAAAAATGAATCATTTATATTCAGCTTCTCAATGTAGTGGTATCACAAATCCAAAACAAATCCCACTATCCCACCAGAGAGGTAATGCAAGACAGCAAGAGGCAGATAGTATTGAAAAAGAAGAGGGTAGGGTAAACTAATAGAACTTACATGAATGACAAGAACTGGACAATTTACCAAGCTGATCTTGTCAACATTCTACAAAATGGAGGGAAAATATATCAGCTATTTATCACCAACTCTGATGAGGAGGGTGCAAATCGAATTTACCTTGTAAATGTCAAACCAAAAAGTTTTCTTGACTGGATATAGTACTCTCAGTCCAGATAAAATGGGACTGTGCAGAACCACAGCTCGCAAGTTTGGCAACCGTGAAGCAAGATCAATGGTTGGACCACTTCCAACAGATTGGCCATACAAAATTATATCCTCATCTGGCACACCATATTTTTCCTTGAGGCAGTTATATGCTGCTTCAATGTCTGCATATGTATTATACTCAGTGGGCTGTTCAATGGAAGAATAAATTGTCCATTAAAATATGCTTGCATACAAGATTAGCATTGCCACGTAAGTTAAAGATGAAGCAGAAAACACAAACATACCTTCCCTGTAGACCTCCCATAACCAGCATAATCATACCTGCAACACGTAGGGGGGTCTATTAAGATGGATGTCAGGGGGGAAACATACTCTTCTGTAGGGTACTAACTTTGAGCATAAATCAAGCGTGTGTGTGGGTGGTGTGGGGGGAGGGTCTTGGGATCCATGTCTGCTTAATTCCAATCATCTGGCACATTGGTGATCCACTAGACAGACCCACTAATTATGCCTCGAAATACAACATACCATCTCCTCATCATTCGAAAAGTTTCTTGTGTCAGATCCAAGCTACCTCCACAAAATACATTATCTTATTTCTTTAGCACCCCCACAATGTCGGGTACAGTACCATGGCCCCATTGTTACCGTATAACGGTATAACTAACAAGAGATAGCCTGGAACTGGAACTATTAAACTCAAGTCACAGAGTTTCTGCTGTAGCATATACAGCACACTACTAGGCAACCGCCTGTTTTCTGAAATCCATCTAATTTTAGAAATGAGGTCGAGATTTTCTAAACTAATGGACTGATACGGTGTGTCCCTTAACACCAAAAGCAAGAACCAAATATACATTGAGGGTCTCGCCGTGTTGGACAGCAATACAAAGATAATTTTCATGGCTGGACAGATTAAATAGTGCTAAGCAGGAACCAACAAATACAGATGAATTTCATCCGCACTAATACTAGTAACTAGTTTTGTTTTCCTTATCTTGTGTGCAATTCGAAAATTTGAGTCTAAAAGGATCTGCAGCAGTGAAGTAGCACCAAAATAAGATGATCTTACCCCGAAATAATATAGAAAACCCCCTTTTGCAAAATTACAGCAACCAATCAGAAATAGGCACACCGAATCTAACACTAATAAATGCACACCACATATCCATTTACTACCCAGTACGCACCTTTCCTAATCGTCTCCCGGAAGTTTCCCCTAACGGAAACTTCTCAGCCGCAAGCAAGTCCGGCTTCGAAAGTGAGGCGGGGGGAGGGGAGCATTACCCGAAAATGTTGACGCGGAGGCGGCGGCTGAGCTCGACGAAGAGGCCGTACATCTGGCCGAGGTCGGCAGCGTTGCCGTGGGAGTAGAGCAGCGTGGCGGAGGCCCGCGCGTGGCGCACGTAGACGGCCACGATCTCGTTCCCGCGGCGCGTGCGGAGGCGCACCACCTCCGTGGCGTCCTCCTCCTCGGCGGCGGCGGCGCCGGAGGAGGAGTCCCCGCCGCCGTCTCGCCTCCGGCGGCGCGCGGGGGGCCGAGAGATCTCGGGGATGAGGAGGCGGCCGGTGGCCGCGTCGGCGACGACCGTGTAGGAGGGCGGCGTGGGCGGGAAGAAGGCGAAGCGCGCGGCGATGGTGGAGGTCACCCCGCCCATGTCGGCGGACTCCCGGAGGGGCGGTGGGGTCAGCTGCGCCGCCGCCTCGGGGGGAGCGGCGGCATGCGAGGTGGGAGAGGGTTTGGATCGGAGGGTTTGGTGGAGGTGGTGGTGGCCTGGTGGGAGCAGAGAGGAGGGGAGGGAGGTGGGAGCTCACTCGCTGGAGCGAACTTTTCGTGGCGAGTGTGCTTAATTCTAGTGTTGGATTTAGCTCGGGGTTTCCTTTAGATTTAGCGAAAGGAGCGAAGCGGTTGGACTCACCCGGACTACCGGAATGTGGCGGATCGGCTGAGGCCGCCGGCTGCCGTGGCCAATTCTGCGGTCGTCGTCCTAGTAGACTAGTCGGTCTATGGTGGATTGGTGGGTGGCCAACCAGTGAAAGATTTCTCCCTTCTTTCTCTTTTACTAATCAAAATGGATTTGCCTCAACAAAAAAACTAATTAAAATGGATCATCACAGTTGTAAATGGATGGCTAGAGATGGTTTAGGTTAGGCGAAGAGAACTAGGAGTCCAGCTATGTACTATGGAGTATGTGGAAGGAGAGAACGTGGCGAGGTTGGTTCCCTTTTTAGTTTCCCGATAAAAGAAAAAGGTTGTCTTTAGGATGGGGGGTGTAAAGGGGGATTTTTTGTCCAAAAGGACCCCCTGCCGAACGCTATTGTCAAAAAGGACTATCTGCAGATAAAAACGTCAAAAAGGACCCCCTGACTAGTGGCGGCAGGTGCGGCAGGCGACACGTGGCACCTGCCGCCACACCAGGAGGCGGCGGGCCCCGCCGCCACCGCAGGAGGCGGCCGCGCGGTGCACAACGGATTCGGCACAGTGCAACGGAACGGGTGAGGCCAGGTGGGCCACGCCGCCACTGGCTGAGGCGGCCGCTGCTGCCCATGCCGCGCCCAGGCCGACAGCAGCATCTTCACGGGAAGCGAGGCGCAGGCCCGGCCGCCACCGGGTGAGGCGGCAGCGCGCATACGGCCCGACAGCCCTGACGGCGCTGATTTCAACGGCACTGATTTCTATGACAGCGACCTGACGGCGCTAATTTGGACGGCGCTGATTTTCCTATTGCAGATGGCGCTGATTCCCGTGTGCAACAGCGACCCTGACGGCGGTGATTCCCACGAGCGGGAAAATGCACGCTGATGCTTCTTTCGCCCAAGAAACAGTCTTGCTTTAGCTTCTTTTGCCTCAGCGGATAGGACCGCACTGTGAGAATCGCTCTGGCTATTGCTTGAGAGGATGCGACGGCATCAGTCACTCGCTGCGGGAATCCAATACTGCGGGAAGCTATTGCGCCGACACTACAGGGATCCTAAAATTTACTGCTTAATTTTCTCGCCATTATTTATCGTCTGGGCTTATAAAAGGAGACACCGAGGCTCTCGTCCAGCCATCCTTGAAATCGCCACTGCGCAAAGTGTATAACACAATTTTTTTCAGTCGGTATGAGTTTGCCTTGCTCGGATCAAAGCATTAGGCCGAGGAAAATGAAGAACGCAAGTTTGCCTCCTGGGGTGGCAGTCCTGCGATGTTGGTGTGGCGATCTTTGCAAGGTGAAGGAGGTGACGAATTTTTCAGATTGGTTGGGCATGAAGTTTTTCATGTGCGCCAATTATGAGGAAGATCCTGCCGTAGCTATTTCAGAGTACGACAAGCCTCCGGTATGCTTTAACCATCACGAATAGATATTGTTGGTATTTTCATTGATTCTTTAGTAACATTCTTGTTTCTTGTTGTAGTCTCCTCCGCCTCTGTGCATGTACTATCATTGGATTGACACGGAGAAGCCGGCTTGGGCAGTGACTGAGATTCGTGAAAGAAGTCGCCGTGCGTGGAATAGTTTATTTGCGGAAGAGCGACGCGAGAAGGCGGAAGCTGAGGAGAAAGCAGAGCAAGAGAGAGAGTTAAAAGAATACTATGCGGAGCAACACCGTTTTTTTGAGGAAATGGGAAAGAAAAACAGGGAAGAGGCTCGTCGCATGGAGGAGCAGGAACGACAGCGAAAGGAGGCTCGTGAGGCAGAGAGGCAGAGAAAGAAAGAAAGGGCTCGTCAGGCCAAGGCAGCAGAAGAAGCTGGCGATGGAAAAGGAAAATATCCACGCTGGACTCAGTAGATTCCTGTGGTAGTATTTAAAATTCCGCAATCATTTGTATCTTTATTTCTGCACTTTAATGTAGCTTTATTTCAGGAGTTAAATGTAGGTATATTCCTACAATGTATCTTATTTTCAGTTGTGCCGTGTCGTAATGGAAAAAAATATAGTTTAAGAATAAAGTAGTGGCATTTTCTTTCCCTCCACTAATATCGAACATCGTGCAACAACTACAAAATAAAATTAAGATAGAACATAATGCCCTACAATAACAGAGTACAAACTAATAATGCAAGTACATCCGAATTAAACGGTAGAACTGGAATAAAACTACATGAAGGCATCATCGTCATCCTCCATCGATGCAGAACTCTTGCCCTTCGAGAATGTAGAACTCTTACCCTTGGACGATGCAGAACTCTTGCTCTTCGAGGATGCAGTACTCTTGCCCTTAGACGATGCAGAACTCTTGCCCTTTGATGATGCAGCACCCGGAAGCGGCGGCATGAAGATATCATCTTCATCCTCGCTCTCCTCAGTCCATAAAAATGGATGCATTTCTGCAGTCCTTCTGAAAGTTTCACTCTTCGGCTCCACTACATTCTTCCACCTTGCATGCAACCTAAGAAGTTCTTTACGTACCTCCTCATAGGTCCTTTCAGGCCACCCAGACCTACGTAATTGGTGAGCCAACTCATTCATTATGGTGTCACTACCGGTGAGTTCGTCCCATGGAACTATCCTACTGTCCATCCTGAAATTGGTAGCTAGCCTCAGAAGAGTCCTGCTCATCCCAGGGTGAAAACTACGATCGAAAGGATAATGGGACATCTCGACTACACTACACTCGAATGCTTATCCACCTCCGTCTGAATGGGGTTTTATAGGTAGAGAGGAGAAAATGGCGGGAAAGAACGAGTGCAGTATGGCGGGAAAGGGTTGGCGGGAACATATGGCGGGAAACGAGTGGCGGGAAGATATGGCAGGAAGGGGTTGGCGGGAAACGGGTGGCGGAACATATGGAGGGAAAGCGTTGGCGGGAAAATATTGAGGGGAAAGCGTTGCCTGAAAATATTAAGGGGAAAGCGTTGACTGGTGCATTTTTATTTCAGCAAACATAGATGTTCAAATCGAAAAGTCTGATACACACATATATAGATACAATGGGTTGCGCACGTGCATAGATGAATCACCCTACTTAACGACGACCACCTGGCCTTTCCTTACGACCGGAAGGCGACAAGCGATTAGGTGGCCGGGTCACACGAAGACCGCGGCCGTACTCCACTTCGGCTTCATGTGTCTGCGAGTCCTGCGTAGGTGGTGGAGTCGCGAATCCTTGTTGCGAACCTGAAGCGTAATTGTAGGCGTATGGTTGTGACTCCGGGGGGATAAAAGATGGGCCAATAACATCCCCTCCGAAGAACTCTGTAACTAATGATGTAACCGTGTCGCCAAGATCATGTGATGCTCCCCGGAGGCCTGTGTTGACGCCATGATCATGTGATGCTCCTCGGAGGCCTGTGTTGACGCCGCGTTGGGTGTTCTCATCGCCCCAATTAACATCAGGTGTGTCCTGCACATAGAAACATTTTAAACAAACTGTTAGAGGATAGTATATGATATCATTGTAAATGCATTGAAATGTAAACATGACTACCTGAGCATATCCCTCTCCTATACTGTCTGGCCATTGTACTTGGTGCTGGTTTAAATCTGGTACACGAGTCTCCTCGGGCATGGGGATCCCTCGCGTGGAGAGAAACGGCTGAGATCCCTCACCTTGGGTGTATGCATCATATCCTATGTACGCATATGGGTTAGGGGAAAGAAACTGCTCGGGCATCGAATCCAAGCCCGTGCCATGGTCCTGAGATGTTTGCCCCTGACGAAGCTGCATCGAAGAAGAGCGATGCAGTGGCAGAGATGAGTCATGTCGTGGCAATGTCGTTCTAGTACTCGGACCCTCCCCCCATTGCTCATGGCTCGTACGCGCCTCGCTCGGTCTGGACGACGGTGCCGCACTCGGTCTGGCTGACCTCGCTACCGGCATGTATGCTCCAGTGGCAATGTCGTCGCCTCTACCGCATCTGAACTTCTTTGCCACGAATTGTTGCAAAAGTTTCTGGAATGTCTTGCGATATGGGCCCTGGGCCGGCATGCTATCCGTAGCCATCTGCCCTACTTCGTTGACATTTTCAAGCTGAACAATATTTGGATGTTATTTAGTTCCAATGATTATGAAATGATGGACCTAAAAAAGTTACAAGTGATTACCAGGTGGTCACGATAGTAAGTTGCATGCAGCTCAACATGTCTCCGCGCCTGCTCCTCTTGTGTGAGATGTGTTGGTATACTAGCTGGCTGACTGGCCAGGCTAGCACGTGTGTTCATGCAGTACCACTGCTTGTACGCTTGATCTGTACTTCCATCGTACGGCCTGCAAAATTAAATAATTACATAAACCGTTGTGATGAAAGCAAAGCATCTTCACGCATCGTATGATCATCGTAAAAAAATAATGTACATAAAATATACCTAAGTTGACGCACTATATCTGCTAGCGCTTCATTTGTCCACTTGTGTACCCATTCACTGTTCTCTTCCCTCCAATGTATAAACTCCAACCCCTGCCCATATTGGTTAGCCTGCAAATTATGTAACAAAGTGTGAGTTTAGTAAATTAAAAATGACACTAACTATTTAGGGATGTCACATCTTACTTATGTGTTTCCTCATCGATACGTCTGGGAAAAGGTGGTGGAATTTCTTGATAGAGACCGAACTGTCTCATTACACGCTCTGGGTTGTAAGGTTCAACACACCACAGGAACAATAAGTTGCAGCGAGTCAGCCAGAATGCACTATCGGTCAACATGCCTGGTGTGAAGTGTCGAGCATCAAAGACCATTTTTAGCTGGTCCTGAGTCCACGGGTTCCATGTGACTTCTGCCTCATCAAGTATCTCAAACTGCTGGTGGTACATAGGGTAACAATTTTTCGCAATATCTGGAGACCAACGTTTCCGTGCCTTTGTCCACCTGGTGGCCATAGTTGCGCTAGCACCCTCGCCAAAGTCGTATGGGTATATGGGTTGTACTATACGAGGTCGTCCTACAGGGAGGTATTCCCAGGACCACAACTGTAGAAACTCATAGGCGACACAAAGTAATGGAGCTTTTTGTGCGAAAGAGGTTTTTTGCGTGGCATCACACAAGCCTCTGTATGTATGAGATAGCATGGCAGAACCGAAGCTGTATTTTGGCTGCTCGGGTAAAGGTTCATCTACCATATTCTCTGCAATGTAGATGAGACCAGGGACAACAACGTCCCCATGTGAATTTGGAAATAGATTCCCGAGGAGCCACAACAAATATGCAAACAGATGTCTTTTTCTCGTCTCCTCATTGGCGAAGCTAGATAAATTAAGAAAGTTATCACAAAGCCAGACGAGTGGGATGCCCCGAGGGTTACCAGAACGTTGTGATTCTGGCATTTCCATCCCAAGACGGGCTGCTATATCTAATGCCCAAGATGGAGACACTCGTGGAGAGACTACCGGCTCACCTCTAATTGGTAGAGCAGTGATCATAGAAACATCTTTCAGTGTAGGTGCAAGCTCCCCAAAACGAAAGTGAAAGGTGTGGGTTTCAGGTCTCCACCGGTCAACGAGGGATGTCAAAAGGGATGGGTCCGAACGTACTTGGTCGTCGCATGATGTGAGCCTAGCAAAACCTTGTAGTCCATAAGCGTCAAGGTGAGCAAGGAAATGATTGTGTATTGGCCATGTTTTCTTTATGGTTCGAAGTCTGAAAGGCCGATAATCATGCTTAGTATTTGGTTTCAAAAATAGGTGGCAACGGTGCCCGGCGTCATGGGGCCCCTGCAAAAGCACTGGCACTTCACCCATAACCTGCACACAAACATACAAATATAAATTACGAGGAAGACAGAAATACAAATGCAAATCTAAATTAACTTAAAAAATACAAAGAGATACGATTTACATTAATTATCTGAAGTTAACATCAGGAGTACAATAATACAAAGAGAATGAATTTAAATTCAATATAAGTACACATAACGAGTACAAATATAAATAGACATGGCGAGTACATATATATCACATGAACATCAATATTACACACGGATTTTTCTTTCTGCTATCAAAAGTATGAAAATAACACTTGCATGTATGTGGTCATCATCTCAAAAGGGATAGCGAAGATGGTAACACAATTTATTCAATCACGTCATCTCCTCCTTGTTTGCTACTAAGATGAATTATTTTACCTAATTACATTTATCATTAAGTACATTACCACCTAATCTTAACATATAAAATTTAGATTATTGTGACATAACAAAGTAGACCTACGATTTCCTAACCATAGACTTATTAATAAACATACCACATGAAATATCATACCACATGCAATGAAAAATTACAGTGTAATTTTTTCTTAATTACCGTATTAAGAGCTTCTCGCATGTCAATACAAATGTATGCAACTAACATTGATACAACATCTTCAACCTACTTTTATCAAAAAAATAGTTTAAATGTTGTATCCGTCGTTTGAATTTTTTCCGAACATCTAAGCACTAACATCACATAGCTAATGACGAGCTAAATGACTAACTAATTACCACCGTGCATCACAAAAAAATCCATGTATTGCAAAGCTCATACCTTGATCTCCCCCTTCGTACTTCACTTAGCACGGCAAATCCTACTCCAGAAACTCCAAATGACTCCTCCAAGTGCTGAAATAATGCCTAAAACAACATAGAGTACACACTTAGGAACTAATCAAACAGAACTAAAACATCATGCATGCAAACAAAACCAACAAAAATGGATAGATCTTACCTTAATCTATCTTTTCTTCAACTTCACCATCTTCGAAAACCAACTCTAAATCGGCCAAAATCACGAGTGAAAGTAGCTACCAAGTATTTCCTTCTGTGTATTCTTCTAGACTTAGACAGAGTAGAGAGGCAGTGAAGGCAAGGAGAGATATTCGAGAGAGTGTATGCGCAGCCGCGGTTGTGCGTATATAAAGAGGAGGAGCACTGTATTGTCGGCAGAACGAGATACACTCAGCTACCGCAGCCTCGGATTCCAGCATTGCGTTGTCTCATCACACGCAGCAACTAGACCGCTCTCGGGTGTCGGCAAGAAGCGGAAATCACGCAGGCTGCGGGAATCAGATTCCAATTTACAAAGCATCTGCGGAAATCACGCGCTGCAGCAGGCCGTCCAAATTAGCGCCGTCAGGTCGCTGTCATAGAAATCAGTGCCGTTGAAATCAGCGCCGTCAGGGCTGTCGGGCCGCATGCGCGCTGCCGCCTCACCCGGTGGCGGCCGGGCCCGCGCCTCGCTTCCCGTGAAGATGCTGCTGTCGGCCTGGGCGCGGCATGGGCAGCAGCGGCCGCCTCAGCCAGTGGCGGCGTGGCCCACCTGGCCTCACCCGTTCCGTTGCACTGTGCCGAATCCGTTGTGCACCGCGCGGCCGCCTCCTGCGGTGGCGGCGGGGCCCGCCGCCTCCTGGTGTGGCGGCAGGTGCCACGTGTCGCCTGCCGCACCTGCCGCCACTAGTCAGGGGGTCCTTTTTGACGTTTTTATCTGCAGATAGTCCTTTTTGACAATAGCGTTCGGCAGGGGGTCCTTTTGGACAAAAAATCGTAAAGGGGTGACGATTGCAGCATACCAGTACATGACAAGCTGTATGGTTCCTTTTCTAAAGAACCCGTCGGTCTTTCCCTCTTTATTTAGCTGCGCTTCATCGGTGCGGGTCATGTACTCGAGCTTGGAGTGTCTCCTACACTTAATTAGCAGAGCTCGAGCAAAAGTAATAAACCTACACGCATATACAGAACGGGCAGGCACGACGCCCCCGCACGCGAGCCCAGGCACACACAAACGATGCGCCGACGGGTGAACCCGTCCGTCCCAGAGTGCGAGTGCGCCGGACGCAACAATCAATCTTTTCACTCCTGCCGGTTGGATAGGGATCGGTGGGGAAAGTCCAATCGGTGGACGGGGGTCTCTCCGTCCGTTTCCTCCTTGTTCGCTTTTGATCCATGTGCACAGCCACCAAACAGGAGATGTGGCATCATATCTCGGGACGGCGTGATGGGCATGGGAGACCAGGTCACGAGGAGCAGGAGCTCCTTTGACCAACGAGTTTTCTCGAAAAAAACTCGTCTCCGATCTGCCGCGCCTTCTACGCCCGATTCTCCCGGCAAAAAACTACAGCTGGACCTACATATTCGGTCCCTTTTTTCATTGAAATCGGGAGCTTTATTAATGAACAACCGTAGTGTTATCAGTGGCGGCGCCAGGATTTTAAGGCTGGGTATTCATTGGCACATAAAAATACTCTAGATGTACTATAAAGACACCAGTATGACAATAGTAATTTTTTAATGCATCAGACCATACTAATTATACATGAACATAAAGACACCAGTACCTTTTATTTGACAGATTGATGATATCCCATCTTACAATATAACTTTGCGATCGTCTTTTTGGAAGAGATTGATGACATCCTCATCCTTTACTTGATTGAAGAATTCTCTCTCAACAAATGTAACCAAACAATTGTTCAAGTAATCATCACCCATTTTGCTCCTTAGCTTATTCTTCACATAGTTCATTGAAGAAAACACCCTTTCAACACTAGCAGTAGCTACTGCAGAATTAATACCAACTTAAGAAGCTTGTAAACAATATAGTATTGTTCATGCTTGTTTGTCTCGACAAACATAACTGAAAGCTCACACAGATTCTTCAAGTTTTGAAACCTTTCATCTCTACGCACATGAGTAACATACATGTTTAGTTGCCATGGAAGTCTTGCCCGTTCATCACTTGTGAAATCATTAGCATAAAACTTTGTAGCAAGCCTAACCAATTTCTCTTGATCATAAGCAGCAAATAGACGAAGTGGACAAAATGCTGCCATGCAAGAAAGTAGATCTGTGTTTACCTCATCAAATCTGCCAGTCAACTCGCTAATTTGCCTATTAATGACACTCACATACATATCAACTTTGAAGCGATGGTAATTCGTTGCACCATTAAAGAAACCCCTTCTAGGCCGGCCAGCGGGAAAGTAAGGACCATCCATATCAGCAATTTTGATCTTATGCTTTGTACAAAAAGATGTGACCTTTTTGAGAAAATCATCCCATCCAGGATCAGTCCTCAAACCCTCCAAGTGATACTTTGTGATATCAACAAGCTCAATAGCATGAACAATATCTTGGTCTTGCTTTTGCAAAGCTCTACTCAACTCATCTGTGTATCCAAATATTTCTTGCATCAAGTGTGCCATGAAAACAAACTCAAATGATCGAAATGGTGTCAATATGCTTAGAGCCGCTTGTGCCTCCGCACCATGGTACTCTTTTCCAATCTTGATGAGGACTCATCGTATTGCACCATACATACAGATGACATGGTTCACGGTTTTAAAGTGAGAGCCCCAACGTGTATCACATGGCCTTCCCAAACCCATTTCCTGATTCAGCCCACTCTCCGTCTCTACTTCTTCCAATTCCAATGCATCAATGAGTTCCTCAGCCTGAGCTATACGAAGCATTCTCATCTTTTTACAAGACATGCCAAGAGCATTTAACAAGTGTGCAAGTTGTTGAAAGAACCAAGTACAATCACCACTCTCTTTGGCAACAACAACAAGAGTTAATTGTAGTTGATGGGCAAAACAATGAACATAATAGGCAGAAGGAGACTCATCCATAATAAGTTTTTTAGGCCATTAGCATTACCTTTCATGTTGCTAGCCCCATCATATCCTTGCCCACGAACCATTGCAAAGGTCAAATTGTACTTCATAAGCATTTGCTCAATAGCAGCTTTAAGTGTCAAAGAGGTAGTATCTTGAACATGAGCAAGACCAAGAAATCCTACAACAGCCCTTCCTTTCTTATCAACATAACGCAAGCAAACTGCCAACTGTTCATTTTGATACACATCACTAGACTCATCTGCAAGTATTTTTTTTTGCGCTCAATAATGGGTATTCATACGAATACACACGAATACCCTCAGCGCCGCCGATGAGTGTTATAGTCCGCCCGTAGGCACGAAATAGGAAACCCAGGGCTTAGGGCATCTCCAGCCGTTGGCCTCCCCAGGAGGCATTTTTTTCGCCGCCTGGGGGCTGCCGGCGACAATTTTACTCTGGGGCTCAGATTTCTTCCAGCCGTTGCCCTCCCCAGCCCAGCTGGCAGACCGCGGAGTCAGAGCATCACCAACGTCCCCGACGCTGCCGGGATCACCAGCCAATACAGCCACGCTGTCCGCAGCCTCGGCGCTGCTGCGAATCGTCGTGCTGTCCATCGCCGCGTTCTTCGAGCTCGACCACCGACGCCCCGTCCTCGTGTCCCGCGTGCTCGGTGTTCCAGTCGCGGCAAGCGGCCGCCCGGGCCGAGTCGCGGCGCAGGAGAGGCGGCGCTCGCGGGCGCGGCGCATGGCCGGTTCGAGGCTGGCAGGGCTGGGCATGAGCGTGAGGAGCGACCGGCGAGGGGACGTGCAGCCGCAGGTCAGGGCGACACGCGAGGTGGGGAGCACGGACGAGCGTGGGCGGCCACGGGTAGGGATCTCATGGCCGCGGCCGCTTGGCGCGCCAGGGAGATGCGCTGCTCGCACGCGGGCGCGCGACCGAGGAGGACGCCGTCGAGCTCGCCAAGATGCACCGCGCGGTCGACAACGACAACAACGGCCTGCGGCGCGCGCTCGAGCGGGCGGTGGACGAGGCCAACAGACGAGCTCCCCACAGAACGCCATGGACGAGCTCCCGCGAGCTCACGCGGCCGCCGTAACGCCCGCGCTCGCCCGCCATGACTCTGGCGCCCGCTCGCCGTGGACGCCCGCCCTCGCCCGTGCCCCAGCTCCGGCGAGCAGAGGAGGGCGCGAGCGCGAGCCGGCTGGGGAGGCTGCGGGGGCGGAGGCGAGCGCGCGGGCGGAGCAGGCGGGGCAGGACCGAGAAGGCGGGGCTGGGTGAGGGAAAGATTCCCACATGCACGGGTGGGCCTAGCAGGAAAAAGAGGAGAGAGAGCGAGGAGAGAGGCCGACATGTGGGGGCTTTGCATGCAAAAAAGAGCGCCGACGTCCCCAGCTGCGCCCCGGCTTTTTGGGTGTGGGTTGGTACCGCCGGGCGTAATTTCGGCCAAATCCGGCGCTATTTTAGGTCTTGGGATCCCGACTGGGAGAAAAATTAGGCGTCGGCGTCCAAAAAGCGCTCGTGGGGGGCATCCTGGGGGGCCGGCTGAAGATGCCCTTAGCCACGTGAAACATGTGGTAAGCAATTCAAACATTTTTTTTATAAAAAAGAAACTCAAGGCTTACGTCAAGCCAATTCTCGGTCCAATCAAGTGAGCAAGCTAACAACGTAGAAACTGATGAGCCGGAACATTTCTATCCCTAGTGGCATGAGTAATTTAAAGAGAGGCGAAGCTAGCACTGATCTCCTCTAATTCATTCAAGATACTTCCTCCTTTCATTTATATAGGGCCTAATGCGTTTTTCGAGGCTAACTTTGATCAAATATTAGAGCAATAATATATGACATGCAACTTACACAAAGCACACCATCAAATTCGTGTGTGAAAAGAGCTTTTAATGATATAATTTTCACATTGTGCATGTCATGTACTATTAATCTTGTCAATAGTCAAAGGTAGTCTTAAAAAATGCATTAGGCCCTATATAGATGGAAGGAGGGAGTAGGCGCTGCAACTGATCTTGTGTTGCCGCACGACTTCCATTGATTGACTAACTCTAAGCAGCCAGTCTTCATAATTACATGTGAGAACACATAGACTTGAGCAAAAATCATCCCATCACGAAGAGCTAGAAGTTCCGTGATGAAGGGATCGGTCACCCCGTATAAAGGTTTACTCGGGGCTCCAAGGAACGCAATTGTGATCGAGCCACATCTCCCACGCCTCCCTTCATGTCCTCAACATTTACGGCTCCATCGGTATTTATAGTAACCCATCCCGCTTCCGGTGGTCTCTAGCATTGACCAACCGTATGTTTTTCTGCAATGAAGGGATTGGTCAACCTGTATAAATGTTTACTCCAGGATCCAAGGAACGCAATGTGTGACTGAGCCACGCCTCCCACTCCTCCCTTCATGTCCTCAACATTTACCGCTGAAAGTGCAACTAATTCCCGGGTGGTTTTGGTAATTCATAACAACATATATCTTATTGAACCAATATCCTTTCAACATAAATATTTGAGGATGTTCAATGATTGGCATGGAATGAAATAGAGATGTGGACCCCTCAAAATGATAAGGACAAGGATTGGCAAAGCTCAAGACTCTACATTTTTGTTTAAGTGATCCAAGATCACATTGAGTCCATAGGAAAGCCAATACTATTAAAAGGGGATGAGGTGTTGCTTGATGATCTACTTGCTCAAAGTGCTTAGTGATATTGCTCCAAAACCCTGAGCCACTTTCTCTATCCAAATTTGTCCAAAATCTAATTCCCAACCCGGCCCCACCGATATTTCCCATCCGGAGCCACCGAGTTCATCTTGGCATAGCCGCTGCCAAAATCCTAACAGTTTGGTCACACCGATACGGATCTCGGTCTCACCGAGATGGCCTTGCCAGCGCTCTATGACTTGTTGCATTCACTCCCGTCCCACTGAGATGTTGCAATCAGTCCCATCGAGTTGGCTTGACTGATTCGCTGTTGCTCATTGCACTCACGTCGGTCTCACCGAGTTGATGCAATTGGTGCCGCCGAGATGAAGTTTGCCCTAAGCCCTAGCACATTGGTCCCATCGAGTTATTCCCGTTGGTCCCACTGAGATTCCTAACGTTCATATTTTTGTACAGATTGGTGCCACCGAGTTTTCTAATCGGTGCCACCGAGATGGGTCAAAAGTGTGTAACGGTTAGATTTTGTGAGGAGGCTATATATATCCCTCCATCCCCTTCTTCTCATAAGAGAGAGCCATCAAAACGTGCCTACACTTCCACCATTCATTTTTTGAGAGAGAACCACCCACTCATGTGTTGATATCAAGAGATTCCGCTCCTACCATTTGAACTTTGAATTCTAGCCTTCCCCAAGTTGATTTCCACTCAAATCCTTCTTTCACCATAGCCAAATCTGTGGGGGAGAGTTGAGTGTTGGGGAGACTATCATTTGAAGCACAAGAGCAAGGAGTTCACAACACACCATCTATTACTTTTTGGAGAGTGGTGTCTCATAGATTGGTTAGGTGTCGCTTGGGAGCCTCCAACATGATGTGGAGTTGAACCAAGAAGTTTGTAAGGGCAAGGAGATCGCCTACTTCATGAAGATCTACCCAAGTGAGGCAAGTCCTTCATGGGCGATGGCCATGGTGGGATAGACAAGGTTGCTTCTGTTGGGGAACGTAGTAATTTCAAAAAAATTCCTACGCACACGCAAGATCATGGTGATGCATAGCAACGAGAGGGGAGAGTGTTGTCCATGTACCCTCGTAGACCGAAAGCGAAAGCGTTAGAACAATGCGGTTGATGTAGTCGTATGTCTTCATGGCCCGACCGATCAAGCACCGAAACTACGGCACCTCCGAGTTCTAGCACACGTTCAGCTCGATGACGATCCCCGGACTCCGATCCAGCAGGGTGTCGGGGAAGAGTTCCGTCAGCACGATGGCATGGTGACGATCTTGATGTTCTACCGTCGCAGGGCTTCGTCTAAGCACCACTACAATATTATCGAGGACTATGGTGGAGGGGGGCACCGCACACGGCTAAGAGATCAAGAGATCAATTGTTGTGTGTAGAGGTGCCCCATGCTCCCGTATATAAAGGAGCCAAGGGGGAGGGGGCGGCCGACCAAGGAGGGCGCTCCAAGGGGGAGTCCTACTCCCACCGGGAGTAGGACTCCCTTCTTTCCTAGTTGGAGAAGGAGAAGGGGGGAAGGAGGAGGGAGAGGGGAAGGAAAGGGGGGGCGCCGCCCCCCTCTCCTTGTCCTATTCGGACTAGGGAGGAGGGGGCGTGGCCACCCCTTGCCTCCTCTCTTCCTCTCCACTAGGGCCCATGTAGGCCCATTAAGCCCCCCGGGGGGTTCCGGTAACCTCCCGGTACTCCGGTAAAATCCCGATTTCACCCGGAACACTTCCGATATCCAAATATAGGCTTCCTATATATCAATCTTCATGTCTCGACCATTTTGAGACTCCTCGTCATGTCCGTAATCTCATTCGGGACTCAGAACAAACTTCAGTACATCAAAACTCATAAACTCATAATATAACTGTTATCAAAACCTTAAGCGTGCGGACCCTACGGGTTCGAGAACTATGTAGACATGACCTAGAACTGTTTCCGGTCAATAACCAATAGCGGAACCTGGATGCTCATATTGGCTCCTACATAATCTACGAAGATCTTTATCGGTCAAACCGCATAACAACATACGTTGTTCCCTTTGTCATCGATATGTTACTTGCCCGAGATTCGATCATCGGTATCCAATACCTAGTTCAATCTCGTTACCGGCAAGTCTCTTTACTCGTTATGTAATGCATCTTTCGTAACTAACTCATTAGCTACATTGCTTGCAAGGCTTATAGTGATGTGCATTACCGAGAGGGCCCAAAGATACCTCTCCGACAGTCGGAGTGACAAAACCTAATCTCGAAATATGCCAACTCAACATGTACCTTTGGAGACACCTGTAGAGCTCCTTTATAATCACCCAGTTACGTTGTGACGTTTGGTAGCACACAAAGTGTTCCTCCGATAAATGGGAGTTGCATAATCTCATAGTTATAGGAACTTGTATAAGTCATGAAGAAAGCAATAGCAACATACTAAACAATCAAGCGCTAAGCTAACGGAATGGGTCAAGTCAATCACATCATTCTCCTAATGATGCGATCCCGTTAATCAAATGACAACACATGTCTATGGTTAGGAAACATAACCATCTTTGATTAATGAGCTAGTCAAGTAGAGGCATACTAGTGACATTAAGTTTGTCTATGTATACACACATGTATCATGTTTCCGGATAATACAATTATAGCATGAATAATAAACATTTATCATGATATGAGGAAATAAATAATAACTTTATTATTGCCTCTAGGGCATATTTCCTTCAGTCTCCCACTTGCACTAGAGTCAATAATCTAGATTACATAGTAATGATTCTAACACCCATGGAGTCTTGGTGCTGATCATGTTTTGCTCGTGGAAGAGGCTTAGTCAACGGGTCTGTAACATGCAGATCCGTATGTATCTTGCAAATCTCTATGTCTCTCACCTGGACTTGGTCCCAGATGGAATTGAAGCATCTTTTGATGTGCTTGGTCCTCTTGCGAAATCTGGATTCCTTTGCCAAGGCAATTGCACCAGTATTTTCACAGAAGATCTTCATTGGTCCCGATGCACTAGGTATGACACCTAGATCGGAAATGTACTCCTTCATCCAGACTCCTTCATTTGCTGCTTCCGAAGTAGCTATGTACTCCGCTTCGTATGTAGATCCCGCCACGACGCTTTGTTTAGAACTGCACCAACTGACAGCTCCACCGTTCAATATAAACACGTATCCGGTTTGCGATTTAGAATTGTCCGGATCAATGTCAAAGCTTGCATCGGCGTAACCATTTACGACTAGCTCTTTGTCACCTCCATAAACGAGAAACATATCCTTAGTCCTTTTCAGGTATTTCAGGATATTCTTGACCGCTGTCCAGTGATCCACTCCTGGATTATTTTGGTACCTCCCTGCTAAACTTATTGCTAAGCATACATCAGGTCTGGTACACAACATTGCATACATGATAGAGCCTATGGTTGAAGCATAGGGAACATCTTTCATTTTCTCTCTATCTTCTGCTATGGTCGGGCATTGAGTCTGACTCAACTTCACACCTTGTAATACAGGCAAGAACCCTTTCTTTGCCTAGTCCATTTTGAACTTTTTCAAAACTTTATCAAGGTATGTGCTTTGTGAAAGTCCAATTAAGCATCTTGATCTATCTCTATAGATCTTGATGCCCAATATGTAAGCAACTTCACCGAGGTCTTTCATTGAAAAACTTTTATTCAAGTATCCCTTTATGCTATCCAGAAATTCTATATCATTTCCAATTAATAATATGTCATCTACATATAATATCATAAATGCTACAGAGCTCCCACTCACTTTCTTGTAAATACAGACTTCTCCAAAAGTCTGTATAAAACCATATGCTTTGATCACACTATCAAAGCGTTTATTCCAACTTCGAGATGCTTGCACCAGTCCATAAATGGATCGCTGGAGCTTGCACACTTTGTTAGCACCTTTTGGATCAACAAAACCTTCCGGTTGCATCATATACAACTCTTCTTCCAGAAATCCATTCAGGAATGCAATTTTGACATCCATTTGCCAAATTTCATAATCATAAAATGCGGCAATTGCTAACATGATTCGGACAGACTTAAGCATCGCTACGGGTGAGAAAGTCTCATCGTAGTCAACCCCTTGAACTTGTCGAAAATCTTTCGCAACAAGTCGAGCTTTGTAGACAGTTACATTACCATCAGCGCCAGTCTTCTTCTTGAAGATCCATTTATTCTTGATGGCTTGCCGATCATCGGGCAAGTCAACCAAAGTCCATACTTTGTTCTCATACATGGATCCCATCTCAGATTTCATGGCTTCAAGCCATTTTGCGGAATCTGGGCTCATCATCGCTTCCTCATAGTTCGTAGGTTCGCCATGGTCAAGTAACATGACTTCCAGAATAGGATTACCGTACCACTCTGGTGCGGATCTTACTCTGGTAAACCTACGAGATTCAGTGGTAACTTGATCTGAAGTTTTATGATCAATATCATTAGCTTCCTCACTGATTGGTGTAGTTGTCATAGGAACCGGTTCTTGTGATGAACTACTTTCCAATAAGGGATCAGGTACAATTACCTCATCAAGTTCTACTTTCCTCCCACTCACTTCTTTCGAGAGAAACTCCTTCTCTAGAAAGGATCTGAATTTAGCAACGAAAATCTTGCCCTCAGATCTGTGATAGAAGGTGTACCCAGTAGTCTCTTTTGGGTATCCTATGAAGACACATTTCTCCGATTTGGGTTCGAGCTTATCTGGTTGAAGTTTCTTCACATAAGCATCACAGCCCCAAACTTTAAGAAACGACAACTTTGGTTTCTTGCCAAACCACAGTTCATAAGGCGTCATCTCAACGAATTTTGATGGTGCCCTATTTAACGTGAATGCGTCCGTCTCTAAAGCATAACCCCAAAACGATAGCGGTAAATCAGTAAGAGACATCATAGATCGCACCATATCTAGTAAAGTACGATTACAACGTTCGGACACACCATTTCGTTGTGGTGTTCCGTGTGGCATGAGTTGCGAAACTATTCCGCATTGCTTCAAATGTAAACCAAACTCGTAACTCAAATATTCTCCTCCACGATCAGATCGTAGAAATTTTATTTTCTTGTTACGATGATTTTCCACTTCACTCTGAAATTCTTTGAACTTTTCAAATGTTTCAGACTTGTGTTTCATCAAGTAGATATACCCATATCTGCTCAAATCATCTGTGAAGGTAAGAAAATAACGATACCCGCCGCGAGCTTCAATATTCATTGGATCACATACATCAGTATGTATGATTTCCAATAATTCAGTTGCTCGCTGCATAGTTCCGGAGAACGGCGTTTTAGTCATCTTGCCCATGAGGCACGGTTCGCAAGTACCAAGTGATTCATAATCAAGTGATTCCAGAAGTCCATCAGTATGGAGTTTCTTCATGCACTTTACATCAATATGACCCAAACGACAGTGCCACAAATAAGTTGCACTATCATTATCAACTCTGCATCTTTTGGGTTCAACATTATGAATATGTGTATCACTACTATCGAGATTCAACAAAAATAGACCACTCTTCAAGGTGCTTGACCATAAAAGATATTACTCATATAAATAGAACAACCATTATTCTCTGATTTAAATGAATAACCGTCTCGCATCAAACAAGATCCAGATATAATGTTCATGCTTAACGCTGGCACCAAATAACAATTATTTAGGTCTAAAAGTAATCCCGATGGTAGATGTAGAGGTAGCGTGCCGACCGTGATCACATCGACTTTGGAACCATTTCCCACGCGCATCGTCACCTCGTCCTTAGCCAATCGACGCTTAATCCGTAGTCCCTATTTCGAGTTGCAAATATTAGCAACAGAACCAGTATCAAATACCCAGGTGCTACTGCGAGCATTAGTAAGGTACACATCAATAACATGTATATCACATATACCTTTGTTCACTTTGCCATCCTTCTTATCCGCCAAATACTTGGGGCAGTTCCGCTTCCAGTGTCCAGTCTGCTTGCAGTAGAAGCACTCAGTCTCAGGCTTAGGTCCAGATTTGGGTTTCTTCTCTTGAGCAGCCACTTGCTTGTTGTTCTTCTTGAAGTTCCCCTTCTTCTTCCCTTTACCCTTTTTCTTGAAACTGGTGGTCTTATTGACCATCAACACTTGATGCTCCTTCTTGATTTCTACCTCCGCAGCTTTTAGCATTGCAAAGAGGTTGGGAATAGTCTTGTCCATCCCTTGCATATTATAGTTCATCACGAAGCTCTTGTAGCTTGGTGGCAGTGATTGGAGAATTCTGTCAATGACACTATCATCAGGAAGATTAACTCCCAGTTGAATCAAGTGATTATAATACCCAGACATTTTGAGTATATGTTCACTGATAGAACTATTCTCCTCCATCTTACAGCTATAGAATTTATTGGAGACTTCATATCTCTCAATCCGGGCATTTGCTTGAAATATTAACTTCAACTCCTGGAACATCTCATATGCTCCATGACATTCAAAACGTCGTTGAAGACCCGATTCCAAACCGTAAAGCATGGCACACTGAACTATCAAGTAGTCATCAGCTTTGCTCTGCCAGACGTTCTTAACATCGTCAGTTGCATCTGCAGCAGGCCTGGCACCCAGCGGTGCTTCCATGACGTAATTCTTCTGTGCAGCAATGAGGATAATCCTCAAGTTACGGACCCAGTCCGTGTAGTTGCTACCATCATCTTTCAACTTAGCTTTCTCAAGGAACGCATTAAAATTCAACAAAACAACAACATGAGCCATCTATCTACAACAAACATAGACAAGAAAAATACTATCAGGTACTAAGTTCATGATAAATTTAAGTTCAATTAATCATATTACTTAAGAACTCCCACTTAGACAAACATCTCTCTAGTCATCTAAGTGATCACGTGATCCAAATCAACTAAACCATGTCCGATCATCACGTGAGATGGGGTAGTTTCAATGGTGAACATCACTATGTTGATCATATCTACTATATGATTCACGTTCGACCTTTTGGTCTCCGTGTTCCGAGGCCATATCTGTATATGCTAGGCTCATCAAGTTTAACCTGAGTATTCCGCGTGTGCAACTGTTTTGCACCCGTTGTATTTGAACGTAGAGCCTATCACACCCGATCATCATGTGGTGTATCAGCACGAAGAACTTTCTCAATGGTGCATACTCAGGGAGAACACTTCTTGATAATTAGTGAGAGATCATCTTAAAATGCTACCGTCAATCAAAGCAATATAAGATGCATAAAGGATAAACATCACATGCAATCAATATAAGTGATATGATATGGCCATCATCATCTTGTGCTTGTGATCTCCATCTCTGAAGCACCGTCGTGATCACCATCATCACCGGCACGACACCTTGATCTCCATTGTAGCATCGTTGTCGTTACACCATCTATTGCTTCTACGACTATCGCTACCGCTTAGTGATAAAGTAAAGCAATTACAGGGCGTTTGCATTTCATACAATAAAGTGACAACCATATGGCTCCTGCCAGTTGCCGATAACTTGGTTACAAAACATGATCATCTCATACAATAAAATATAGCATCACGTCTTGACCATATCACATCACAACATGCCCTGTGAAAACAAGTTAGACGTCCTCTACTTTGTTGTTGCAAATTTTTACGTGGCTACTACGGGCTGAGCAAGAACCGTTCTTACCTACGCATCAAAACCACAATGATAGTTCGTCAAGTTAGTGTTGTTTTAACCTTCGCAAGGACCGGGTGTAGCCACACTCGGTTCAACTAAAGCGAGAGAGACAGACACCCGCTAGTAACCTTTAAGCAACGAGTGCTCGTAATGGTGAAACCAGTCTCGCGTAAGCGTACGCGTAATGTCGGTCCGTGCCGCTTCATCTCACAATACCGCTGAACCAAAATGTGACATGTTGGTAAGCAGTATGACTTGTATCGCCCACAACTCACTTGTGTTCTACTCGTGCATATGACATCTACGCATAAAACCAGACTCGGATGCCACTGTTGGGGAACGTAGTAATTTCAAAAAAATTCCTACGCACACGCAAGATCTTGGTGATGCATAGCAACAAGAGGGGAGAGTGTTGTCCACGTACCCTCGTAGACCGAAAGCGGAAGCGTTAGAACAACGTGGTTGATGTAGTCGTACGTCTTCACGGCCCGACCGATCAAGCACCGAAGCTACGACATCTCCGAGTTCTAGCACACGTTTAGCTCGATGATGATCCCCGGACTCCGATCCAGCAGGCTGTCGGGGAAGAGTTCTGTCAGCACGACGACATGGTGAAGATCTTGATGTTCTACCGTCGCAGGGCTTCGCCTAAGCACCGCTACAATATTATCGAGGACTATGGTGGAGGGGGGCACCGCACACGGCTAAGAGATCAAGAGATCAATTGTTGTGTGTAGAGGTGCCCCCTGCCCCCGTATATAAAGGAGCCAAGGGGAAGGGG
>NC_041385.1:492975701-493062980 GCF_002162155.2 Triticum dicoccoides
GCCAAGGAGGGCACGCCGAGGGGGAGTCGTACTCCAACCGGGAGTAGGACTCCCTTCTTTCCTAGTTGGAGAAGGAGAAGGGGGGAAGGAGGAGGGAGAGGGGGAGGAAGGGGGGGGGGGCGCCGCCCCCCTCTCCTTGTCCTATTCGGACTAGGGGGAGGGGCGCGGCCAACCCTTGCCTCCTCTCTTCCTCTCTACCAGGGCCCATGTAGGCCCATTAAGCCCCCCGGGGGGTTCCGGTAACCTCCCGGTACTCCGGTAAAATCCCAATTTCACCCGAAACACTTCCGATATCCAAATATAGGCTTCCAATATATCAATCTTCATGTCTCAACCATTGCGAGAGTCCTCATCATGTCCGTAATATCATTCGGGACTCCGAACAAACTTTGGTACATCAAAACTCATAAACTCATAATATAAGTGTTATCGAAACCTTAAGCGTGCAGACCCTACGGGTTCGAGAACTATGTAGACATGACCTAGAACTGTTTCCGGTCAATAACCAATAGCGGAACCTGGATGCTCATATTGGCTCCTACATATTCTACGAATATCTTTATCGATCAAACCGCATAACAACATACGTTGTTCCCTTTGTCATCGATATGTTACTTGCCCGAGATTCGATCATCAGTATCCAATACCTAGTTCAATCTCGTTACCGGCAAGTCTCTTTACTCGTTACGTAATGCATCTTCCGTAACTAACTCATTAGCCACATTGCTTGCAAGGCTTATAATGATGTGCATTACCGAGAGGGCCCAAAGATACCTCTCCGACAGTCGGAGTGACAAAACCTAATCTCGAAATATGCCAACTCAACATGTACCTTTGGAGACACCTGTAGAGCTCCTTTATAATCACCCAGTTACGTTGTGACGTTTGGTAGCACACAAAGTGTTCCTCCGATAAACGGGAGTTGCATAATCTCATAGTTATAGGAACTTGTATAAGTCATGAAGAAAGCAATAGCAACATACTAATCGATCAAGCGCTAAGCTAACAGAATGGGTCAAGTCAATCACATCATTCTCCTAATGATGTGATCCCGTTAATCAAATGACAACACATGTCTATGGTTAGGAAACATAACCATCTTTGATTAATGAGCTAGTCAAGTAGAGGCATACTAGTGACATTAAGTATGTCTATGTATTCACACATGTATCATGTTTCCGGTTAATACAATTATAGCATGAATAATAAACATTTATCATGATATGAGGAAATAAATAATAACTTTATTATTGCTTCTAGGGCATATTTCCTTCAGCTTCTGTAGGAACAAAGTATGTCTACCAGAGGAGGGTGAATGGGAGTTTTAAAATTTCTTCAGAAATAACAAAACTCTCGCAACCCAGCAGCGGAGCGAATGGAAAACAGTTTACAGTGACCGAACATAAGCTACCGAATGGAAACTAAAGGCGTGCATCAAGACAAATCACATGATTGAAACTAATCGGATGTAAAGAGAAGAGACAAAGTTAACTAGTGATGCTCGATGGTGACAAAGAATTTGGTAGACCACTTCGTCCTTCTGCACAAGGACTACGTCTGGTTGGAAGGGTTGTGATTTAACACAGAAGATAAACTCTCTTCGCCCTATTATCCTCGACATTTCACTACTGCAGGATGCTGCTAACATGACACTACGATCAGAGACCCTTTGATGAAACTGTGTGTGATGCATTAATCGCAAACAGTGATGTAAAAAAACATCAAAAAAGATGCAAAATGTTTGCGATGGATGATACATCAAACACGGTTCAGATTTTAGTTGCGTGTGCGATGCGGGGCATACAGTTGATCCATACAAATTGTTTACAATGAGACAGAACAGTAGAAACGGGCAGCCAGGTCAAGGTTTGTGCGATATACGACATACAACTCGCTCTGATGAACCGGTTGCGAAGATCGAGGTGAACACAAACGATTCGGTGTAACAAGATGTGTGTGATACCTGGCAAACAGGTCGGTAATCAGAATTGTGTGTGATCAGTATAGACAGCCCATATGGTCTTTTTTTGTGAATTGTGTGCTTGTCAGGGCACACAGTTCAACAAACCAACCTGTGGGCGATAATGTAGAAGATCTCTGTCAAATACGTATTACTAACTGTTTGCGATGAGATTGACAGGATAAACAGTGTTAACAGATTAATATGTGCGAATGGAAACAGAGATATATACAGTCTACTTAATTTAGTTCTTCTTCTTCTTGTTGTTGTTATTGGATGGCCCCGTGACATCGTCTTGGCGAGGATGCTTCTTGCCGCTGACCGTTGGCTTTTCATCGTCGCCGCCATCGTCATCATCGTTGTTGTCATCATCGGCCTCCTCCTTATTCGACCATTCCTCCTCCTCCTCATCGTCGTCCTCTTCTTCATCATCCGACGGCTCCTCGTCCGTCTGGTTGTCGTCTGACGACTCCAAAGGCGGCATCCCTTCCATGAACCGGATATAATCGAGGTCTGGGCTCGATGCCGGACTCATGGAAGACGAGCAGGCTGATTTTGATGTTGACCTATCATCAAGCACCAGACTGCTGGCTGAACTGTCATCCTCGCTGTCGCTCGACATGACTTTAGAGTGTGTGCCAGTGTGTAGCGCGGCCTGCCGGGGACGATGAAGATGGTGGACACTTAAGCGGGGTATGCAGAGAAGAGGAACTGTCAATTGAAGCGGGGGTTGACGTATTATCTAACCACTGATATAATCAACCGCAATTATTTGTACCCAGTCGCTCCAAATTCTCGGGGTGGCTATTTGGCTGGTTTCTTTTTTTCAGGACAAAAACAAGGAAAGAGTTTTGGGATTATGCACCGGTACAGGTACGAACGGAGTAGGACAGTTGGCAAGCAATACATTGAGCTCTTCTTATTGATAAAGCTAGGAATAATCAACTACAAAGGAAAAGAAAAAAGACAAAGGAAAATATATGCACAAATCTTCACGTAACATCAATGGCATATGACGTAGATGTGCATTACTTAGAGCACATCTAGATGTGCTTTAGAAATACTGTCAAACAAAACCACTAATCATCGTTGCAAGCAGCACATAGAACATGGCTAATACGACAACCACAACTACACATGGTGTTCCTTCTTGTCTCTTGCTTTCATGTGTTGCCTGTGATTGATTCTTTCTTGCTTCATCACACCGACTGTACATTCCAGATCACACTACAAAAAAATACACTTTCATGATGATACGTGTTTGTCACAGTAGGTCATGTTTTCTGTCATGAATGTACATCCATGACGATTTTATGACAGAATTAAGATAGTCGTACCTGTGCTGTCGTAGAAGTGTTCCATGACATTACCAAAATTATCATCACGGAAGTGTCCACTTCCATGATGAAAAATCGTGCGTCACAGAAGTGCTTTCGTCAAGGGTGACCAACACGTGGCATCCATCGTAACGGAACGCCGTTAAGTTATCAGGTCCGAGGATCTGATAACCCGTTAACAGCCCGAACCAATGGGGATTTTCCACATGTAAAATCATCATTGGCTGGAGGAAACGCGTGTCAGCTCCCCGTTGGCACATGTGTCACTCATCCAATGGGCGAGATGCGCTTATGAAATGTTGACACATGGACCGACCCAAAAGTGGCCCATAAAGTTTAAATGGGTTGGCCCAACTAAAGGCCCATAAGATTTTGCGGTCCATAATGGGCCGGCCCAGCAAAAGGCCCACGAGATTTTGCAGACCATAATGGGCCGGCCCAGCTAAAGGCCCGCAAGATTTTGCAGGCCATAATGGGCCAGCCCAGCTAAAGGTCCGCGAGATTTTGTGGACCATAATGGGCCGGCCGAGCTAAAGGCCCACAAGATTTTGCGGATCATAATGGGTTGGCCCAGCTAAAGGCCCACGAGATTTTGCCGACCATAATGGGCCGGCTCAGCTGAAGACCCAAAAGATTTTGATGAAACTAGTAGGCCGACCCATTAACAGGCTGCCATGTTTTGGGCCAAATGCCGACCCATATTTGATCTGGTCCATTAACAGTCTGCCACGTTCCGGGCCTAATAAAGGCCCATATGAGATCCGGGCCGTTAAAAGCCTACCATGTTCTGGGCCAAATTTCGGCCCAGATCAGGTCCGGCCCTTTGAGAGGCTTTGGGCTAAATTATGGCCCATATCAGATTCGGCCCGTCAACTGGACGCTATGCTTTTGGGCCCACTTGATAAAGGCCTATTTAGTAATTCGACTTGATATTATTTTCAGCCTGTTAAGGCATGTTTAACATTTCGTCCCTATATATATTTCGGCCTGTTGAAAGCCCGTCATATAGTTGGGCCTAACTACGACCACGTTTGCATCCGTCCTGCTCACAGCCGATAATCTGATTGGGCCAAACAAGGACAAAGACAATTTTGGCCTGTTATAGGCCCATGATTTGATTGGCACAATCATGGGTCGGTGTCTATTTCGGCTTGCTGCCGGCCCGTGAGCTGTTCGGCACGTTTCAGGCCCAACCTACTTTTCAGCCTCCTAAAAGCCCATTGAGTTTTCTTGGGAAAATAGGGCCGGCGGTTTACTCGGCCTATTAAAGGCCCGAATCTACTAGTGGGCCAGTTTACATTTAGGCCTGTTAACGGACCAAGATGACGGGGCCCATGATGCGGATCATACATAGTGATTTGCATGACGGCCTGATTATGTACCGTAATTTTACGGTTTGGCCAGTTTACTGCGAGGACAGGATATATATACAGTAAAATAACTGCAGCATCGTGAATAAGAAAAAAACCTAGACTATACAATAAAGAAATTACGGCATATTACATCCACTGGGCATCAAAGTTCGCCATTATGATAATAAAGTACAAGCAGATAGCAGATTACATACACTCGGTATCAAAGATCGCCACCGGTCCAATTAAACACACCGGCAAAATAATATACAAAACTGACAGCACTTCCATAGAGTTCAAGAAAGGTTAGCCCCGCTCGGGAGCTGCAGCGCAAGCAGCTGAGCAAGCTGATGAGATTGCACTTGTTTGACACTTATATCCTCCTCACTCTGAAAGATAAATAAGCAGATAGATGACAGGTTTTGCACATATAAGTATCAACACTGACAATTCATCACATTTCTTACTGACGAATAAAGTGACACAGTTTAAAATAGCATTAACACAATATGGTATTGTTCAGGTCAAGACATGGCAGGAAATGACATTGTGAAGGAGTTGGCAGCTTCACGACACCACTGGATTACAGATCAAGAACTCATAAGTATCAATGGTTAGTGTGCTGTCAATTTATCCCATTTCATATTGGCAAAATAAGATCAATTGCTCTGTATAGTTTAATTTACATGGTATGAAGAAGGAACTTGGTTGTACAACTGAAAACATAAATTGAGAAGGACAAACTTTTGTTTATGAACTACATAATAAACTTTAAACATGCAATTTGATGCAAACACCAAAAATAAACAGCTGTTGTAGTCATGCCTAACCAAATATACACAACAAAGTTTGAAGGCTTGAGAAGGACAAACTTACATTATTAGTGAAGGCAGGCTCTATAAAGCCCTTGTCCATACTGATGGGGGGGGGGCAATTCAAGAAGTTTACCACAAAATCTTCTTCATAAGCATTGCCTTTATTCTACATTTTGTTAAGAGTAAATATAGATGTGACAATATAAGAAAAAAATGGAGAATATTTAAGATAAGATGAAGAGTGATGCTACATAACCAAGTAGCTATAAATGCAAGTACAGCGATGCATGCAAAAGGTACAACCAAGAGCAATGCAGAGCTAAACTTCTTCAGTACCATAGGTGTTATCCAACCTTATGGTAAGAGAAAATATAGATCTTATGTGTAGAAAATGGAGGGCAAAGGAAAATAAGCTGCAGAGTGATGGTACATGAACAACTACCTGTCAATATAAGTACACTGATAAAGGACAACAGGTACTTACAAGAACAATGCATAGCTAAAAAATTTTCACTGGCATTGGATATATTCTACACTAATGTAACCATTCATACAGATTAGATAATTGGGAGCGAACAATAAGCAAGCTATCATGCATACTGCTGTCACATAATGAACCAGGTATGTATGCAAGTACAGTGATACAAGATAACAAATACTAACAAGAGCAAAGCAGCGGGCAACATATTTGCGATATCCTGTCATTCTTTTCAAACCGGAATTCTTTTTCGAGCAGATTTCCTGCAAAAAAGATCCGTAAGGCACATGCGGAAAAGTAGAAGTTCAAATTGTCATGCGATATCATAGACAGTACCTTATCCTCGGAACAAGAGCAGTGCATAACAAGGTTTTTCCATTCAATGTCTAATTTATCACAGGAGACTTCACCAGAAATTCGTTTATAGACTTGCCATCAAAGTGTGATTTCCTCAGGTAACACCGATACTGCTGCAATGCTTCCTTGAAAAGCGCAAGCAAGCTTTGCTCGTCATGACTATCCAGATTGACCCTCGCCTACTTACAATAATGTAATGTAAATCATCGATGTGTTAAATCAGCAGAAAACAGGAAAATAATCACCATGAATAATAGAACTTACACGTAAGTGGGACATGAAGATGTGAAAATGATGTTTGTCTTCACTATAATCTTCCCATGATGGGAGTATATGCACGTAGTCCCTAACAACATTGAAAGCATTGTCTTTTAAATTGGGAATAACTGGAATGGGGTTCCAATCTGCAGGAATTGCCCGTCTTTGCAGTTGGGATAGGTCTTCGGCCGGTGGACTTGCTATACTTTTTGATGGAGTGGGATTTTTCTGTGGTACGGCTGGTGCTATGGCAACTGAAATCGGCATACATTTTGCTGGAGTGCAGGTCCTGTGTGGTGGGGCTAGTGGTGTGGCCAGTGAAGTATGTGTATAGTCTGCTGGAGTCTGTCCTACGTTTTGTGTCACTGGTTGTACTTCCAATATAAGTGGGGTGCTGTTTTATTTCTCCGGCACAACCACGTTTTTCAAGGACTTTGCTGGTGCTCCTTCAGGTTCGGCAATGACCCTCTTCCTTTTTGATGTCTGATGCACAAGAACAACATTTGAGTGGAAAAACATGGTATGATGACAGATGGAATATTTATTGATAATGGATGGGCATGGCATCTCGACATATATGATGAGTAAACTATGCATATGGCGGTGCAACAAAGTAGAAGAAATGCAAGACAACATATGCAAGATGCATGCAATCAATAAAACCTTGGCAAATTAGAACACGCACCTTGATGGGTGAACATGACAGGCCATTTGCCTTTGACTCCTCGAGGTTAGAATAGTCATTAGGATTATTCTGAACAAGAATCTACAAGTGGGGAGCGTTTCATTGCATCCAGAATGGCACTCAATGCCTTGGTGCCAATTTTGTAAGTCATTGCAGTGTTCCACAATATTCTTCTGATGCGCGGATTCTGATATTCACTGTAATTATGTATAATATATGAGAACCATGAAAACATAAATAGTTGTGAGATTATCTTTGTAATGCAGAGGATATTCTAATATAGGCGCGCCCTTGTAAACACTTGTGTGCTATCACTGGATTCTGATGAGAGAGCTCATTTGTGCTGTAATATGGTGCATGCATTTATATAACATGGCACAAGTACACAAAAAATAGGCTCCAGAAGTAAGGATAGTTGGTAGATGATAGGTTCATAATTGTCGGTGTACAAAAGTAGGGGCTCTCCTTTTGACCCCTTTACTTGTGCACGGGCAGTCGAAGCCACGCACCATGGCCGCACATATGGGAAAAGGAGGGAAGCCGGAGAGAAGCCAAAGGCACGAGACAAACAAGGCAACGCCAAGGACCAAGGCCACAAAGTGCGGATGGACGAAGCAGGTTTCCCCGACAAGACCCTTGCCGGGGGCAACCTCACCAGCCCCGGCAAGCCCCTTGCCCGGGCAGCTCGCCCACACCAGTGGAGCGAGCCACCCTCAAGCGCACGATCTCCAACACCAACAATCACGTTGAACCAGGGCTCGAGAGGCACCTCCATGGTGGCATGCAGATCTTTGTGAAGACAAAGAATATTCAAGATCAGATAAGGATTGGAGGGCAACACTCCCCGTCAAGATCCTTACCGAAGAAACCCACAAGACCCCCGGCAAGATCCTTGCCGGGGACGCCAGCGCGCCACGGCAAGACCCTCACCGGGCCACCCGGCAAGGCCCTTGCCGGGCCACTGCTACATCTTGAGCTTGCGTTGGTTTTCCTTGAAGAGGAAAGGGTGACGCAACAATAGTAGAGTAAGTATTTCCCTCAGTTTTTGAGAACCAAGGTATCAATCCAGTAGGAGGCTCCTCAAAAGTCCCACGCACCTACACAAACAAAAAAGGAACTTGCAACCAACGCAATAAAGGGGTTGTCAATCCCTTCACGGCCACTTGCGAAAGTGAGATCTGCTAGAGATAGTATGATAAGATAAATATATTTTTGGTAATTTATAATATAGATAGGAAAAGTAAAGATGCAAATAAAAGTAGATTGAAAGCTTATATGATAAAAGATAGACCCGGGGGCCATAGGTTTCACTAGTGGCTTCTCTCAAGATAGCATAAGTATTACGGTGGGTGAACAAATTACTGTCGAGCAATTGATAGAAAAGCGAATAATTATGAGATTATCTAGGCATGATCATGTATATAGGCATCACGTCCATGACAAGTAGACCGACTCCTGCCTGCATCTACTACTATTACTCCACACATCGACCGCTATCCAGCATGCATGTAGAGTATTAAGTTCATAAGAACAGAGTAACGCATTAAGAAAGATGACATGATGTAGAAGGATAAACTCATGCAATATGATATAAACCCCACCTTTTTATCCTCGATGGAAATAGTACAATATGTGCCTTGGAACCCCTATTGTCACTTGGTAAGGACACCGCAAGATTGAACTCAAAGCTAAGCACTTCTCCCATTGCAAGAAAGATCAATATAGCAGGCCAAACCAAACTGATAATTCGAAGAGACTTGCAAAGATAACTCAATCATACATAAAAGAATTCAGAGGAGATTCAAATATTTCTCATAGATAAACTTGATCATAAACCCACAATTCACCGGATCTCGACAAACAGACCGCAAAAAGAGTTACATCAAATAGATCTCTACAAGAGAGGGGGAGAACATGGTATTGAGATCCAAAAAGAGAGAAGAAGCCATCTAGCTAATAACCATGGACCCGAAGGTCTGTGGTAAACTACTCACAACTCATCGGAGGGGCTATGGTGTTGATGTAGAAGCCCTCCATGGTCGATTCCCCCTCCGGCGGAGCGCTGACGAAGGCTCCAAGATGGGATCTCGCGGATACAGAAGGTTACAGCGGTGGAAATTGTTTTTTGTTGGCTCCCTGGATGTTTTCAGGGTACGTGGGTATATATAGGAGGAAGAAGTAGGTCGGTGGCTGCCCGAGGGGCCCACGAGACAGGGGGCGCGCCCTGTAGGGGTGGGCGCGCCCTCCACCCTCGTGGCTGCCTCGGCTGCTTCTTGGCTTGCACTCCAAGTCCTCTGGATCACGTTTGTTCCAAAAATCACACTCCCGAAGGTTTCATTGCGTTTGGACTCCATTTGATATTCCTTTTCTTTGAAATACTGAAATAGGCAAAAAAATAGCAATACGGTCTGGGCCTCCGGTTAGTAGGTTAGTCCCAAAAATGATATAAATGTGTAAAATAAAGCCCATAAACATCCAAAAGGGGTAATATAATAGCATGGAACAATAAAAAATTATAGATACGTTGGAGACGTATCAAGCATCCCCAAGCTTAATTCCTGCTCGTCCTCGAGTAGGTAAATGATAAAAACAGAATTTTTGATGTGGAATGCTACCTAGCATAATTCTCAATGTAATTTTCTTTATTGTGGCATGAATGTTCAGATCCAAATGATTCAAAATAAAAGTTCATATTGACATAAGAAATAGTAATACTTCAAGCATAGTAATCAAAGCAATCATGTCTTCTCAAAATAACATGGCTAAAGAAAGTTATCCCTACAAAATCGTATAGTCTCGCTGTTGCTCTATCTTCGTCATACAAAGTATTTAATCATGCACAACCCCAATGACAAGCCAAGCAATTGTTTCATACTTTAGTAATCTCAAACTTTTTCAACTTTCACGCAATACATGAGCGTGAGCCATGGACATAGCACTATATGTGGAAAAGAATGGTGGTTGTGGAGAAGACAAAAAAGGAGAAGATAGTCTCACATCAACTAGGCGTATCAACGGGCTATGGAGATGCCCATTAATAGATATCAATGTGAGTGAGTGATACGTCTCCAACGTATCTATAATTTTTGATTGTTCCATGCTATTATATTACCCCTTTTAGGATGTTTATGGGCTTTATTTTACACATTTATATCATTTTTGGGACTAACCTACTAACCAAAGGCCCAGCCCATATTGCTGTTTTTTTGCCTATTTTAGTATTTCGAAGAAAAGGAATATCAAACGGAGTCCAAACGGAATGAAACCTTCGGGAGCGTGATTTTTGGAACGAACGTGATCCGGAGAGCTTGGAGTGCAAGTCAAGAAGCTTCCGAGGAAGCCACGAGATAGGAGGCCGCGCCCCCCTGTAGGGCGTGCCCCCTGTCTCGTGGGCCCCTCGGATGGCCACTGACGTACTTCTTCCTCCTATATATACCTACGTACCCCGAAAACATCCAGGGGCACCACTAAACACAATTTCCACCACCGTAACCTTCTGTATCCACGAGATCTCATCTTGGAGCCTTCGCCGGCACTCTGCCGGAGGGGGAATCAACCATGGAGGGCCTCTACATCAACATCCTTGCTCCTCCGATGAGTTGTGAGTAGTTTACCACATAACTATGGGTCCATAGTTATTAGCTAGATGGCTTCTTCTCTCTTTTTGGATCTCAATACAATGTTCTCCCCCTCTCTTGTGGAGATCTATTTAATGTAAACTCTTTTTGCGGTGTGTTTGTCGAGATCCGATGAATTATGGGTTTATGATCAAGTTTATCTATGAATAATATTTGAATCTTCTCTGAATTCTTTTATGTATGATTGAGTTATCTTTGCAAGTCTCTTCGAATTATTAGTTTGGTTTGGCCTACTAGATTGATCTTTCTTGCCATGGGAGAAGTGCTTAGCTTTGGGTTCAATCTTGCGGTGTCCTTACCCAGTGATAGAAAGGGTTGCAAGGCACGTATTGTATTGTTGCCATCGAGGATAACAAGATGGGGTTTATATCATATTGCATGAGTTTATCCCTCTACATCATGTCATCTTGCTTAATGCGTTACTCTGTTCTTATGAACTTAATACTCTAGATGCAGGCAGGAGTCGGTCGATGTGTGGAGTAATAGTAATAGATGCAGGCAGGAGTCGGTCTACTTGTTATGGACATGATGCCTATATACATGATCATGCCTAGATAATCTCATAACTATGCACTTTTCTATCAATTGCTCGACAGTAATTTGTTCACCCACCGTAATACTTATGCTATCTTGAGAGAAGCCTCTAGTGAAACCTATGGCCCCCGGGTCTATCTCTTATCATATTTGCTTTCAATCTACCTTTGTTTGCATCTTTACTTTTTGCATCTATATTATAAAATACCAAAAATATGTTTATCTTATCATACTATCTTTATTAGATCTCACTTTCGCAAGTGGCCGTGAAGGGATTGACAACCCCTTTATTGTGTTGGTTGCGAGTTCTCAGTTTGTTTGTGTAGGTGCGTGGGACTTTTGAGGAGCCTCCTACTGGATTGATAACTTGGTTCTCAAAACTGAGGGAAATACTTACGCTACACTTGCTGCATCACCCTCTCCTCTTCGAGGAAAACCAACGCAAGCTCAAGACGTAGCAAGAAGGATTTCTGGCGCCGTTGCCGGGGAGGTCTTCGCTCAAGTCAAGACATACCAAGTACCCATCACAAACCCATCTCGCTCACATTTACATTATTTGCTATTTGCCTCTCATTTTCCTTTTCCCCCACTTCATCCTTGCCGTTTTATTCGCCCTCTCTTTCCCAATCTCCTCTTCTCTTTTTGCTTGCCCCTTTTTTCTTTGCCGTGTGTTAGCTCGTTTGCCTTGTCATTATGTCTAGTTCCTTATCCGCTCATATGTCTCCCGAGTTTGAAGTTCTTCACTTCAAGCAAAGGCAAGGAGAAAACTTAAAAGATGCTTGGTATAGGATGATGGAATCTTATCGCAAGTGCACCCTAGAGGTGAACTTTAGAATTCTTCTTCGTATTTTTTATGTTGGGTTAAATATGACACATAGACAACTCTTGGGTTGCATTGCCAAGGGAAATTTCATTGAAATTGATCCCAGTATTGCGCATGAAATTATAGAGGGAATAGGGGGAACACTACCTCAAAAGGGAGGATCACATCCTACCCAAGAAGAAACCCAAGTGTTTGGAAAGATTTACGAAGTAACTATTTTTTACAGAAGTCTCTTGAGCCTCTTAAAAGTGTTAGCGGAAATCTTCACTGCATGAATATGTTGATTACTCTTTGGAATAAGTGGTTGGATTCTTTAGATCTAAAAATTTCCAAGTATGAAGGGAAGCGGAAAGAACCTCCCGGATTCGAGCATGACTCCGCTAAAAAATTGAAAATGCAAGATGACGCTCGTTAGATCTATCTTTGTTTTTATGCCTAGCTAAGGGCGTTAAATGATAGCGCTAGTTGGGAGGCAACCCAATTTTCTTTATGTTTTTTTGTTTTTGCTCCTGTTTAGTAATAAATCTTGCATCTACCTTCTGTTTAGATGTGTTTTTATCTTTTAATTAGTGTTTGTGTCAAGTAGAACCTATAGGATAACCTACGATGATAGTTGATTTGATTCTGCTGAAAAACAGAAACTTTGTGCGCACGAATATAATTTTGTTAAATCACAGGAACGTGATTTTGTGTTGATTCTTTTTGCTGATGTTCAATAGACAAATTGTACAGGACTTCCTATTTTTGTAGGATTTTTAGAGTTCCAGAAGTTTGCGTTAGTTACAGATTTCTACAGACTGTTCTGTTTTTGACAGATTCTGTTTTTCATGTGTTGTTTGCTTATTTCCATGCGTCTATGGCTAGTAATTCAGTATATGAACCATAAAGAAGTTGGAATACAGTAGGTTTAACACCAAAATAAATAAAGAATGAGTTCATGGCAGTACCTTATGTGGTGGTTTTGTTTTCTTTCACTAACGGAGCTTATAAGATTTCCTGTTGAGTTTTGTGTTGTGAAGTTTTCAAGTTTTGGGTAAAGCTTTTATGGACTATGGAATAAAGGGTGGCAAGAGACTAAGCTTGGGGATGCCCAAGGCACCCTAAGATTTTCAAGAATAGCCAAAATCCTAAGCTTGGGGATGCCCCGGGAAGGCATCCCCTCTTTCGTCTTCGTTCATTGGTAACTTTACTTGGAGCTATATTTTTATTCGCTACATGATATGTGTTTTTCTTGGAGCATCATGTATTATATTAGTCTTTGCTTTTTAGTTTACCACAATCATCCTTGCTGTACACACCTTTTGGGAGAAGCCTATTTGATTAGAATTTGCTAGAATACTCTATGTGCTTCACTTATATCTTTTGAGCTTGATAGTTTTTGCTCTAGTGCTTCACTTATATCTTTTAGAGCACGGAGTTGTCTTAATTTTGAAGAAATTGCTAGTCTCTCATGCTTCACTTATATTATTTTGAGAGTCTTTTAGAACCGCATGGTATTTGCTATTATCATAAATTTGGTCCTAGAATGATGAGCATCCAAGTTGGGTATAATAAAAACTATCATAGGAAGTGATTTGGATGCTATGATCAACTTGATACTTGATAATTGTTTTGAGATATGGAGGTAGTGATATTAAAGTCATGCTAGTTGGGTGATTATGAATTTAAAGAATGCTTGTGTTGAAGTTAGCAAGTCCCGTAGCATGCACGTATGGTTAAAGTTGTGTAACAAATTTGAAACATGAAGTGTACCTGGCTTGTGCATCCTTATGACTGGCGGTCGGGGATGAGCGATGGTCTTTTCCTACCAATCTATCCCCCTAGGAGCATGCACGTAGTACTTGGTTTTTGATGACTTCTAAATTTTTGCAATAAGTACATGAGTTCTTTTGACTAATGTTGAGTCCATGGATTATACGCACTTTTACCTTTCCACCTTTGCTAGCCTTCTCGGTACCGTGCATTGCCCTTTCTCACCTTGAGAGTTGGTGCAAACTTCGCCGGTGCATCCAAACCCCGTGATACGATACGCTCTATCACACATAAACCTCCCTATATCTTCCTCAAAACAGCCACCATACCTACCTATTATGGCATTTCCATAGCCATTTCGAGATATATTGCCATGCAACTTTCCACCTTTCCGTTCATCATCATCATGACATACTTTACTTTTGTCATATTGCCATTGCATGATCATGTAGTTGACATCGTATTTGTGGCAAAGCCACCATGCATATTTTTCATACATGTCACTCTTGATTCATTGCACCATCCCGGTACAACGCCGGAGGCATTCATATAGAGTCATATCTTGTTCTAGTTTCGAGTTGTAATTCTTGTGTTGTAATAAATAGAAGTGTGATGATCGTCATTATTAGAGCATTGCCCAAAGAAAAAAAGAAAAAAAGAAAGGCCAAAAGAAAAAAGAAAAAAAGGCCCAAAATAAAAAAAAAGAAAAAGAAAAAAGAAGAAGAAAAAGAATAAATAAATAAATAAAAAGGGCAATGTTACTATCTCTTTTTCCACACTTGTGCTTCAAAGTAGCACCTTGTTCTTCATGTAGTGAGTCTCATATATTGTGCTTCAAAGTAGCACCATGTTTTTCATATAGTGAGTCTCATAAGTAGTCTTTTTCATACTAGTGGGAATTTTTCATTATAGAACTTGGCTTGTATATTCCTACGATGGGCTTCCTCAAATGCCCTAGGTCTTCATGAGCAAGCAAGTTGGATGCACACCCACTAGTTTTCTTTTGTTGAGCATTCATTTATAGCTCTAGTGCATCCGTTGCATGGCAATCCCTACTCCTCATGTTGACATCAATTGATGGGTCTCGGTGTCAAAACCGGCGGATCTCGGGTAGGGGGTCCCGAACTGTGCGTCTAGGCGGATGGTAACAGGAGACAAGGGACACGTTGTTTTTACCCAGGTTTGGGCCCTCTCGATGGAGGTAAAACCCTACTCCTGCTTGATTAATATTGATGATATGGGTAGTACAAGAGTAGATCTACCACGAGATCAGAGAGGCTAAACCCTAGAAGCTAGCCTATGGTATGATTGTTGTTCGTCCTACGAACTAAAACCCTCCGGTTTATATAGACACCGGAGAGGGCTAGGGTTACACAGAGTTGGTTACAATGGGAGGAGATCTACACATCCGTATCGCCAAGCTTGCCTTCCACGCCAAGGAAAGTCCCATCCGGACACGGGACGAAGTCTTCAATGTTGTATCTTCATAGTCCAGGAGTCCGGTCAAAGGTTATAGTCCGGCTATCCGGACACCCCCTAATCCAGGACTCCCTCAGTAGCCCCTGAACCAAGCTTCAATGACGACGAGTTCAGCGCGCAGATTGTCTTCGGCATTGCAAGGCAGGTTCCTCTTCCGAATATTTGAACACAAGGACTGTGTCCGGCTCTACAAAACAAGTTCCACATACCACCATAGAGAGAATAATATTTGTACAAATCTAATCTGCTGACGTATTCCGTAGCATGGCTTCACACCACGACCAAGCCTTTATTCGAATCATTTTTACTGTCCCACCTCAGCGCGTTTAGCGAGGCGGTTTCCTTAGCACGTCTTGTCGAAGCAGAGATCGTGTCCCCTTATTCCAGGATTCTCATCAATACGGGCGTGGGTAACCCAACCGCGCCATTATTTATGGCGCTTGGGAGATAAGCGAGTTTTACCAAGCTGGTGGGGGCACATAGTTTTGTCCGCCCATATAAGGGGATAAGAATCCACCTTTTTCATCTACGCCTTCTTCCTCCTTCGCTTATCCATTTCCGTGCACTCGAGCTCCAGCGCCCAAGTCCGCACTTCCCACCTCAACATTCTCCAGCCATGTCCGGAGCGGGAGGCAGGTGGATGGCCTCCTCCGTCACGGAGGGGCACATCAAAAAGTTGAGGAAAGCCGGATACTTGCACAACGACATTGCGCACCGGCTTCCAGACGAGGGGCAGCTCATCCCGACCCCCAGGCCCCATGAGAGGGTGGTGTTCCTCCCCCATTTCCTCCGTGGACTGGGCTTCCCACTCCACCCATTTGTCCGGGGGCTCATGTTCTACTACGGCCTGGACTTCCATGATCTGGCCCCGAACTTCATCCTCAACATCTCGGCGTTTATTGTCGTGTGCGAGGCCTTCCTCCGCATCAAGCCCCACTTCGGCTTATGGCTGAAGACCTTCAATGTCAAGCCGAAGGTAGTGGGCGGCCCGCAGGCGGAGTGCGGAGGCGCCTTGGTGGGCAAGATTCCCAACGTTATATGGCTCGAGGGCTCGTTCGTGGAAACCATCAATAGGTGGCAATCGGGGTGGTTCTACATCACCGAGCCACGTGACACTGAATGGGCAGCGGCCCCTGAATTCTGATCTGGCATCCCCACACGGCTCACCTCCTGGAAAGAGAAGGGCATGTCGTGGGGTAATTCGGGAGAGCTGACCGGACTCCAAACTTGCGTCCAAAACCTGGTGGATAGGAAGGTTAAACTTGTCAACATAGTCCAGGTCATGCTCCTCCACCGGATCCTCCCGTGTCAATGACGGGCTTTTAACTTGTGGGAGTTCGACCCGGCCCAGCACCAAAATTTGACCAGGCTCTTTGACACAACACACGAGGATGCCTGGAAGGTGCTATTCAAGGGCGCCGAGGTTCCCCCTCCCATTATCGAGGATCGCGGATTCTGTGCGAAGCGCCAAGCCAACGTAGTAAGCTTGTTTTACCCTTTTCGGGATACTTGTTTTTCATAGTTTGACTCTATGCAGGATCTAAGCTCCCGTTCCTTTGACAGGACTGGCAGAAGAAGACCGGACAGATCGACTGTCCGGCTCCTTTGCCCGAAGGCCCACCAGATGCCTGCTTGGCGAAGCTGCTGGTCCCGACACCTTACGTGGTGCCGGAGAAGAAGGCCAAGAAGAAGGCCACAGGAACTCGAAAGAGTTCCCGGCGCCTTGTGGTGTCGGATTCATCATCCGATGACTCCGAGGCGCACTCCTCACACGAAGACGAGGAGGAGGAAGAAGACGCCTCTCCCCCTCCAGCGGGGGGAAGAAAGAAAAGGAAGACCGCCCCAACTAGGGGGGCCGGAGGGTCCAAGAAAGGAAGAACCCTTCCCCCGGACTACTCCACCAACGTCGCCGACAACAAGGAGGAGTTGCCGCCCAGGGCCAAGCCCCTGGCGAAATCGTAAGTATCCGGATATCAGAACAACTCATGGCGTTCCTTTATTGCACAGTATCTTCTGACGCCGAATATAATCATGCAGTCCGCCCAAGGCCCGGCTCGACGGTTCGTCGAGCGGCTCCCTAGATTCGTCGGATGTGAATAGTCTTTCACTCCCGACTGCTACCTTCCCTCGCCCTACGGACGATGCCGAGGCGGAGCCCCAAAAGGGGCCAAGCCAGGAGGAGGTGGTCCTGGAGGCACCGCAAGGCGACCTCCCGGACTCCAGGTGCAAAGGGGATAAAACCCCAAAGGGCTCTAAGTCCAGCCTTGGGCCGGACACCCTCCGGAGCCTTCAGTGGTTCCGGAGTCCGGCAGGCGGCCTCCTAGTAAGAAGGGCAAGCCTACGACGCCGGTGACCTCCGTCCAACCGGAGGCACCGGATAATTTGCTGGAGGTGCTTAACAGCGCCTCCATCGGCGAGGAGCACCGCACTATTATGAGTGTGGTGATCCAGAAGGTTCAGTCCGCCAAGAGGGGGCTGACGGAAGCCTGTCCCAGCCTTCTAACAGGCTTTGAGGTATGTATTTAAGATATGTAAAAATATTACCGCATAGACAGTAGCCCCTGATGCTCAGTTTGGTGTTTGGAAAGAAAAGCCGAACTGAGGATCTAAAAGATATACGCAGGGGTCTAACATAAGTATGTAAATATGGGAATGCAGGCTGCGCTGCTGACCTCTGCCACACTGACTACGGAGGTCGATGCATTGAAGCAGAGCCTTGAGCGGTCCGAGAACGAGCTCGGCCTTGCCAAGAAGCAGCTCGAGGACAAGGAAGGTAAGTAATATCTTATGTAAGTATATCAAAAAGATGTGGTTGCAAAAAATGACAGGACCATCGTGAGTATTACAGGGACCACAACCGAGGTGGCGACCTTAAAGGAAGCGCTGTCCAAGGCCGAAGACAATGCAGCCGTGGAGCACACCGAGCGAGAAAAGCAGGAGGCGCAGGTGCGGCAAGAGCTCCACGCTCTCGTGAAAAAACATGAGAGTTTGGAGCTTGACTCAAAGACTCGAGAGTCCGAGCTTGCCTCGGCCCTTGAGAGAGCCAAATCTGCCAAGGCCGAAGCCCAAAAAGCCCTCCAGGAAATTGAGGCGATGAAGAAGATAGCGGCGGGTAAGGCATTCTTTATGCAAAGCAAGCACGTGAAAGTGAATTGCTTGTTACTTACCCGAGTCCGAAGCTCTCCAAGAGCATTCACAGATCTGTCCTGCAGTGTGTCCGACGCTGCCGCATTCTACTGAGCCGAGGAAGGGAGCTCGACGGAGAAGGTGTTCTGGTCCCAGTATGTTGAGGCCGGACACCCGGTGCCCTTGAGCGACCAGCTGAAGCAGCTGGTCGAGCTCCATAAGGTAGCCGAACAGGCCATCAAGGGCCTTATAGTCCGGCTATGGCCTGGGGAGGTCATGCCTAGGAGCTACTTTGGGTTGGTGAGGCGGCTGGCGGATGCCTGTCCACGGCTTGAAGTCACCACGCGCTCCGTATGCATCGAAGGCGCCCGTAGGGCCCTTGCCCGTGTTAAAGTACACCGGGGCAAGATGGATGCTGAGAAGCTGGTGATAGATGGGCCACCGGAGGGCAAGGAGCATCGCAAGCCCGAGATGTATTATGAGGGCGTCCTGAAGGGTGCCCACCTTGTGGCGGATGAATGTTCCAAGGATGTAATTTTTGAGTAAACTCGCTTGTATTATCCTGCACGCTGAAAACTTGTTCATATGTGCTAAGCAAGCTTTTTGAATTTAAAATATTATCTTCTGTGCGGCCGTTTATTAAATTTGAGAGATGGCGAGTCGTCGGCTTCTACCCCCATGCCACGAGTGCTGGTGTGTTCGGGATAAACCTGAGCGCTCTTGTTCCCATTCTTGGGTCCTTCGAGGGAGGCGCTCAGCACAACGAACCAGGCAATCGGACTATAATGCTTTATCACTCTCACTTAGCCATAGAATTCTATGATTTTAAATTTCGGCGAAGCCCCTAGTATTCGGAAGACCGAGTTCGGGGCGCTATCCACGCCTAGGCCGGACAAAGCCAGCTCCTTGCTCTAAGCGGCATAAGTCTTTAGGGACTCGAAACCTCTCGAACAGCGACCAACTCTCGCCGTATCATGACGATCAATTTTAGCTTTCTCTACTGAGGTGCTTAACCCAGCTCAATCGGGGCACAATCGCAGTAGTTCTCCCAGTGCTACCTTAGCCGATATAATGGAACGTAAGGTACCAAAACATGGGAGCCGGGCAAACCCAACTATTGACCCAAGACATGATTCGGAGCCGATGCATATAATGCTATAAGTTCGGGGTGCCGCACTCGTGAGAGTGTTCGGACTTCTCACACCATATTCTGGGGTACTTAAGCCCCTGGTGTATTGGCCGTACCAAAGTGTACGGTTGCATAATGTCATAACTGAACGTATTTACATAAAAAATGAATGCAATAATAGACAAGAGCTATGTATTGTTTATTAAAAGGCTGCTGTGAAAGCAGAACAATACAAATAGTGTGATAAGCAAGAGATGGGATTATTTGACACGTCCCCCTCCAGGGGCAAGCTGCGGGACTTTATGTAAGACAGGTATTTAGCTCGTTATAGAGACCACCTGGACATTCGATGTAGCTTGCTGCCTCCCTGGCTGTTGCATCGTGTGTTCGGTGATTGTACTGCCGGACAGGCCTTCCGGAGAGTGGAGTCCTGAAAGTAAGAAAAAAAGAATGACAAAATCGGGAGCCCCTAGTGCGGTTGAGCCGCATTTTGGGCGTGCCGGGGTTGTGCCCCTCCCCTTATGCCCATGGTATTTCCAGAGCGTAATTATGTACACATAGTACTGGTTTCGCAATTTCGCGAGGGCTGGGGTTGGGGCTGTACTGCTACGCTTTCTCGGAACGTGCCAGGCGGTCTTGTTGTAGGTTACTCTGGGCGCGCTTGATGGTGTCCGGACGTTTAAAAGCCGGACTAGAGAATTGCCTTGAGAGGCTACTTTGTACTTCCGCCGCAAGGGCCGCCGTATGTTCCTCCATTCGGAGAGAGCGTTTGGTGTTTCCATTGACCGTAATGACTCCTCGAGGGCCTGGCATCTTGAGCTTGAGGCATGCGTAGTGCGGCACCGCATTGAACTTTGCAAATGCGGTTCGTCCGAGCAGTGCGTGATAGCCACTGCGGAACGGGACTATGTCAAAGATTAACTCCCTGCTTCGGAAATTATCCGGGGATCCGAAGACCACTTCGAGTGTAACTGAGCCTGTACAGTTGGCCTCTACACCTGGTATGACGCCTTTTAAGGTCGTCTTTGTGGGTTTAATCCTTGAGGGATGTATGCCCATTTTTTGCATTGTATCCTGATAAAGCAGGTTCAGGCTGCTGCCGCCGTTCATAAGGACTCTAGTGAGGTGAAATCCATCAATGATTGGGTCTAGAACCAATGCGTCGAATCCGCCGTGGCGGATGCTTGTGGGGTGGTCCCTTCGATCAAAAGTGATCGGGCAGGAGGACCACGGGTTGAACTTTGGGGCGACTGGCTCCAACGCATATACGTCCCTGAGTGCACGCTTCCGCTCCCTTTTGAGGATGTGGGTTGCGTATATCATGTTCACCGTCCGCACTTGTGGGGGAAAGCCCTTCTGTCCCCTATTGTTCGGCGGCCGGGGCTCCTCCTCGTCATCGCTATGCAGCCCCTTGTCTCTGTTTTCGGCACTTAACTTGTCTGCCTGCTTGAACACCCAACAATCCCTGTTGGTGTGATTGGGTGGTTTTTTGGGGGTGCCGTGTATCTGGCACGAGCGATCGAGTATTCGGTCCAAACTGGACGGGCCCGGAGTATTTCTTTTGAATGGCTTTTTCCGTTGACCGGGTTTAGAGCCTCTGAATCCGGCATTGACTGCCGTATCCTCAGTATTGTCGCTGTTAATGCGGCGTTTGTGCTTGTTGCGATGCGACCTGCCATTGCTGTCCTTGGTATCCGAATTACCAGGGCTCTTGATTATGTTATTACTACGAGCCAGCCAGCTGTCTTCTCCCGCGCAAAAGCGGGTCATGAGTATTGTGAGGGCTGCCATGGATTTCGGCTTTTCCTGTCCTAGGTGCCGGGCAAGCCACTCATCACGGATGTTATGTTTGAAGGCTGCAAGAGCCTCTGTGTCCGGACAGTCAACTACTTGATTTTTCTTGGTTAGGAACCGTGTCCAGAATTGTCTGGCCGATTCCTCTGGTTGCTAAATTATGTGGCTTTGATCATCGGCGTCTGGTGGTCGCACATAGGTGCCCTGGAAATTGTCGAGGAATGTGGCTTCCAGGTCCTCCCAGCAACCAATTGACTTTGCTGGCAAGCTGTTAAGCCAATGCCGAGCTGGTCCTTTAAGCTTGAGTGGGAGGTATTTGATGGCGTGTAGATCATCACCACGGGCCATGTGGATATGAAGGAGATAATCCTCGATCCATACCGCAGGATCTGTTGTGCCATCGTATGATTCGATGTTTATGGGTTTAAAACCCTCGGGGATTTGATGATCCATTACTTCATCTGTGAAGCAGAGTGGGTGTGCGGCGCCTCTGTACTAGGCTATATCATGACGTAGCTCAAATGAGCTTTGTCTAATGTGTTCGGCCCGGCCGGATTTTCCATATCCGGCATGACGGTTATCGTCACGTGTCGTGGGGCGCCAATGCGATCCGTAGATCGATCTTGCTTGCCTTGTCTTGTCCTCCAATATGTCTCGCAGGTCTGGCGCATTTCCCCGTGCCTTGGTATTCTTTAAGCGACGCCGGGGTGCGGCTTGAGTGGATGGCCGAGAGGCCTCTCTGTCGCGGCCAAGAGGTGGCCGGTCGGCCGCGTCGTGCGCTGGGGATGTAGGTTTATGTGCTTCCTCCTGTAATCGGGGTAGCAGCCTGCGCTTTGGGTAACTCTTGGAGGGGCATTCAAGTTCGTACTCTTCGGCCGCAAGGACTTCAGTCCATCTATCGGCTAGCAAGTCTTGGTCAGCTCTAAGATGTCGTTGTTTTTTCTTGAGGCTACTTGCCGTGGCCATAAGCCTACGTTTGAAACGCTCTTGTTCGACGGGATCCTCAGGCACGACAAATTCGTCGTCGTCGAGGCTTGCCTCATCTTCGAAGGGAGGCATGTAATTATCGTCCTCTTCCTCTCTGTCTACCGCTCTCTCATGAGGGCTGGCTTCTCCATCCTCCTATGCTGAATCCTGCGGGAGGGGGTTGTCTTCGGCACTGTCTGGGGTGTTATTATCTCCTGTGCCGGAATCGCCGTTTTTGCTTTGGCGGGATTTAGAGCGGCACCGCTGACGCCGGCGCTTAGGCTGCTTCTTGGAGGGGTCATCCTCCGTTATTTCATCGCCATTCCCTTCTTTTGGGGTGTCCATCATGTATATGTCGTATGACGAGGTGGCCTTCTAGTGCCCTATAGGCACTGGTTCTTGGTCATCTCCTACATCGGCATCCATACCATCGATGTCTTCGGAGTCGAAGTCGAGCATGTTGATTAAATCATCGAAAGTGGCTACAAAGTGGGTGGTGGGTGGGCTTTGAATTTCTTCGTCGTCCGCATCCCAACCTTGCTGACCATAGTCCGTCCAGGGCTCTCCTGATAAAGAGAGAGACTTTAGTGAATTCAGAATGTCGCCGAAGGGCGAGTGCTGAAAGATGTCCGCGGCGGCGAACTCCATGATCGGTGCCCAATCGAATTCGATCGGCAGGGGCGCGGAAGGTTTGGAGTCCGGAGAGGAGTCCGGCACCTTGGAGTCACGGGCTTCGCAAAGGACAAGGCTGGTGCTTGGCTCGATCGCCGTAGAGATTGCAGCCCCCGAGGCGGTGTCCAACCACCCGTCCTCGATTGGCGCAGTCGGCTCCGAGCTACAGGGCACTGGTGCGGCCTACAGGGCACTGTTCGGCGGCAGAGCTAGATCATGCCCATCATGACAGTGCGGCGCGCTCGGCTGTGGCTCGAACCCGTCGAAGATCAAGTCTCCACGGACGTCAGCCGTGTAGTTCAAACTTCCAAATCTGACCTGATGGCCAGGGGCGTAGCTTTCGATCTGCTCCATATGGCCAAGCGAATTGGCCTGTAGTGCAAAGCCGCCGAATACGAAGATCTGTCCGGGGTGAAAAGTCTCACCCTGGAGCGCATCGTTGTTGATGATCAGAGGAGCCATCGGGCCTAAAGATGACGACATAGAGGAACTCTCATTGAAAGCACTAATGTCGGTGTCAAAACCGGCGGATCTCAGGTAGGGGGTCCCGAACTGTGTGTCTAGGCGGATGGTAACAGGAGACAAGGGACATGATGTTTTTACCCAGGTTCGGGCTCTCTCGATGGAGGTAAAACCCTACTCCCGCTTGATTAATATTGATGATATGGGTAGTACAAGAGTAGATCTACCACGAGATCAGAGAGGCTAAACCCTAGAAGCTAGCCTATGGTATGATTGTTGTTCGTCCTACGGACTAAAACCCTCCGGTTTACATAGACACCGGAGAGGGATAGGGTTACACAGAGTCGGTTACAATGGGAGGAGATCTACACATCCGTATCGCCAAGCTTGTCTTCCACGCCAAGGAAAGTCCCATCCGGACACGGGATGAAGTCTTCAATCTTGTATCTTCATAGTCCAGGAGTCCGGCCAAAGGTTATAGTCCGGCTATCCAGACACCCCTTAATCCAGGACTCCCTCAATGGGCATCTCCATAGCCCATTGATTACCCTCGTCAATGTGAGACTTTCTCCTTTATTGTTTTCTCCACACAATCCCCATCATCATATTCTATTCCACCCATAGTGCTATATCCATGGCTCACGCTCATGTATTGCGTGAAGGTTGAATTTTTTTGAGATTATTTAAGTATGAAACAATTGCTTGGCTTGTCATCGGGGGTATAGAAGTTGGGAACATGTTTGTGTGACAAAAATGAAGCATAGCCTAACTATATGATTTTGTAGGGATGAACTTTCTTTTGCATGTTATTTTGAGAAGACATGATTACTTTGATTAGTATGCTTGAAGTGTTACTATTTCTTTTATCAATATGAAATTTTATTTTGAATCATTTGGATCTGAACATTCATGCCACAATAAAGAAAATTACATTATGAATTATGCTAGGTAGGATTCCACATCAAAAATTCTCTTTTTATCATTTACCTACTCGAGGACGAGCAGGAATTAAGCTTGGGGATGCTTGATACGTCTCCAACGTATCTATAATTTTTGATTGTTCCATGCTATTATATTACCCCCTTTTGGATGTTTATGGGCTTTATTTTACACATTTATATCATTTTTGGGACTAACCTACTAACCGGAGGCCCAACCCATATTGCTGTTTTTTTGCCTATTTCAGTATTTCGAAGAAAAGGAATATCAAACGGAGTCCAAATGGAATGAAACCTTCGGGAGCGTGATTTTTGGAATGAACGTGATCCGCAGAGCTTGGAGTGCAAGTCAAGAAGCTTCCAAGGAAGCCAAAAGATAGGAGGCCGCGCCCCCCCTGTAGGATGCGCCCCCTATCTCGTGGGCCCCTCGGGCGGCCACCGACGTACTTCTTCCTCCTATATATACCTACATACCCCGAAAACATCCAGGGGCACCACGAAACACAATTTCCACCACCGCAACCTTCTGTATCCGTGAGATCTCATCTTGGAGCCTTCGCCAGCACTCTGCCGGAGGGGGAATCAACAACGGAGGGCCTCTACATCAACATCCTTGCCCCTCCGATGAGTTGTGAGTAGTTTACCATAGACCTACGGGTCCATAGTTATTAGCTAGATTGATTCTTCTCTCTTTTTGGATCTCAATACAATGTTCTCCCCCTCTCTTGTGGAGATCTATTCGATGTAAACTCTTTTTGCGGTGTGTTTGTCGAGATCGGATGAATTGTGTGTTTATGATCAAGTTTATCTATGAATAATATTTGAATCTTCTCTGAATTCATTGATGTATGATTGAGTTATCTTTGCAAGTCTCTTTGAATTATCAGTTTGGTTTGGCCTACTAGATTCATCTTTCTTGCCATGGGAGAAGTGCTTAGCTTTGGGTTCAATCTTGCGGTGTCCTTACCCAATGACAGAAAGGGTTGCAAGGCACGTATTGTATTGTTGCCATCAAGGATAACAAGATGGGGTTTATATCATATTGCATGAGTTTATCCCTCTACATCAGTCATCTTGCTTAATGCGTTACTCTGTTCTTATGAACTTAATACTCTAGATGCAGGCAGGAGTCGGTCGATGTGTGGAGTAATAGTAGTAGATGCAGGCAGGAGTCGGTCTACTTGTTATGGACGTGATGCCTATATACATGATGATGCCTAGATAATCTCATAACTATGCGCTTTTCTATCAATTGCTCGACAGTAATTTGTTCACCCACTGTAATACTTATGCTATCTTGAGAGAAGCCTCTAGTGAAACCTATGGCCCCCGGGTCTATCTCTTATCATATTTGCTTTCAATCTACCTTTATTTGCATCTTTACTTTTTGCATCTATATTATAAAATACCAAAAATATATTTATCTTATCATACTATCTTTATTAGATCTCACTTTCGCAAGTGGCCGTGAAGGGATTGACAACCCCTTTATTGCGTTGGTTGCGAGTTCTCAATTTGTTTGTGTAGGTGCGTGGGACTTTTGAGGAGCCTCCTACTGGATTGATACCTTGGTTCTCAAAACTGAGGGAAATACTTACGCTACACTTGCAACATCACCCTCTCCTCTTCGAGGAAAACCAGCGCAAGCTCAAGACATAGTAGTGAGTAGGGATTGCCATGCAACGGATGCACTAGAGCTATAAATGTATGAAAGCTCAACAAAAGAAACTAAGTGGGTGTGCATCCAGCTCGCTTGCTCACGAAGACCTAGGGCATTTTGAGGAAGCCCATCATTGGAATATACAAGCCAAGTTCTATAATGAAAAATTCCCACTAGTATATGAAAGTGACAACATAGGAGACTCTCTATCATGAAGATCATGGTGCTACTTTGAAGCACAAGTGTGGTAAAAAAGATAGTAACATTGTCCCTTCTCTCTTTTTCTCTCATTTCCTTTTTTTTCTTTTTTTCTTTTCTTCTTTTCTTTCTTTGGCCCTTCTCTTTTTTGGCCTTTCTCCTTTTTTCCTTTTTTTGTAAAGTCCGAAGTCTCATCCCGACTTGTGGGGGAATCATAGTCTCCATCATCCTTTCCTCACTGGGACAATGCTCTAATAATGAAGATCATCACACTTTTATTTACTTACAACTCAAGAATTACAACTCAAAACTTAGAACAAGATATGACTCTATATGAATGCCTCTGGCGGTGTACCGGGATATGCAATGAATCAAGAGTGACATGTATGAAAATTATGAAGGTGGCCTTGCCACAAATACGATGTCAACTACATGATCATGCAAAGAGCAATATAACAATGATGATACGTGTCATATAAACGGAACGGTGGAAAATTGCATGGCAATATATCTCGGAATGGCTATGGAAATGCCATAATAGGTAGGTATGGTGGCTGTTTTGAGGAAGGTATATGGTGGGTGTATGGTACCGGCGAAAGTTGCGCGGCACAAGAGAGGCTAGCAATGGTGGAAGGTGAGAGTGCGTATAATCCATGGACTCAACATTAATCAAAAGAACTCATATACTTATTGCAAAAATCTACTAGTCATCAAAAACAAAGTATTACGTGCATGCTCCTAGGGGGATAGATTGGTAGTAAAAGACCATCGCTCGTCCCCGACCGCCACTCATAAGGAAGACAATAAATAAATAAAATTATGCTCCAACTTCATCACAAAGCGGTTCACCATACGTGCATGCTACGGGAATCACAAACTTCAACACAAGAATTCTTTAAATTCATAATCACCCAACTAGCATGACTTTAATATCACTACCTCCATATCTCAAAACAATTATCAAGTATCAAATTGATCATAGCGTCCAATTCACTTCCTATGATAGTTTTTATTATACCCAACTTGGATGCCTACCATTCTAGGACCAATTTTATAACCATAGAAAATACCATGCTGTTCTAAGAGACTCTCAAAATAATATAAGTGAAGCATTAGATACTAGAAATTTCTACAAAATTAATCCACTGCCGTGCTCTAAAAGATATAAGTGAAGCACTAGAGCAAAAACTATCTAGCTCAAAAGATATAAGTGAAGCACATAGAGTATTCTAATAAATTCTAATCAAGTGGGCATCTCCCAAAAGGTGTGTAAAGCAAGGATGATTGTGGAAAACTAAAAAGAAAATACTAATATCATACACGATGCTCCAAGCAAAACACATATCATGTGGTGAATAAAAATATAGCTCCAAGTAAAGTTACCGATAAACGAAGATGAAAGAGGGGACGCCTTCCGGTGGCATCCCCAAGCTTAGGATTTTGGCTATTCTTGAATATCTTGGGGTGCCATGGGCATCCCCAAGCTTAGGCTTTTGCCACTCCTTATTCCATAGTCCATCAATTCTTTACCCAAAACTTGAAAACTTCACAACACAAAACTCAACAGGAAATCTCATAAGCTCTGTTAGTGAAAGAAAACAAAACCACCACATAAGGTACTGTAATGAACTCATTTTTTATTTATATTGGTGTTAAACCTACTGTATTTCAAGTTCTCTACGGTTCATACCACTTAATACTAGCCATAGATGCATCAAAATAAGCAAACAACACATGAAAAACAGAATCTGTTAAAAATAGAACAGTGTGTTGCAATCTGTAACTAACGCAAACTTCTGGAACTCTAAAAATCCTACCAAAATAGGAAGTCCTGGACAATTTGTCTATTTATGTGCAGCAAAAAGAATCAACACAAAAGCACGTTTCTGTCGCGGGCTCCAAAGACGGAGTCGGGGCCCCCGCAGGCGGCACGGGGCCCTCTAGGGGCGCCGTCATCCCGCCAGACAGCGGTGCGGCGGACTCCAAGACGCCAACACCGGCGCCCATGATGCGCTATTCTCAGGTCGTGCATGATGAACAGCGCCGCCCTACTAGTGACCCTGGGCGCCGTCCTGGGAAGAGTCCCATGCGCCCTTCACATGATGAGGAGGGCCAGCATGTGCGCCGAGGTGCCGACGGAGGTGGCGAACGGCTGCGGGGCCGTGATGGGGCTCCTTCTAACGCGGTTAGAAGTCGAGGCGCATCACGGTCCACACAACTTTCACCGCCGCCCACGCCAGCAGAAGCCCTAGCACGCGCGCAACTGCTCCTTGATTTTCCTCCCGCTGCGGAGAAGCTTGACGAATGGAGGCCACCATTTGGAGCCTCGTCAGCATCGCCAACAATGATGAGTTGCGGCCGACAGGACCCATAGGCCGTCGCTCCGTCGAGCCACCGCATGCCAGCGGAGGCCGGGCTGGAGGCGATGCGGCCACGGTGCACTCCCCTCCTCCATCCTGACCACCGCGGGTGTCAGTCCGTCGCCACGATGCTCGTGATGATATCTCCATAGCGTCGTCCGACCCGCGAACCCACCACGACCAATGCCAGGTTCTTCGGGAGGGAGTTCATGAAGACGCTCGAACCACCATCGAGCACCGGCGTGACGCGTGCCATCATTCGGACAGGCGGGCAGGCCCACCACGGACCACCCAACACCGGGAGGCTACGGTGGCCTACCTTACGAGGTGGGTTGTCCGGCCTTCACCCGTGAGCTACGGCAGTTCCAGTGGCCCTCCGACCGCACGTTTAAGCCCGACGTTGGCGAGAAGTACAACGACAAGACTCACCCATTTGAGTTCCTCAGCATCTACACCATCATGATGCAAGCTGCTGGGGCCCGCGACAATAAGGTGCTTGCCAATTACTTCCCGTTGGCACTCAAGCCCAATGTTATGTCATGGTTAATGCAGTTGCCGGTGGACTCCATTTCTTCTTGGGCGGATCTGTGTCATGAGTTTGTTGGCGCCTTTACGGGAGGCCACCAAGCTCATGGCCAGGCGAGTGACTTGCATATCATCCCCCCAGAAGGAAGGAGAAAACTTGTGCAAGTACATCCAAAGGTTCAGTCGAGTGCAGTACAACATCCTTGACGTTCATCCTGCCGCCGTGATCAGTGCATTCCATCAGAATGTGCGCAATCGTAAGATGCGTGAAGAGCTGGCGATGAACAAGGCCAGGGATGTGGCCGAACTTTATGTTCTGGCCGATCGGTGCACTCATGCTGAAGAAGGAAGGAAGTACCCCGGCGAAGACGCCGGCGCGAAAACCAACTCCACGGATGATACCGCCACCCCGGCGAAGAAGGGCCGGCGTCGTAACAGAAAGCGCAGGGGCAAGACCGTGCTTGCCGTCGAGGGGTCCGACGACCCGGCGCCACCAAGAAACCCAAGGCAAGTGACCCCGGCAAGGAGGTTGCCGGGATTGCCACCTGTCGGGCCTTGGCGGCTGCCGATAAGCCAGGGGGCTCTGACAAGTAGTATTTCAAGATCCACCACACCAAAGGCCACGATCTCCAGAACTGCCGGCAAGTGGAGCTGCTCGCTGAGAAGCAGAAAGCCGAGTAAGAGCGGCAGGATAAGGAGAAGGGCCAAGAGGGTGCTGAGGGATCTGACAGGAAGCGTGGCGGCCAAGGAGGCCACCGCGGCAAGGATAATCAGCAAGAGATGCCCGCCCGGGGCCGCGATAAGAAGCAAGAAGACAATGATCATGACGAGGACGATGAGTCCGATGACCACGAGTTCCAGAAAGCCACAGAAGCCATGTGCGTCGATGGTGGCGCCTCGCTGCACACATCCCACCACCAGCTCAAGCAGTGAGCGCGTGAGATTGCAGCGGTGGAGCCGTCGCTCGACGTACGGAAGCCGCTGAGGTGGTCCAGCACGCCCATCATCTTCGACACCAAGGACCATCCTGACCGCACTACTGCAGTCAGGTTCTTGTTGTTGTTGGTCTCATCAACAATCCGCAACCTCAAGGTGACGAAGATGCTGGTTGACGGCGGGTCCGGTCTGAACTTGATTTCACCTGTTGTGATCAAGAGGCTGCAGATCCCTGATGGAGACCTCAAGGAGACAGGCATGTTCCAAGGGGTCAACCCGGGGAGGAGCCAGCCGAAGGGAAAGGTCACGCTGCCTGTGACATTCGGAGGCGAGCTGAACCATAGGACGGAGAGGATTGTCTTTGATGTAGCCGAGATCCCCTTGCCCTACAACGGGATCCTCGGCCGCCCGGCACTAGCCAAGTTTATGGCGGCTTCAGATTATGCCTACAACATGCTGAAGATGCCCGAGCCGATGAACATCATCACCGTCCCCTCCGAAAAGAAAGACGCGTTGATTTGTGCCGACCAACTCTACCGGGAAGCAGTTGCAGCAGCTGTCGCCAAGGCACCTGCTCCTGCCAACGGAGCCCCGAGAGGAAAGAAGACCGGAGAGACCCCTCGCACCCACTCCAGCAAGCGCACCTCTTCGGGGTGTTGCGCTCCTGTTGAGGATGTGCCAGAGAGCTCCACCAGCAAGAGCAAGAAGTCCAGAGCTGCACCACCAGAGACCAAGAAGGTTCCCGTCAAGGAAAACAACACAGGGGAGCTTTTATCGTAAGCTCAACCCTCGACAGCAAATAGGAAAGCGAGCTCGTCACTTTCCTGCGGGCAAATGTCAATGTGTTTGCATGGCAAGCCTCCGACATCCCTGACGTTCCTTGGGAAGTGATTGAGCACCATCTTGCTGTCTGTCCTCATGCACGGCCCGTTAAGCAGAAGGTCAGGAAGCAAACTCTAGAAAGGCAGGAGTTCATCACGGAGGAGATCAGAAAACTAGAGGCGGCAGGTTTGGTAAGGGGAGTTCTCCATCCGACATGGTTGGCCAACCCGGTAGTGGTGCACAAGGCAAACGAGAAGTGGAGGCTGTGTATTGATTACACAGACATCAATAAGGCTTGTCCAAAGGATCCCTTCCCGTTGCCGTGCATCGACCAGATTGTCGACTCCACGGCTGGGTGTGACCTATTATCATTCCTCGACGCCTACTCAGGATACCACCAGATCTTCATGACAAAAGAAGACGAGGAGAAGACATCATTCATCACCCCATGTGGTACGTATTGCTTTTTATGGATGCCTTTCGGGTTGAAGAGTGTCGGCTCAACCTTTGCAAGAGCGGTCCAAATTGGTTTTGAGCCCCAGCTACATAGAAATATGGAAGCTTATATGGATGACATAGTGGTCAAAACCAAGGACAAAGCAACACTTGTGCAAGATCTGGAGGAAACATTTGCAAAACTGCACAAGGTCAACCTCAAATTGAACCGTGAGAAGTGTGTCTTCGGTGTTCCGTCCGGCAAGCTTCTCGGGTTCTTTGTGTCCTAGCGCGGGATTGAAGCAAACCTAGATAAGATCAAGGCCATCGAGCAGATTGAGGCACCCAAACGGATCAAGGACGTGCATCGGCTCACTGGCTGCGTTGCCGCCATGAGCCGATTCATCTCCAAGTCCACGGAGCATGCCCTTCCTTCTTTCAAGATCTTGAAGAAAGCGGGGCCAGTGGAGTGGACCCCAGAGGCCTAGGCAGCGCTGCAAGATTTAAAGAAGTACCTCTCCTCTACCCTAGTGCTGGTTGCTCCCAAACCACAAGAACCGTTGCTGCTGTATCTAGTGGCAACAAATCAGGTGGTTAGCGCCGCAATAGTGGCGCAGAGAGAGGTCGACAAAGAGGTAGCGGCAGCGGCAGAGTCAACAGATGGTGAGCCGGAACCCTCCCTGGCAGGGCTCAATCCCGGCAAGACTGAGTCCCCAGCAGAGGCTGACGCTAGTGCGACAGGGCCCACACGACCTGGCGAAGTGGCGCAGAAGAAGAAAATGGTGCAGCACCCAGTTTACTTCGTCAGCTCCCTCTTGCAGGGGGCTAGGTCGAGGTACTCGGGTGTGCAAAAGCTGCTCTTCGGCCTCCTTATGGCCTTGAGGAAGTTGTGTCATTACTTCCAAGCGCATGAAATCACTGTGGTCACCCGCCTCCCGTTGCAACGGATACATCATAACCCAGATGCAACGGGGAGGATCGTGGAATGGGCCTTGGAGCTGCCAAGTTTCAGTTTAAAGTTTGAAATTACCTCGACGATTCAGAGCAGAGTCTTGGTGGAGTTTGTTGCAGAATGGACCTTGACGCCGGACAAAGAGGTACAGGAGACCACTCTCCCCAGCAAGGAAACGAGCTGCAATTGGATCAAGTACTTTGATGGGGCTCTTTCGCTGCAAGGCGCCGGTGCTGGTGTGCTGCTTGTCGCACCCACCGGAGAGCACCTCAAGTATGTCATCCAAATGCACTTTCCTCGGGAGATGTCGACCAACAACACCGCCGAGTATGAGGGTTTGCTTGCAGGTCTTAGGATCGCGGCGGACCTCGGAGTCAAAAAACTCATCGTCAGGGGCGACTCGCAGCTCGTCGTCAGGCAGATAAACAAAGATTATCAGAGCCCGTTGATGGAAGCTTTCGTGGATGAGGTGAGGAAACTGGAGGAGCGCTTTGACGGTATACAAGCAGAGCATGTCCCTCGGACGGAAAATGACATCGCCGACTACCTGTCAAAGCGCGCTACCCTCAAGCTACCTGTGGAACCAGGTACTTTTGTGCTTCAGTTAACTCAACCATCCGTCGAACCGTCGATCGGGCAGAACAAGTGGAGGAAGCTAGGCTCCGGCAAGTACTTCCCCACCGAGCTCCCCGGAGCCCCCACCGAGCTCCCCGGAGCCGCTGGCGAAGATGCTGCCGTAAATGCCAATCCTGCCGCGGGGCAACCGACTCCGGCAGGGCCTCAGGCCATGGCCCTAGAGATGGCCGCTTCCGTAGTAGAAGAGATGCCTTTAGTCCTTGTCGTCGAGCCACAGGCTCCGGCATGGGCGCAACACACCGTCCAATTCCACCAAAAAGGAGAGCTTCCTGAGGAGCAGGAAGAGGCAGAAAGAGTAGCCCGCCGGTCTTCTCTATACCAATTCATTGACAACGTGTTGTACAGAAAAAGACCGAATGGGGTGAAATTGAAGTGCATCTCCCAGGAGGAAGGACTAGAGCTGTTGGCAGAGATACATGGAGGCATATGTGGCTCCCACATAGGGTCGAGGGCCCTTGCCGACAAGGCTTTCCGGCAAGGCTTCTTCTGGCCCACCGTCCTCCAGGATGCGACAACACTAGTAACCAAGTGTGAAGCGTGCCAGTTCCATTCAAAGAAGCTTCATCAACCAGCTCAAGCCCTTCAAACCATCCCTCTCTCCTGGCCCTTCTCGGTCCGGGGGCTCGACATATTGGGCCCTTTCCCTCATGCTGTCGGGGGCTTTGAGTACTTGTACGTTGCAGTCGACAAGTTCACAAAGTGGCTAGAGGTGGAAGCAGTGAGGAAGGTGACAGCGCAGTCATCCATCAAGTTCTTCAAGGGACTAGTTTGCTATTTTGGGGTACCCAATAGGATCATCACCGACAATGGCACACAGTTCACAAGCCATGCCTTCATGCAATATATTGAGGACCTCGGCAGCAAGGTCTGTTTTGCTTCCGGGGCACATCCATGGAGCAACGACCAAGCGGAGAGAGTAAATGCTGAAGTTCTGCGAGGCTTGAGAATGAAGACTTTTGACAGGCTGCGCAAGAGTGGAAGGCGCTGGATTGACGAGTTGTCGGCGGTTCTTTGGTCAACCAGAACGACGCCAAATCGAGCCACCGGCCATACACCCTTTGCCCTGGTCTACGGGGCAGAAGCAGTTCTTCCCACGGAACTCATACACGGGTCACCTCGAGTGCTCGCCTATGATGAGCTTGAGCAAGAGCGATTGCGGCAAGATGACGCAACGCTCCTTGAGGAAGATCGTCTCCGGGCGGCTATGAGAGCAGCACGCTACCAGCAAGCCTTGCGCCGCTACCATAGCCGCAAGGTTCATGCCCGGAGCTTTGAGGAAGGCGACCTTGTTCTTTGGCATGTTCAGTCGGCCAAGAATCCCAACAAGTTGACGCTGAAGTGGGAAGGCCCTTATCGGGTAAGACGAGTCATCAGGCCCGGCGCAGTCCGCCTGGAGATCGAAGATGCCATTCCAGTGAGCAACACCTGGAACATAGAGCATCTTCGCAAGTTTTACCCGTAAGGCGTGGCTGCCGGGCCCCCCGGCAAGCCACCTTTTGTATGAGCCTTGCCGGCAAGGCATGTAACCCTTTGTACAAAGCCAGGCGCAGACCCTGAGCATAAATAAACGAAGCGCTGGCGCCCTAAGTTATAGCATGCATGCTAGGTCAAGTCTCTTCCTCGGTTAGGGTTGATAGTGCTTAGCGGCGGCTAACCCCTAGCTTAGAGGTCGGGTGCGCGTCTCTCTGTTCTTTTCTGCCCTCTTTGGTTCGCAGGGCACATGAACACTTCTGCCGGGCTGTTTGGAAGAAAGGAACGGGCCGGTGTCCCAACCCCGGCAAGCCAAAGTTGCCGGGGGCTGCAAGTACAAGTATCCATCCACGGCAAGCCAAGGTTGCCGGGGGCTGCAGATCCAGATAAGTCTTCTATCCTCTATCATGCATCTCGTTATGGACTGGGATATGTGGAACCTCGTTTCATTTCTAGGCTACCGCGCTCCCCTTTCTCTGAACCCAAGGATTATCTCCTGGGTCCGGGTTTGGTCGTAGTCGCGGCAGCAAGGAAATGGAACGAGGAGCCTAAGCCCACCTCATCCCTGCCTCCGCCAAGAGCGTGAGAAAGGTCAAGCAAAGTGGGGGGACAGCAAGGCCTGTTGCCGGGCGAAAAACGTTTACTCTTAAATGATAACAAGATTCGCTCCTTGTCACGGGGTTCGCCCACGAACGAAAACCCTGGCAAACATCCCTTTTTCATTAAAAACATCCCGTACAGGTACAGTCCATGCGAAATGAAAAACATGAGTAAGGGGATTACAAGTTCTAAATTTAACAAAGGCCCAAAGGCTTACAAGACTAAAAAGAGATAAGATGCCCGTAATCCCTTTCTTGTCCCTCTCCCCAGGAGGCAGGTCAAGGAAGCGAAAAGGGCAAAAGAAGCGCCTAGGCAAGCTACGAGCGGCAGAAAGCACCAAGAGGACGTCTCGGTGGCCGTCCGAAGGTTGGCTGGTGATGATGGCGCCGAGGGAAGGGCTCGAAGACGAGGCGGTAGAATGCCAATACGCGGCGAAGGCATCGGTGGCTGCATACTCCGACTTGACGGCCTTGCCGCCCGCCCTCTTCCTCTTCCGCAACCTCCCAACGCTAGCCGCCCAAGGAGACGACCCTGAGAAGTTCAACGAGCCGGAGACACGGATGATGGGGTCACCGGTGCAGCCTAGAGCGGCTCCCGACGCTTAGTCGGACCGGTCATCCTGCCGCCCGCTACCCTCGTCATCGCTGCCGCTGTCCTCCTCGCCACTCTCGCTCGAGGAGGAATCTCCATCATCAGAAGAGCTCTCCACGTAGCACCTCACGCGGGTCCCAAAGTGCGCGAAGATCTTGACGGAGAGGAGGCCACTCTCCATTAATTTGAAATGGAGAGTGAGCCCCTCCGTCAAGCTGTGAATGCGGGCAAAAGTTTTCCACACTCAGCGAAGGTACATGACGTGAGGGGCGGGGAACTCGACGTCAGCCCATATGCCGCTGTTCCCACAACCCCTCATATGCAGCCGCAATGCCTGCGGCGAATCCAGCTCCATCTCCCCCGCAAATGGAGTCAGAAGGCGAAGGCGACGGCGTGGTGGCTGGCGCAGCCTGATGAAGAACTCATAAGGGTTGTCCCCGACGTGGCCCTCCACCGGGGGAGGGGCCGCTGGCGGAGGCAAAGATGATCTACCGCCTCGTCCTCCTCTCCCTCGACCACCACGACGGCCTCGGCCTCGTCCCCTCCCCCTCCCTCTAACGGCCGGGTCCGCCGCTACGAGCTCTTGGGGAGGAGCGATGCATTGCCTAGCCGAGACCCTCACCGCCACCGATGAAGCGTCGCAACGCCCCCTCGCCATGACAAAAGAAGGAGGGAGAAGGAATGGGGAGAAGCAGATGACGAGGGATTGAGGGGCGCCATTCCTCCCGCTCCCCTCTTTATAAAGGGGTGGGGGCGAGGCTCGGCCGCCTCTCTCAGCCAATCAGGCCCGTTGAAGTGACAACAAGCGGGGCCGTCGTTCGCCCTCCCTGCTCAATTGAAGACACATGGGAATCGGCCCGCGTGCGCACGACTTCCCGTATCCCGCGCGCCTATCATTTGCTCTGCATCATGCATGCAGCGAACGTGGCCCGAAAGATGGGCGCAGTGGGACGCGTGGAGCGGTGGTTCCCGAGTAAGGGCAGTAAATGATCAACGGCTCTACAGTCTCAAAGAGACACACAAGCCGCCTCTTCACTGTCCGCCATGAGATGATGCCAGCGTGCTTCGATCACGTGCGCGTGCGCGACCCCCACGTCATGCATTCAACACGGGTCATGGAGAAGCGCAGCGGACGAAACAGTTACCGCGGTATAATCCACCCCGCCTGCCCGTGCACTGTTCTGGGCCTAGCCCAACAATGTGTCGCGCTTATGTGTGGCCCAGGCTCGGGGGCTCCTGTCGGTGTACAAAAGTAGGGGCTCTCCTTTTGACCCCTTTACTTGTGCACGGGCAGTCGAAGCCACGCATCATGGCCGCACATATCGGGGCAAAGGAGGGAAGCCGGAGAGAAGCCGAAGGCACGAGACAAACAAGGCGACGCCAAGGACCAAGGCCACAAAGTGCGGATGGACGAAGCAGGTTTCCCCGGCAAGACCCTTGCCGGGGGCAACCTCAGCAGCCCTGGCAAGCCCCTTGCCGGGGCAGCTCACCCACACCAGCGGAGCGAGCGACCCTCGAGCCCACGGTCTCCAACACCAACAATCACGTTGAACCAGGGCTCGGGAGGCACCTCCATGGTGGCATGTAGATCTTTGTGAAGACAAAGAATATTCAAGATCAGATAAGGATTGGAGGGCAACACTCCCCGTCAAGATCCTTACCAAAGAAACCCACAAGATCCCCGGCAAGATCCTTGCCGGGCACGCCAGCGCGCCACAGCAAGACCCTCGCCGGGCCACCCGGCAAGACCCTTGCCAGAGGCGATAGCAGGGCCACTGCCAGGCCCGCACCAACCAAATCCCAGCCGCCATTCGCATGCAGCTGCCAGCACAACCAGTTGGGCAGGCACCTGCATGGCAACATGCAGCTTCTAGGCCAACTCAGCACACGCCTGCGTGGCGGCATGCAGATCTTCGTGGAGGCCCCACCACCGCGCCACCTTAGCTGCTTGCCTGCCTACATGGCACCGCATGCATCACTGGCCAGGGCGCGTGTCGAAGCGAGGAGGAGCGGCGAGTGATAGGACGGGCCTCGCTCTCGTCCCCGATAAAGTGGAGGGACACCTAAGCTTCACATTAAATGCATCTTGTCCTGTAATACGAGCGATAAGCTCGTAGCACTGTAGGCTTTCCACCTCCTGTGTGCCACTGTGGCAGCCCCTTCCGCCTATAAAAGGAGGCCCATGGCATACAGGAAAAGGATTCGGCTCTTTCGAACCACGTAGCACCCATAACTAGTTCGAGAGCTCAAGAACACTGAATATATCCACCAAGCAGGACTAGGGTTTTACGCATCCTCGCGGCCCGAACCTGGGTAAATGATCCTTGTGCAAATTACTAATCCTGCTCTTCTCACAACCCCGCGCCCCACAACCGTAGTAGGGATTCTTGTGATCCCATAGGTGTCGTTTCCCACCGACAATAATATACTGTATAGAGAGTTTATTGCGAAACTATGATAACAAGAGCACACAACAACTTGGCAGGTCATAGTGTACATAAAAGGGGTACACCATAACCATGATATATGAATCGGGAAAGTGGAACTGGCTTGAAAATACGGTGTTGTATTGCCGCTGGTAATTGAAAGCCTATCGATCACGTACATGCCAACTCTATCAGCTGTTGACTGCAGATGTCCCTGCTCCCCTTCCTGATAAGGAACATACTGTACGTACTAAATACAGAATAACAAAAGAGGAACATGTTAAAGAACAGAAGAGGAAGCATATTCTTGAGGTTCCGCTTCATTGCATACAATGTTGGTTTCCCACTCATGATGAATCACAGCGCCAAAGAAATGCAATTCCATGATGTCTCTCTATATGTTGCAATTTTGAACAAGAGTCATTAGGATCATATTCTGAACAAGAGTCAACAGGTGGGGAGCGTATGAGTTTCATTGCATCCAGAATGGCACTCAATGCCTTGGTGCTAATTTTGTAAGTCATTGCAGTGTTTAGCTTCAAGAGTGGACTGCTGCTAGTGTGACACAAAGTAGCTACATAGATCATAGTGTAGATATAACGGGAAAACCTTACGCATCAGAGTAAAATCAACAAAGTGGAACTTACTAGAATATATGTGCTAGTATTGCTGGTACGGCTAGAAAGGCTTCGGATACCAGCTCTCTTCAACTGAAGGTGCGGTACTGTTAATATCAGTGTAGCTCTCAAAGGCGACATAGCTCCCCGCATTTCCTTGCTATTCTTATAGGATTCAAGTGGGCAGGCCACTACAAATCCTATTCCCATGTTTACAAAATCCTACGAATCAAAGAGGCCCAAAGAGTTCAAAGTGTCCATCACAACCGACCGTATAGACCTCTACACTACAAATGTCCCTGCTCATCTTCACTACGAGGAACATACTATACTACTATCATACTCCCTTCGTTCCAAAATATAAGTCTTGGTAGAGATTTCCACTATGGATCACATACAGATGTATCCAGATACATTTTAGAGTGTAGATTCACTCATTTTGCTCCATATGTAGTCCATGGTGGAATCTATACAAAGACTTGTATTAAGGAATGGAGAGAGTACTTATTAAAGAAGAACGGAAGAGGAACATGCTAAAGAAGAGCAAGTAGATTTTGGATAATAAAATGTTCGTTGCACAGTGCCCACACATGATGAACCAGAGCGCATTAAGAATGCAACTCCCTACTGTCTCTCGACCATTTCAGGCGGTTGGATGAAGATCCTATGTCTCCTAACCCTTCTTCTTCCTTGTCTCTGATTCTTCCCATACAGAACACCACACGGGCCGCCGGCCGAACCACCGTCCCCCACCGCCTTTGTTCCTCCGCCACCCCACCCCCCACCAACGCCCCCACCCGCGTCGCGTTTTCTTTGTTCGACGACCCCCCCCGCCCCCCACAACCACCGTCCCCACCTGAGCCCCTTCATTCGCACCGACGAACTCCAGCGAGCTCTGAAAAATCGACTGACCCAATTTTGATATTTAGTCTACTGTGATTTAACTAGTGTGGAATATAAAAGGGGGAAACCGTAAGCATTGGGAGTATAGTGTTGAGCGTGCCATGGCGGATCTGAAGGTGCAAACCGGACAAAGGCAACTTCGCAACCAATGTTTGCTTTCAACTAGCAAGTAAGTGATGGACAAGAAATCAGAGTAAAGCAGTGACGATCTATTTTCTTGCTGCGATAAATAAGTTGAGCAGATACGAAAGAGTACCGCCTCTGGTGCGGCGCCGTGTATGCATCTATTGAGAATTTGACAGTGCTGCGGTAGCGATGGCTGTCGGCGACGTGGAAGCGTATCTAGGAGGGTAGACGATGGCGACGGGGCGCGGTGGATGAGACGGTCATAGGAGCGGCGCCGGCAAGGTGGACGACATCGGGGATGAAGCGAGAGGACGGGATGCAAGGATCCCGGTCCAAAGCCGTGGATGAGGGAGGTTGATCTCTTGTAATGGACGGCGGCGGCGGGCTATCAGCTCTAGCATGGTGGAGGAGGATGGCGGTGGATGGGGTGGCGAATGGAGGAGGCTGGGGTGGAGAGGGTGTTTTGGCGCCCACGGAGTACGAATGGGGAAATGGAGGTAGAGAGGAAGGGGGGAACCATGTCTTCAGGGAACGCTTGTCTCAAATGCGAGGAAATTTACAAACTTAGCCCCGTTTCAAATTTCCTACATCACAACAATATTAGTCGGTTGGGACAGGACGATATTTGCCGACGAGAGTTTGTTTTTGGCGCCCACCATGTATGAATCGGGGAGGGAGTCGATTTCGGCCGAGGACACACTGTGTTTTGGCACCCACCATGTATGAATCCGGGTGAGAGGCGGTTATGTCACGTTTGAGTGAAATTACAAACCTACCCCTATCGAAACCTATAGAAATCGAGCAGATAGGCTTTGCGTGGCAGGGATAGGCAGTAGTAATTTCCATCTCACAAATTTTGGTTTCAGGCGGTTACTGCAACTTTCCCCGCTTCGTTCAAATTTTGCAGAGTGCATGTTTACCGTGCCAACTCAATTCGAATCCCATTTGTATTCTATTTTCTCGGGCGGGATCCATTTTCGATTGGAATAAAATTCTATATACGTCATTTTTTATATATACTTTCAAAAGCACAACACCCTTTATACATAAATATGGTTTAGAAATGGCATGACCTCAGATTCATAAGGTTGTATCCATCAATTTGGATTTTCAAATATTTGAAACCACTTTATGTTGAAATCGAATGTATGCATTCCTCACTAACTATCTCCAATTAATGTGTGTTTCATGCGGGGATTTTTTTTACTTCTCAAACATGTATAATGTGTTTCACACATGCAACATATAGTGTAATCCCGTTTAGACATGCATATAAACAATGCATTGTTTCTAATTAAAGAATCTATGGATCACCAATATTGATAAACTATATAACATTAACGTGTCCCCAAATTCAAATGATTATGCATGTTGATACACCAATTTGCGTTATGATATTATCGATGTCGTGATCTCCAGTTTAAATATTTGAATCCCCTTTAATCTAGATATTCGTCTCATATAGCTATCACTCATGCTTATATAGGACTATCTCTCTAGACCTATACGCGTTCATCGTCTCTCGGGTATCTCTCGTGCTACCTTGTCACGCCCAATATGCGACCCTATCCAAAAGGAACTCGAAGGTCCCACCAAGGATAGACCCACATATTGAAACGCTTTTGCAAGGTGGATATCATTACATAGATGGGGATACATACATAAGGCATACAATGCCACACGAATACAACATCATCTTACATAAGATCACCATCCGACTACGGACGAAACACAAACAGAAACTCAAATGACATCCACCCTGCTAGCCCAGGCTGCCGACCTGGAACCTATCCCCTGATCGAAGAAGAAGCAAAGAAGAACTCCAAAACAAGTAAACATCGCTCTCGCGTCATGATTATCGCAAAACCTGTACCTGCAACTGTTGTTGTAGTAATCTGTGAGCCACGAGGACTCAGCAATCCCATTACCATGGGTATCAAGACTAGCAAAGCTTAATGGGAAGGAAGGGGTAAAGTGGTGAGGTTGCAGCAGTGACTAAGCATATATGGCGGCTAACATACGCAAATAAGAGCGGGAAGAGAAGCAAAGGAACGGTCGTGAAGCTAGCAATAATAAAGAGGTGATCCTAAACTCCTACTTACGTCAAACATAACCCAGATACCATGTTCACTTCCCGGACTCCGCCGAAAAGAGACCATCACAGCTACACACGCGGTTGATGCGTTTTAATTCGGATCTGGTGTCAAGTGATCTACAACCAGACATTAACAAATTCCCATCTGCCACATAACCGCGGGCACGACTTTCGAAAGTTTATACCCTGCAGGGGTGTCCCAACTTAGCCCATGATAAGCTCTCGCGATCAACGAAGGATATACCTTCTCCCAGGAAGACCCGATCAGTCACGGAATCCCAGTTTACAAGACATTTCGACAATGGTAAAACAAGACCAGCAAGACCGCCCGATGTGTCGACAATCCCGATAGGAGTCGCACGTATCTCATTCTCAGGACACACCGGATAAGCTAAGCGTACAGGTGCCGACGTAACCCAAGTTGCCAAGGGATGGTCCCGCATGATGCTCTAGTTTGGACCAACACTTAGACAAGCATTGGCCCGGGGGGCTAACATAAAGATGACCCTCGGGCTCCGGAAACCCAAGGGAAAAAGGGCTAGGTGAGGCAAATGGTAAAACCAAGGTTGGGCCTTGCTGAAGGAGTTTTATTCAAAGCAAACTTTCAAGGGGGTCCCATAAATCACCCAACCGCGTAAGGAACACAAATCCGGGAACATAACACCGGTATGACGGAAACTAGGGCGGTAAGAGTGGAACAAAACACCAGGCATAAGGCCGAGCCTTCCACCCTTTACCAAATATATAGATGCATTAATAATATAAGAGATATTGTGATATCCCAACATAATCCTGTCGACCATGGAGCAATCTTCAACTTCACCTGCAACTAACAATGCTAAAAGAGGGGCTGAGCAAAGCGGTAACATAGCCAAGCAATGGTTTGCTAGGAAGGGTGAAAAGGTTAGAGGCTAACATGGCAATTTGGGAGGCTTGAAGAGCAAATGATAGGTAGCACAGCATAGCGATAGAACGAAGCAACTAGCATAGCAATGATAGTAATGAGATCCAAGGTGACGGTCATCTTGCCTGAAATTCTGCAAGGAAGAAGAACGAGTCCATGAAGAAGGCGAACGGATGAAGCTGAACCAAGCGTAGACGAACGAATCCTCACGACCGCAACGAAACAGGAACTATCGAGAAGAAGCACACAACATGGTAAACACACCACACACATACAAGACATGATGCACAACAATCATGATGCATGACAAAACTACATGAAGCTACTCATGGCAAGAGATGATGCATACAAGAACAACACATCAAAGCAAGTTTAAATGAGGCCGGGAACAACATATAACAATTCCGGTAAGTCCTCATATGCAAATTTAGAAATTGGTCCAGATATGAACAAACATTAAGTTGAAGTTTTTAAACAGCAAGTTAAGATGCACCAAGATGATATACATGAGATTCTAGTCAAGTTACATATAAAGTTCATTTAATTCGGAGCTACGGCCTAGAAGATATGAGCAAAACAAGTCAAACATGGCATTGATGCAAAATGCATACAAACATCAAGCAAACACCTCAAAACAAGGATGCAACATGATAATATGAAACTACATGCAAAATCAAGCAAGTTCCATATAGAGCACACTCAAAACGGAGCAACGGTTCAACACATACGCTCTATACAAGTCATAACGACAATCTGTCCAAAACAGCAACTAGGCATATAGCAAGCACCAAAACAATATGCTACAACACCTCAATAGGAAAACAAAAGGCAAGGACATGATGTACAGGTAAATCATGACAAAACATGAACACTGAGCTATCTCCAAAAATCACTAGAACATGCTCAAAAGGACATGGCAAGATTGCAAATAATAACAGTTTTAGACTTATCAGAAAATAACATCAGGTTGCAATGTTTAGAGCTATCAAACAACATGTTACATGAACTTAACATGGAAAACAAAGGCATGGCATGAATCTAATAATCTCATATAACAAAAGTCCCTTACTGACCATGAGCCAAAAGGGCACATAAAATATGATGGCACCCGTGTAAACATATCAAGCGATATGACAGATTCATACATGGCAGGAACAACAATAAGTAGACATGTTGGTGAGCTTGAACCACTCACCACAGAACAATACATGGCATGACAAGGTGACCAACAGTAAAATACATGTTTATGAAGCTAAGAATGGCAAGAGAAATTTCATAGAGTGCATGGATCACTAGCAAAGCTCATGGCAAAATGGAACTTAATGTTAACAGGCTGACAACAACATTATTTAGCAGTTTTGAGAGCAAGATAATAACAAGCTATAGCTGGCTATAAATGCAACCAGGGGCATGGATGGATAGAGCATGACATTTTTAACAAATCATTCTTAGTGAACATCTCCAGATTATGCATAGAATGACTTGTAGCAGCAGGTTAACATAGCATCATGATATAGCAGATTCAGACTAGCAAAACAGTAACAACACGTACCCTACTTCACGAGCTCGATGCACTCACTACAGGACTCACAAAAATACATGGATGGCAGCACTATGAAGATGGAATGATGTAGTACAAAATACATGTAGACATCAAGCTCATAGGATGCACACATCAAATGCAATAAAAATGACAAATCATCAAGTTATAACAGTTTCAGCAGATTAACATCATATAGCACTCTTGCAACGATGATTAGGGCATCAAGATGACCTCAAACAAACATGGCACAATGGAACGAAATGAAGAGCATATCACAACAAACAATTTGATATATTACACGCACGAAACGGAGCAGTATGCATGGAGTTATGATGCAATGAACAGGTCAACAAAATGATAAAAAAATCCAGGGACAGACGAAATTGGGTCAACCTGAGGATTCCAGATCTGGATCTGGCGCGTTCCACGAGGTTTGTTGGGGAGGTCACCGGAGCACGACAACGGCGGAGTTCGGCGAGGGGCCGGGCGGCGGAGGCGCGAGGCCGGGCGGCGGCGTGGGCACGACGGTTGGAGGAGACGCGGCGGCGTGGTCGGGCGGCGGGCGGCGGCGACACGTGGTGGTCTCCAATTGGGCGGAGCGCGGCGGCGGACGCGTCCGGCCGGGGTTGGACATGTCTGGCGCGGCGCGGAGGGAAAATCTTGGGTTTGGGGTGTGTGGACTTCGAAATCTCAGGGAAGAGGGCAATATATATTTAGAGGGAGCTAGGAGGCTCCAAATGAGGTGTGGTTTTCACCCACACGGTCGTGATCGAACGACCGAGAGCATGGAGGGGGTTAGGATGGGCTCATGGGCTGTGGTGAAGAGGGGCTGGGCTGCAAAGAGAGAGGGGTTTCGGGCTACGCGGTTAACCGTTGGAGTATCAAACGACCTCCAAATGGCACGAAACTTGACAGGCGGTCTACCGGTGCTATACCAAGGCCGCTTGGCAAATCACGGGCCATTCCGAGAATGTTTAACACCCACTCATGAAAAGAGACAATAAGGTGACGCCGGATGACATAGGAGTGCTGGATTGCAAAACGGACAATGGGGAAAATGCTCGGATGCATGAGACAAACACGTATGCAAAATGAGATGCACATGATGACATGATAAAATGCAACACGCAAGCAAATGACAAGGCAAGGACGGTGAATAACTGGAAGACACCTGGCGTATCAGATCCGGGGTATTACAACACTCCTCCACTAACAAGAGATCTCGTCCCGAGACCTTAGGACCGAGACGGAAGGGAAAAGGGATGAGGTGAAATAAGAACAAAATAGAGAGGAGAAAAGAGTCGAGAGCACTCGGGAAGAATGGAGGAATGATGACTAAGACGAGAATCAAAAGCTCAACGAACAAGATAGACTCTGAAACCACTCCGGTTAGAACGAGATAAGAAACGAATAAGACTGAAAAAGACTTTAGGCAGCACTCCGGCTGAACATGGAAAGAGTTGGAACTGAGATTAACAAAATGGAACGATAGTTGGCGAGAGGACCAACACAATGCCTCCGGAAGAATTGAAAGAACTGAATGAAAAGAACTTAGAAGGAAGGATTGAACGGAGTTGTTGAGAAAATCAACAATGAAAGAATAAGCTTGTTGTGGACTTATCAAAAAATCTCAAAACTTGAGGCGAAATTTATACCACAACCAAATGTCTGAAAAGCTGAGAAGAACGAAGAAAATGCAAAACTCCACTTCAGAAGAATACAGAGAAATTATTGCACTTCGAGACGCGAGAAGAAAAGATACTTGAGCTCCACCAACAATAATCTTGATGAACTCTTGAAGAATGAATTAAATCATGAAGAACCACCATGAAGAACTCCGGTGAAAAAAAACTGATGAGATAGAATTTAGGGTGAAAGAATAAGATTAAAGCTTGCGGTGATTTAGATGGAGGTTCGCGACGAAACCAGCGAGAAGCTTGGAACTCCGGAAAAGAAAAGACGAACGACTTAGATCCGAGAAAATCACTCATCACGAACAGTCTCCAAAGAAAGAATTAATCAACTTGACCACGATGAAATGAGAATAAGAATTATGTTATGCTTATCCTCCACCAATTAAATTGATGAGAAGCAATGGAATTGCATACTACTTATTCACATTGGGAAAAGATTAAGGGGAGATATAGCGCCAACACTTGAGAGAGTCTTCATGAACCACCGGTATTTCGAAAGAACGAATGGATTAAAATGATAATCAAGGAAAAAGAATCTTGAACGAACCACCGTTAGTATTCGGAAATGACTGACGAAAGAGAATGAATCACCAGGAAGAATTAGAAGAACCAAAAGCTAGAGGGGATTTAGATGCAAAAGAATAAAGAGATGATGAGCTGATTCAAGAACACTTGAACGAAGCAACGGGATAATTGGATAACGGTAGCTGAAACGTGAGGACGAAGAATTCTTCTGGAACGATGGCCTCCGGTGAAAAGAAACAGAAATCAACTCCTGACATACTCTGGATGGGTAAGAAAAGAATATCTGACAAATGGAATAATTCGAGAGGACAACATGAAGCTAGAACCACGAATCTTCGGAAGAACGGGCAAGATTTTGAGGAAAAACTCTTCTTCGGTCTTCAAATGTCGATGGAAAACACCACCAAAATTACTGAGATACTCCGGGGAAATGAAAAGCGAAGGGGGTTGATCCAACAATGAAAATGATTTGAAGTCGATCTTGGAGAAGGCATGTGAGTGATGTGATCCATTCTTACATCACACTTGAAAAGAATTGAGAATAACTCCAGGGAAATTAGAAGAGTCAGGTAAGATCCTGGGAAAAGACCTGTGGGTTAGGGCCCACTAAAAGAAAACACGGTTGGAAAGGATTGTTGAACAGATAGATGATGCACCGGAACAATTGAAATATTTGAATGAGGTGACAACCTCGAATTAGTTGGAACAAAGTCGAATCTCCTGAGACGTCTTGAGCACTCCGGAAGGATAAACTGGCGAGAGACGAACGAGCAGGGAGAACACTTGATCTAAGGAAAAGAATATGATCAACCCAAAAAAAACTTGGATTGAGTCCACCGAAAAAGAAATGGATGAAGAATGACGAACGAGACGAGAATCCACCAGTTGAATTGGTTGCGGGAAGACTGAAGAGGCTCCGTACGATTGAAAATTGATGGTCGAGAGAGACTCAAACTACAGGAAGAAAAAGGGTGGGAGGGCGGGAAAACAAAGGCACCTAGAGGGGAGAATCGACGAATAACTTGAAGAGAAAACACCAGTTGAAAGAATGCAAAGGCTTCGCACGATTAGGATGGATACTCGATTACGGACTCCGGCTACAAGGAGAAAAAGGGGTGGGCGGGTGAAAAAAACAACAACTAAGGATTGAACTCAAAGATGAAGAGGCTCGAGTTAACTTGACGAGAATTGCACCGGATGCAAAGAGCTGAGGAACAACAAATGAAAAACTAACCACGTGATCCTAAAGAAAAATTTGAAGGGGAAGAGGAGTAATTCAAAACACCTACATCAAGATTCCTCACCAGAGCGACGAAGAGGCTGAGGAGTAAAAACAATTCCTACTCTCCGATATAACTAGACTCAAAATAGTTTTCTTCTAGACTCGACAATGGCCAAATTACACGATCAATCAAGGGGGGCTCCTATTGTCGGTTGAGGCTCTGATACCAACTTGTCACGCCCAATATGCGACCCTATCCAAAAGGAACTCGAAGGTCCCACCAAGGATAGACCCGCATATTGAAACGCTTTTGCAAGGTGGATATCATTACATCAACATTACATAATAGATGGGGATACATACATAAGGCATACAATGCCACACGAATACAACATCATCTTACATAAGATCACCATCCGACTACGGACGAAACACAAACAGAAACTCAAACGACATCCACCCTACTAGCCCAGGCTGCCGACCTGGAACCTATCCCCTGATCGAAGAAGTAGCAGAAGAAGAACTCCAAAACAAGTAAACATCACTCTCGCGTCATGATCATCACAAAACCTGTACCTGCAACTGTTGTTGTAGTAATCTATGAGCCACGAGGACTCAGCAATCCCATTACCATGGGTATCAAGACTAGCAAAGCTTAATGGGAAGGAAGGGGTAAAGTGGTGAGGTTGCAGCATCGACTAAGCATATATGGTGGCTAGCATATGCAAATAAGAGCGGGAAGAGAAGCAAAGGAACGGTCGTGCAGCTAGCAATGATCAAGAGGTGATCCTGAACTCCTACTTACGTCAAACATAACCCAGAAATCGTGTTCACTTCCCGGACTCCGCCGAAAAGAGACCATCACGGCTACACACGCGGTTGATGCGTTTTAATTCGGATCTGGTGTCAAGTGATCTACAACTGGACATTAACAAATTCCCATCTGCCACATAACCACCGGCACGGCTTTCAAAAGTTTATAACCTGCAGGGGTGTCCCAATTAGCCCATGATAAGCTCTCGCGATCAACGAAGGATATACCTTCTCCCAGGAAGACCCGATCAGTCTCGGAATCCCGGTTTATAAGACATTTTGACAATGGTAAAACAAGACCAGCAAGACCGCCCGATGTGTCGACAATCCCGATAGGAGTCGCACGTATCTCATTCTCAGGACACACCGGATAAGCTAAGCGTACAGGTGCCGACGTAACCCAAGTTGCCAAGGAATGGTCCCGCACGGTGCTCTAGTTTGGACCAACACTTAGACAAGCATTGGTCCGGGGGGCTAAAATAAAGATGACCCTCGGGCTCCGGAAACCCAAGGGAAAAAGCTAGGTGAGGCAAATTGTAAAACCAAGGTTGAGCCTTGCTGGAGGAGTTTTATTCAAAGCGAACTGTCAAGGGGGTCCCATAAATCACCCAACCGCGTAAGGAACGCAAAATCCAGGATCATAACACCGGTATGACGGAAACTAGGGCGACAAGAGTGGAACAAAACACCAGGCATAAGGCCGAGCCTTCCACCCTTTACCAAATATATAGATGCATTAATAATATAAGAGATATTGTGATATCCCAACATAATCCTGTCCACCATGGAGCAATCTTCAACTTCACCTGCAACTAACAACGCTAAAAGAGGGGCTGAGCAAAGCGGTAACATAGCCAAGCAATGGTTTGCTAGGAAGGGTGAAAAGGTTAGAGGCTAACATGGCAATTTGGGAGGCTTGAAGAGCAAATGATAGGTAGCGCAGCATAGCGATAGGACGAAGCAACTAGCATAGCAATGATAGTAATGAGATCCAAGATGACGGTCATCTTGCCTGAAATCCCACAAGGAAGAAGAACGAGTCCATGAAGAAGGAGAACGGATGAAGCCGAACCAAGCGTAGACGAACGAATCCTCACGATCGCAACGAAACAGGAACTATCGAGAAGAAGAACACAACATGGTAAACACACCACACACACACAAGACATGATGCACAACAAGCATGATGCATGCAAAACTACATGAAGCTACTCATGGCAAGAGATGATGCATACAAGAACAACACATCAAAGCAAGTTTAAATGAGACCGGGAACAACATATAACAATTCTGGTAAGTCCTGATATGCAAATTTAGAAATTGGTCCAGATCTGAACAAACATTAAGTTGAAGTTGTTAAACAGAAAGTTAAGATGCACCAAGATGATCTACACGAGATTCTAGTCAAGTTACATATAAAGTTCATTTAATTCGGAGCTACGGCCTAGAAGATATGGGCAAAACAAGTCAAACATGGCATTGATGCAAAATGCATACAAACATCAAGCAAACACCTCAAAACAAGGATGCAACATGATAATATGAAACCACATGCAAAATCAAGCAAGTTCCATATAGAGCACACTCAAAACGGAGCAACGGTTCAACACATACGCTCTATACAAGTCATAACGACAATCTGTCCAAAATAGCAACTAGGCATATAGCAAGCACCAAAACAATATGCTACAACACCTCAACAGGAAAACAAAAGGCAAGGACATGATGTACAGGTAAAGCATGACAAAACATGAACACCGAGCTATCTCCAGAAATCAATAGAACATTCTCAAAAGGACATGGCAAGGTTGCAAATAATAACAGTTTCAGACTTATCAGAAAATAACATCAGGTTGCAATGTTTAGAGCTATCAAACAACATGTTACAAGAACTTAACATGGCAAATAAAGGCATGGCATGAATCTATAAATCTCATATAACAAAAGTCCCTTACGGACCATGAGCCAAAAGGGCACAGAAAATATGATGGCACCCGTGTAAACATATCAAGCGATGTGACAGATTCATTCATGGCAGGAACAACAATAAGTAGTCATGTTGGTGAGCTTGAACCATTCACCACAGAACAATAAATGGCATGACAAGGTAACCAAGAGTAAGAATACATGTGTATGAAGCTGAGCATGGCAAGAGCAATTTCATAGGGTGCATGGATCACTAGCAAAGCTCATGGCAAAACGGAACTTAATGTTAACAGGCTGACAACAACATTATTTAGCAATTTTGAGAGCAAGATAACAATAAGCTACAGCAGGCTATAAATGCAACCAGGGGCATGGATGTATATAGAATGACATGTGTAACAAATAATCCTTAGTGAACATCTCCAGATTATGCATAGAATGACTTGTAGCAGCAGGTTAACATAGCATCATGATATAGCAGATTCAGACTAGCAAAACAGTAACAGCAAGTACCCTACTTCATGAGCTCGATGCACTCACTACAGGACTCACAAGAATACATGGATGGCACCACTGTGAATATGTCATTATGTAGTACAAAACACATGTAGACATCAATCTCATAGGATGCACACATCAAATGCAACAAAAATGACAAATCATCAAGTTATAACAGTTTCAGCAGATTAACATCATATAGCAGTCTTGCAACGATGATTAGGGCATCAATATGACCTCAAACGAACATGACACAATGGAATTAAATGAAGAGCATCTCACAACAAACAATTTGATATATTACACGCACGAAATGGAGTAGTATGCAGAGAGTTATGATGCAATGAACAAGTCAACAAAATGATAAAAAATCCAGGGACTTAGACGAAATTCGGGGTCGACTTGAGGATTCCAGATCTGGATCTGGCGCGTTCCACGAGGTTTGTCGGGGAGGTCGCCGGAGCACGACGGCGGCGGAGTCCGGCAAGGGGCCGGGCGGCGGAGGCGCGAGGCCGAGCGGCGGCGCGGGCACGGCGGTTGGAGGAGACGCGGCGGCGGGGTCGGGCGGCACCCGGGTGGAGGCAGCGGGCGGCGGCGCCAGCACGGGGGAGCGCGGGGCGGAGCGTGGGGAGGCGGCGGCGACATGTGGCGGCCTCCGATTGGGCGGAGCGCGGCGGCGGACGCGTCCGACCGGGGTTGGACATGTCCGGCGCGGCGCGGAGGGAAAATCTAGGGTTTGGGGTGTCTGGACTGTGAAATCTCGCGGAAGAGGGCAATATATAGGTAGAGGGAGCTAGGAGGCTCCAAATGAGGTGCGGTGTTAGCCCACACGATCGTGATCGAATGACCGAGAGCATGGAGGGGGTTAGGATGGGCTCATGGGCTGTGGTGAAGAGGGGCTGAGCTGCAAAGAGAGAGGGGTTTCGGGCTACGCGGTTAACCGTTGGAGTATCAAACGACCTCCAAATGGCACGAAACTTGACAGGCGGTCTACCGGTGCTATACCAAGGCCGCTTGGCAAATCATGGGCCATTCCGAGAATGTTTAACACCCACTCATGAAAAGAGACAATAAGGGGACGCCGGATGACATAGGAGTGCCGGATTGCAAAACGGACAACGGGGAAAATGCTCGGATGCATGAGACGAACACGTATGCAAAATGAGATGCACATGATGACATGATAAAATGCAACACGCAAGCAAATGACAAGGCAAAGACGGTGAATAACTGGAAGCCACCTGGCGTATCGGATCCGGGGCGTTACATACCTATATGTCAACAATGATCTTTTATCTTCGTAACACACTGACGGTACTCTCTCCCTCGACCTTCATCACTCTATCTGTCTCTAAGTATATCTCGCTCCCTGCTATGTGTCTCTAACTATGACTCTCCATGTGGAATCTCTTTCTCTCACACAAACACAAAACTTTGTCTCCCGGGGTCTCATTTCTCTCTACTATTCCCCTGTGTGCCACTCGCACACCCCTCATACAGAGATGTCTTTCGCTCCTTAGGTATGAGAACCTACGACTCTTCCTCTTAAATATCTCTTTCTCATACACAAACACAAACTCTGTCTCCCAAGGTCTCATATTTCTCCACTGTTCTCTTGTATGTCGCTCACACACACACTCTCTCTCCCTAGAGATATCTTGCGTTCCCTCATATGTCTCTCTAGCTATCACTCTCATTGTGAAATATCTTTCTCTCTCGCAGACACAAAACTCCGTCTCTCGGGATCTCATTTCTCTCTGATATTTGTTTTTATGTGACTCACATGCACCCTCTCTCTATCTCTCTCACACCCACACACATAACTCAGCCTTCTGATCCACTCGACTCCTATCTCTAACGCACACTAGCTAGCATCTTTATCTTTCTATTTATCTGTTTCTCCATCAACCTTCTTTCTCGCCCTCACTCTTGCTTCCTATCACGCACACTACATATGTTTCTCTCTACATGCAGTCAAGTGCCCTCTTTTTATCTTTCTCTCTCACACAAATAACTTCACCCTCTGAACCACCCGACGGTCATCTCCAACACTCAAACTAGCGGATGTCCCTCTAGCTAGCATCTCCATCTCTGTATCTATCTGTAGTTTCTCCGTCAACATTTCTTTCTCGCACGCAGTCTTGCTTCCTATCACCCACATTATATATGTCTCTCCACACATATGCATTTGTAGGTTGATCTCTTTTGCACAATCATTGTGCCTCACTCCCTCTGCTCGCCATAGATGCATGCTCTAGCCCATGCCACTATCTCTTAAAGACAAAAACACATGCTCAATTGTCGGGCCTTCTTCCCTGCATTCTCACATGCATGCATATTGTCATATCGATCCGTCTCTCCCATGTCGTTCATCTTATGACTTATGTCTTCTTACTTTTATCTCGATCATCCATGCGCGCGCACAAACACACACACACATCCCACGTATACATGTATACCTCTCACACATGCATGTTCAAGATCTCTATGTCTCCATACGTAGTTAATTACCCTCAACCCTAACGCCACATCGAATCATTCTCTTCTTGTGTGCACATAACTTCCGCCTGGATGGGTAAAACACACACTCACACTTAACAATCTCCTTCTAGCTACCCCCTCTCACTCTTCCCCTATATCCCCGAAACCAATAAGACCATCCCTTCATTTAATTCCTGCCTACATGCACCATCGATATATAGTAGTCTTCCTCGGTGTCTCTCGAACAAACACGTTCTCTCCATGTCGACTCCTCTCACGCGCACACACCTTCCCTTCCCTCTCTATGGGCATTTTCTCCCTCGCACCCCATCGTTGGTGGCCTCTGCCATACACATCACCTCTCTATGATGAAGCCATGCACACTTAAATTACATCCGCCACCGAGGACCCCGCGACACACACACACGCAAACACACACACACACATACACACACGCGCGCGCGCGTGCACACACACGCACACACAACCTACCCACACACACGCACACACACACTAAGACTCCATCACACACACACACTAAGACTCCATCTCTCTCTCTCTCTCTCTCTCACACACACACACACACACATGCTCTAGGCGGAGCATTTGTTCCTACCACCCTTCATCCAACCTTACCCGTATGATAAACAATCAACTTAATTTACTTGCATAACATGGACAAATTCCACTTTACTTTAGTAGTTAGCAAACTTATCATATGTACCCTTATAAAAAACCGAGTTGGCGATGATGGTGTGCCTGCCATCTTGTAATATAGACCGTCTAAAATATATCTGACGGATAGAAAGTAAACTATGATAATTTTACAAAAGATACCCGCACCTCTCTCCACATCCTTATCTCCCACAACCTCATTGCTGAGCAATTAAAAGAGGAAGTCTCTGGAACAATCTAGCATGGTGGCCGCTGCCGCCTGCCGGCGCCGTCCATCCCCATGCCTCCGCCCATTCCAACCACCAGTCACCACCACGCTCCACTCCTCCTCACTTTATCTCTCATCTTTCATTTTTTCGATGAAATTCTCGAGATACCAGTTTTTTGATAAAATTCTCGAGCTATCATTAGTTTTCACACATGGGATTACTCCTGCATGGGTCAATCACAACATGTGTTTTTTGTAAAAAAAATGCATATTGATGTTCCGTGCAATGCACGAACATCTTGCTTGTAATTATATAATGCAAATCACGCGCATGAAGTGACATTTTTTTACACAATCACGTTAACATGGCCACGTAAATCACTAGCTAAAGTAAATACCATTATACTTATATCCCGATGCAAAATGTTTATTACATGTCCAAAGAGTAGAGTCGCACACACGCACTCTGTCTCTCAGAATCTCACACACACACACACCAGTTTCGTGACGCCCACTTAAGCAGACGCGTATGTTACAATTTGTGCACCCGCGGGTACACGTGATGCTGCACATTTATTTAAGCAGGACGGCGAACCCAAACAATAGCTGCATTCATTCCCCTGCCGCCGCCTCTTCTCTAGTCGCCGCCGCCAGGTAGCCATGGCCCGGACGAAGGTAACAACATACGCCATACTCTCGCCGGAGCGGCACTTTAATCTGGAAATTTTAGTGGTCATGCATGCATATTTTTGTGCTAGCACTCCTATATAAGGGTTGACCGGTCACTTCCTGCGGACGTGCGCGAGCGATGGAAGAGGAAGGAGAAGGGAAGCGGGCTGTGGAGTAACGTTTTTTTACCATAATTTCATAGGAAACTGAGTGCAATAATTGAGTAGTTTTGCAAACTACCAGTACTACACCTGAAACGGTTCAAAACCTATACTCCCTTGCCAGCATGTGCTTCCCATGTGAAACGGTCCACGTCTCCCTGCAGCGTCAGTGCCGCATTAATGCCCGGCCAGAGCGGAGGTGACCTCTCACTGGCGCCGGCTTTGAAGCGGCGCGACGACCGAGAGAGCGCCGCTTCCCGGTGCACGCGACTGCTCCGCGTGGAGGCTGGCCATAGGCCCTGTTTGGATCCATGGGTTAGAGTTAGTTTGAGCTAGTTGGGGCTCAAATAGCCCTAAAGTATCCAAGCATGAGGGTTTAAATTGGAGCAAGTTGCACCGAACCCACCTTAAAAAACTATCCCACCCAAGAGGTGCTAACTGGAGATAGTTCTCATTGGGACCACTGAAAAATCACTTTTCTCTCTCCATCAAGTGCATTTATTGTCGATCTAACCCTGTCACCCAAACACCTCTTGGGCTACAGTTAGTTCAGGGTTAGTCATGAGTTAGTCTAACCTCTATCTAAGTTACAGTATCCAAACAGGAGCAGTATAGAACATGCAAGTTGCTCAAAGCATACAGTCAAATTCGTACGTGAAAGAATTTTTCTCTTTTTGAAAATGGAATGTGAAAGGAATTTTTTTAGAATGCTCTTGGCATGTCGCTAACATGTGATGAGTTAACCGACCTCAATAGACGGCAAAAACGCCAGCCCACCGCACTTTCGGAGAGACGAGGAGGGAGCAGCGATACGGGCTGCTGGATTACTAGAGATAGGTGTCGTACGGAAGCCAAGATATATGGTGATAGCGTGGGTTAGCCATGTACTAGTATGATGTAACTACACTGGGCTGCCATGTTTCGTACTCTTCCAATCCACTGTGGAGATGATTGGTTGATTTTATATCGCTAAATAATATAAAATATTATGAGTGCAGACACTCCACCATGAGGTTCCTTGCTCCTTCTCGGTCGTCGGGAATCTATGTTCTTCCACTCTATTTTTTTACGTGAGCTTTGTTCATCCTTTTGCCAACACGCGAGACATCTAGCATCAAGGTGCACGTGTCATGCAAGGATCGTTCCATCGATATGAAGAACACGTGGGACTGGAACTATGAGACGGACATGTATCCAGGAGTGGACATACAAACCTGAGTAATGTAGCGCAGTAAGTGAAGTAGAAAGGCACAAATGGTATGAGCATACATGGCATATAGGGTGTGTTTGGTTGCGTTCTCGTCTCAGCATAGTTGTTCCCTCTTCATGCATGCTCAACTCAACACCCCTCTTCATGCATGCTCTCTTCATGCATGCTTCTAGTGTATTTGTGCTAAACTAGTGTGGACTCATGCACCCTCCATACACTCTACCAAACACCCAAAAGTGGGTCGAGAAGGGAACTCTTGGGCGGCATTTGTCTCTTACTACGTATACCACTAAATGTTGTACGTGCAATGCACGGTGATGTTATGGAGTACGTGCCTTAGTACTCTGCTACTACTATATTAGTTGGAGGCACATATTAGCTTTTATATTTGTTTACGTGTATGTCCCGAGACCTTCCAACTAGATGTGTCTTTCTCTCCAGGTCACACTTTGTATCGTTCACACCACTAATACTACTACGTATGGTCTCCGACCCAGAAGTGGAAGAAGTGGAGATGGTCTACCACGCTGTTTTTTTGCGCTGGGCTCTACCATGCTGTTCATGTCCCACTCCTTTCGCTGACGCGTGGGACATCCAGCACGTGCTGTCTTTGGCACTCTTCGTCGTAAGGAGTTGAAACGCTAGCATTCATCAGAAATAAAAAAGAAATATAAATCAAAAGTGATACTATTTTTTTTGAGAACCAATCAACAGTGATACTATACCACGCGGTTTCCTTGCTCCTCGATATCGGAAAGAATACTTCCCTTCACCAAAATGTGGGACATCGACCATCCTGGTCCACTTTCCATGCACGCAGAACTCCAAGGGAGAGTCACCCCGGTCGTCACACCGCAGTAATAATGACTAATGAGCCATCAAATTACAGGCCCAACATTTCCCACTTTGAAGTTGCTCGGACAAAGGAACCATCATGACTTCGTTGAATTTTGCTTCTTGAAGAAAACTACTATACCGGCAGTACTGCTAGATACAGTAGTTACTCCAATAGAGGCCTCCTTTCGTTCATAGGATAGGAATTTTATAGGAATATGAAAATCATAGGAAGTGAGATGACATGCATCTCAATTCCTATAGAGAAAGATATGACATTTGATGCATATGATAGGAATTTTTCCATTGAGTCTAGGCTAATGTACTGGTAATTTGCTCTAAAAACTACAGTAGTAACTAGTAGTACTGGCACATGCTCGTACTCAGACAGAGACACACACACACTAACTACTAGCACTACTACTTCTCACATGCTGGCCAGGCGTCGTCGTTCTCCTTCCTAGCTTTGTCGGTGATACCCCACCATGCTTGGATCTCCGCGAACCTCTCCATAGCAGCGCGGTTATCCTCTTCTTTCTTGCGGGGGCTGGCCTCTCTTTTCTTGAGTGCTTTCTGACTTTTCCACTTCCTCTGTACGGCTTTGGCCGCCTCTTGCTCTACTGCCCATTCGGCCTCGACAGCTTCAAATTCCTCCCACATAGGTGTGAGGTCGCGGGCGGTGATGAACTCAGCACGGTGGGATGCCAGCGCTTCCCTACCATTTTGTGTGCGGTCGTGGGCAGCGAGGAACTCGGCGCAGCGAGATGCCATCGCTTCCATACCAGTTAGTGTGTGGCGCGGTGGCATGAACGACGCTTGGTGAGAGCTCTGGGGTGGAGTGGTAGGCAACCGTATAGTGCATTGGTTTGTCAAGAGCTCAAGGAGAGAAGACGAAGGAAATGTGGATTCCCCTTCAATCCTGGTCATTAATTACCGAGTAAAATGCATTGGCGGTCATCGAACTTGTCTTGATCGCTCACTTTGATCATTGTATACGAGATATGGTGATTATACGATCACTGGCTCAGCATATAGCTCCGTATTTGTCTGTTTGACCAGTCAAACAGTCCGCATGCACCTCATCAGCTCATGTTCTTTATTTATCTACGCGGTCCTACCTGTCAGTGGAGAAAGAAATAAAAACCAAAATTATGCGTATGTGGGGAATCAAACCACGGACTAGTAGCTGCAATGCACACTCGTCAGCCAAATGAAAATGAAATAATTTGCGTCAGACACTCATGGTCACGCTGTCAAAGCATGCTAATGCATGCACGTCACCCTCTCAATCAAGGTCCTGCTCATGGCGCAACGCAAACGGTGAGCCCATCACCTGCGCGCCCTGATGGTGCCTAGCACTACTGTTTAGACGTTTGATGGAGGCCTACACGAACGCTGAGCATGTATTCACCTGGCTCAACACCAACGGTCATACTCGGAGCGCCTTGCTCATGTATATCGTCCATCACAACGACAATCTATAAAACAGCCTAGCTAGAGAGGGTACTATGGTACGGAGTATGTACTATCGTGAGCGACCGATCTTAGTGCCACTGCACACTAAGACTCCATCTGTCTCTCTCTCTCTCACACACACACATGCTCTAGGCGGAGCATTTGTTCCTACCACCCTTCATCCAACCTTACCCGTATGATAAACAATCAACTTAATTTACTTGCATAACATGGACAAATTCCACTTTACTTTAGTAGTTAGCAAACTTATCATATGTACCCTCATAAAAAACCGAGTTGGCGATGATGGTGTGCCTGCCATCTTGTAATATAGACCGTATAATCTATATCTGACGGATAGAAAGCAAACTATGATAATTTTACAAAAGATACCCGCACCTCTCTCCACATCCTTATCTCCCACAACCTCATTGCTGAGCAATTAAAAGAGGAAGTCTCTGGAACAATCTAGCATGGTGGCCGCTGCCGCCTGCCGGCGCCGTCCATCCCCATGCCTCCGCCCATTCCAACCACTAGTCACCACCATGCTCCACTCCTCCTCACTTTATCTCTCATCTTTCATTTTTTCGACGACATTCTCGAGATACCAGTTTTTCGATAAAATTCTCGAGATATCATTAGTTTTTACACATGGGATTACTCCTGCATGGGTCAATCACAACAGGTGTTTTGTAAAAAAATGCATATTGATGTTCCGTGCAATGCACGAGCATCTTGCTTGTAATTATATAATGAAAATCACGTGCATGAAGTGACATTTTTTTACACAATCACGTTAACATGGCCACGTAAATCACTAGCTAAAGTAAATACCACTATACTTATATCCCGATGCAAAAGGTTTAGTACATGTCCGAAGAGTAGAGTCGCACACACGCACTCTGTCTCTCAGAATCACACACACACACACACCAGTTACGTGACGCCCACTTAAGTAGATGCATATGTTACAATTTGTGCACCCACGGGTACACGTGATGCTGCACATTTATTTAAGCAGGACGGCTAACCCAAACAATAACTACATTCATTCCCCTCCCGCCACCTCTTCTCTGGTCGTCGCCGCCGGGTAGCCATGGCCCGGCCGAAGGTAACAACATACGCCATACTCCCGCCGGAGCGGCACTTTAATCTGGAAATTTTAGTGGTCATGCATGCATCTTTTTGTGCTAGCACTCCTATATAAGGGTTGACCGGTCGCTTCCTGCGGACGTGCGCGAGCGATGGAAGAGGAAGGAGAAGGGAAGCGGGTTCTGGAGTAACGTTTTATTACCACAATTTCATAGGAAACTGAGTGCAATAATTGAGTAGTTTTGCAAACTACCAGTACTACACCTGAAACGGTTCAAAACCTATACTCCCTTGCCAGCATGTGCTTCCCATGTGAAATGGTCCACGTCGCCCTGGAGCGTCAGTGCCGCATTAATGCGCGGCCAGAGCGGAGGCGACCTCTCACTGGTGCCGGCTTTGAAGCAGCGCGACGACCGGGAGAGCGCCGCTTCCCGGTGCACGCGACTGCTCCACGTCGAGGCTGGCCATAGGCCCTGTTTGGATCCATGGGTTAGAGTTAGTTTGAGCTAGTTGGGGCTCAAATAGCCCTAAAGTATCCAAGCATGAGGGTTTAAATTGGAGCAAGTTGCACCGAACCCACCTTAAAAAACTATCCCAGCCAAGAGGTGCTAACTGGAGATAGTTCTCATTGGGACCACTGAAAAATCACTTTTCTCTCTCCATCAAGTGCATTTATTGTCGATCTAACCCTGTCACCCAAACACCTCTTTGGCTACAGTTAGTTCAGGTTAGTCATGAGTTAGTCTAACCTCTAGCTAAGTTAGAGTATCCAAACAGGAGCAGTATAGAACATGCAAGTTGCTCAAAGCATACAGTTAAATTCGTACGTGAATGGATTTTTTTCTTTTTGAAAACGGAATGTGAAAGGAATTTTTTTAGAATGCTCTTGGCATGTCACTAACATGTGATGAGTTAACCGACCTCAATAGACAGCAAAAACGCCAGCCCACCGCACTTTCAGAGAGACGAGGAGGGAGCAGCGATACGGGCTGCTGGATTACTAGAGATATGTGTCGTATGGAAGCCAAGAAATATGGTGATAGCGTGGGTTAGCCATGTACTAGTATGATGTAACTTCACTGGGCTGCCGTGTTTTGTACTATTCCAGTCCACTGTGGAGATGATTGGTCGATTTTATATCGCTGAATAATATAAAATATTATGAGTGCAGACACTCCACCATGAGGTTCCTTGCTCCTTCTTGGTCGTCGGGAATCTATGTTCTTCCACTCTATTTTTTTACGTGAGCTTTGTACATCCTTTTGCCAACACGCGAGACATCTAGCATCAAGGTGCACGTGTCATGCAAGGATCGTTCCATCTATATGAAGAACACGTGGGACTGGAACTACGAGACGGACATGTATCCAGGAGTGGACGTACAAACCTGAGTAATGTAGCGCGGTAAGTGAAGTAGAAAGGCACAAATGGTATGAACATACGTGGCATATAGGGTGTGTTTGGTTGCGTTCTCGTCTCAGCATAGTTGTTCCCTCTTCATGCATGCTCAACTCAACACCCCTCTTCATGCATGCTCTCTTCATGCATGCTTCTAATGTATTTGTGCTAAACTAGTGTGGACTCATGCACCCTCCATACACTCTACCAAACACCCAAAAGTGGGTCGAGAAGGGAACTCTTGGGCCGCATTTGTCTCTTACTACGTATACCACTAAATGTTGTACGTGCAATGCACGGTGATGTTATGGAGTACGTCCCTTAGTACTCTGCTAGTACTATATTAGTTGGAGGCACATATTAGCTTTTATATTTGTTTACGTGTATGTCCCGAGACCTTCCAACTAGATGTGTCTTTCTCTCCAGGTTGCACTTTGTATCGTTCATACCACTAGTACTACTACGTGTGGTCTCCGACCCAGAAGTGGAAGAAGTGGAGATGCTCTACCATGCTGTTTTTTTGCGCTGGGCTCTACCACGCTGTTCATGTCCCACTACTTTCGCTGACGTGTGGGACATCCAACACGTGATGTCTTTGGCACTCTTCGTCGTAAGGAGTTGAAACGTTAGCATTCATCAGAAATAAAAAATAAATATAAATCAACAGTGATACTATTTTTTGAGAACCAATCAACAGTGATACTATACCACGCGGTTTCCTTGCTCCTCGATATCGGAAAGAATACTTACCTTCACCAAAATGTGGGACGTCAACCATCCTGGTCCACTTGCCATGCACGCAGAACTCCAAGGGAGAGTCAGCCCGGTCGTCACACCACAGTAATAATGACTAATGGGCCGTCAAATTACAGGCCCAACATTTCCCACTTTGAAGTTGCTCGGACAAAGGAACCATCATGACTTCGTTGAATTCCGCTTCTTGAAGGAAACTACTATACCAGCAGTACTGCTAGATACAGTAGTTACTCCAATAGAGGCCTCCTTTCATTCATAGGATAGGAATTTTATAGGAATATGAAAATCATAGGAAGTGAGATGACATGCATCTCAATTCCTATAGAGAAAGATATGACATTTGATGCATATGATAGGAATTTTTCCATTGAGTCTAGGCTAATGTACTGGTAATTTGCTCTAAAAACTACAGTAGTAACTAGTAGTACTGGCACATGCTCGTACTCAGACACAGACACACACACTAAATACTAGCACTACTACTTCTCACATGCAGGCCAGGCATCGTCGTTCTCCTTCCCGGCTTTGTCGGTGATACCCCACCGTGCTTGGATCTCCGCCGACCTCTCCATAGCAGCGCGTGCATCCTCTTCTTTCTTGCAGGGGCTGGCCTCTCTTTTCTTGAGTGCTTTCTGACTTTTCCACTTCCTCTGTGCGGCTTTGTCCGCCTCTTGCTCTACCGCCCATTCGGCCTCGGCAGCTTCCAATTCCTCCCACATAGGTGTGAGGTCGCGAGCAGCGATGAACTCAGCACGGCGGGATGCTAGTGCTTCCCTACCATTTTGTGTGCGGTCGTGGGCAGCGAGGAACTCGGTGTGGCGGGATGCCATCGTTTCCATACCAGTTAGTGTGTGGCACGGTGGCATGAATGACGCTTGGTGAGAGCTCTGGGTGGAGTGGCGGGCAACTGTATAGTGCATTGGTCTGTCAAGAGCTCAAGGACAGAAGACGAAGGAAATGTGGATTCCCCTTCAATCCTGGTCATTTATTACCGAGTAAAATGCATTGGCGGTCATCGAATTTGTCTTGATAGCTCACTTTGATCATTGTATACGAGATATGGTGATTATACGGTCACTGGCTCAGCATATAGCTCCGTATTTGTCGGTTTGACCAGTCAAACAGTCCGCATGCGCCTCATCAGCTCATGTTCTTTATTTATCTACGCGGTCCTACCTGTCAATGGAGAAAGAAATAAAAAACAAAATTATGCGTATGTGGGGAATCAAACCACAGACTAGTAGCTGCAATGCACACTCATCAGCCAAATTAAAATGAAATAATTTGCGTCAGTGTCAGGACCCCGACTCAATGCCACATCGATCTAGCATGTAACACCTCATATCACTTTGCGGCCTCACGCACGGTATCCCCACGGGTGTCGCCTTACCTTTGCCCGGGACCATTTGCGCCTTTTGGCACACGTATATGACAGTGTCGCTTGCATCCATATGATAAGGAGCCCGGGCTGACATGGCTAGTCGTAAACCCAAAGTGGCACTAACTTACAGGGACAGCCATCCATGACCCAGCATCGAACGTGTCGGTCATCAGCGAGTGAATCCAGGCTGTAGCACTAGGCTAACAGGACTCCGGTGAACCGGGGTGTAGCGGGCTAACAGGACTCCGGTATTCATCGCGTGACATTTCCCCGAAGGGATAGACACAGGAACGAAGAAGGACACATGCCGGCCAGCCTAAGTGTTCCGGAGCAGTAGCAAGCTACCAGGGCTCAGAGGAAACACTAGGAGACATTTCCCGGTAAGAGAGACTACTAAGGATAAACAACTAGATAGTCAGATCCCACACATAGCAATACACATTACACGTACGCATAACATGCAAGTATGTGCTGTACAACATGGCATCACAGCATAACTCAACAACTCATATAGATAAGGCTCAAAGAGCCATCATAGCATTTATTACAAACAGGGGTCACATGACCCAACATTCAGAGCAATCAAGCAACAAACGGAAGCATTACATGTCTGAGTACAGATATCTATAAATGAAAAAGGCTGAAAGCCTGACTATCTACAACGTCCGATCAAGATCGTAGCTGAGGTACAAGCTACTTGTCGAAGTCCATGAGAACACTAGTAAGACCGAAGTCTCCGCTGCGAAAACATAAATAAAGCAACATGAGTACAAAGGTACTCAGCAAGACTTACATCAGATCCTATCATACATGCATTTGTATCAAGAGAGTAATGTGGGGTTTAGTTGCAGCAAGCCAGCTTTGACTCAGTGGCTATCCTGTTCTACGCCTACCAGAAACTCTTGAGGTGATATGGCGCACACGAGTCCACTAATCACCACACAATACACTACTATGGATTCATCCCCGTCTCCCTACGAGAAGGCCATCCATAGCACTCACACTTGTCTTGAGCTTTTTAGAGTATCCACTTCAAGTTGTCTATGTACCATGTAAGCATCCAAGAAGTCCATAACCGCGGACCCGGCTATTCGAATAGATCATGTTAACCCTGCAGGGGTGTACTTCTTCACACACGCTCTCGCCACTTACCGCCATGTACACGGCATGTATCTCGGCAACCTTCAAGCGGAAGCCTGGCGAGGGTGTCGGCCACGACCTGACTAACCACACAAGACTCTAGTCCAGGTTTATCACCTATTCGGGTTCCACCCGCAAGGAGATCCGGCCGGGGTTTCACTCACGGCCCCAAACGATGCGTGCAGGGTTCCAAAGTCCACCTCGCCGGATGGATCTACGCTTGGTACACCGTGCCACTTGTGCCTAGTCTGTCCCAAGCCCACCTGGCCGGGTGCCACTTGGTAGACTACTAACACTGCCTACAAACACCAGAAACTAGTTGCGACTCCTGGACAGAGATCAAGTTGGTTAATAAGTCAAGAGGGCTTGGAGCGCCCGGAGCCCAATGTGTGGTAGTATCGAGTCATTGGACAACATACATAGAACTCAGTGCTTAAGGACGGTTCCAGTGAGACAACCCACCATGTACTCCTACATGGCCTCTCACCGCTACCTTTACCAAATCGTGTTCACACACTTCACTCTCAGCATCAGAACATATCGTAACACTCCAATTCATCCCAATGAACCAGACCTGACACAACTCTAAGCAATAGCAGGCATAGCATGGTAGGTACACAACAAGGCTCAATCAACTCCTACACATGCTAGTGGGTTTCAACTATTTACTGTGGCAATGACAGGTCATGCAGAGGAATGGGTTCAACTACCGCAGCACAAAGTAGCAGATGAATCGTTGTTGTCCTAATGCAATAACTAAGAGCAGGAGCGAGAGAGTAGGATTGTATCGGAATGAACAAGGGGGTTTGCTTGCCTGGTAAATCAACAAGGGAGGCACTGCTTCACAGACAGGTACTCTGGAACGGTCTCCGGAGCAGGACCTATCGAGAAGGAGCAGTGTCGACAATCAATACACAAACATATGCAACAATATGATGCATGAACATGGCATGTAGATGTGATGCTGTTTGAGCTAATGCAACTAGCATCCATTTGGTTGAAATCCATTTGAACCAAAGGTTCAAATGCATCTCCAAATTAAGCTCTTATAAATGCCATAATGTGTTTCACTTATACAGTAGGTATAAGTTGGTTTGTCATGCATGAAACTAGTACAGATGGAAAGGTTGCATTTTTCTGATAATTTTTCATATATAAATTATTTCAATTTGAGCTACGGTTGAATTTCTATGAATTTTTGAAGTTTAAATCATTTTCTGGAATTTCCTGTTTTAATTTAAATCCAGAAATCATTATTGCGTCAGCATTGAGTAAGCATGACGTCAGCAGGTCAACTGCGGCTGGCTAGGGTCAAACCTGACGTGTGGGGTCCACACGTCAGTGACAGGGGGTTAAACAGGGTTAGTTTAATCCTAACTAAAGGATTAGTGGCGCTGGGGCCCACTGTCAGAGAGACAACTAATTAACTGAGTTAATTAGCGCTAACTAAACTAACACCTAAACTAAACAGGGCATGGCCCACGCGTCAGTGTCAGGGGGTTAACTAAGCGGGCTGTTAGCTGCTAATGGCGGGCCACGTCATCTCGCCGGAGTTCAACGCCGGCGAGCACACAGACGCGGCGGCGCTGATCGGAACGGCGGCTCCGGCGATCAAATCAATGGCCGAGCCCATCTATGAGGAGCTGGGGCTCGTGCGCATCCAATGGTGGCAGGGGGAGGGTGAGGCGTGGCCTGAGTCGAGCGCAGCGTCGACTTCGGCGGCAGCCGGAGTTCGGGATAGCGCGAGCGTGGGGCTGCAGCTCGCGTTCGAGCGAACGGAGAGCACAGGCGGTAGCTACGAGGCAGCAGGAGCACGTCAGAGCTACCACGCGAGGCGGAGGTGCTCGGGGGCACGGAGCTCGCCGGCCATGGCGGACGGCGGGCTTCGGGCGCTCGCGGGGCAGCGGCTACAGGGCACGCGCGAGAGAGAGAGGTGAGGGGAAAGGAAGAGGGGCTCACGGCGGACTCGCAGAGCAGGCCAGTGTGCTCGGGGACGTCCTGCGTGCGGCGAATCAACGGCGATGGCTATCTGCGGCGGCCGGAAGTGATGAAGGCGACGGCGACGGCTCCATGGGGCGTTCGGCGTCTTGTGGCTTGACGGAGAGCTTCAGGGCGAGGGGCGGAGCTCCTGCGCGTGTCGAAGAGGCGAGGGGGAGGCGGTGGCTACCGCTACGATGGACGGCGGCGATGAGCTCCGCTCGGCTGCGCGCGAGAGAGAGCAGAGGAGGGGACGAGGGCGAGGGAGAGTGCGAGAGAGGTCGGGGTAGCTACGTGGCGTCTCCGGGGCATCCAGACGAGGAGGGGAGAGGGCAGGCAGGCAGAGAGGGAGGTGGCGTGGCGCGGCGGAGCGCGCGTGCGTCGGGCACGCGCCCGTCCTCCTGTCGGGGAGGAAGACGACATAGGAGGGGGCCAGTGGGCTGGGCCGGCGCTGGCTGCTGCTGGGCTGCACAGGGAGGAGGCCCAGGTAAGTATCCCTTTTTATTTCTTTTTTTCTAATTTTCTGACATTTGTTTTGATTTAATTAAAATATTAAATCATTTTATTACCTTATGCCAATTTTTGTAGGAACTAGTGGCATTATTCCAGAGCTCCTTTATAAATGGCATAATTTTTGGACCATATTATATATATATATAACAATATATATCCAAAGCAAATAATTATTGGATTAATCCAAATGGCCAAAATTAAATATCCATGAGCTCCTAAAATATTTGTTTGAATTTTACCTCTGACCAATATTTTCAGAGAGCAACATGAACATTTCCTTGGACCTTTTTGGAACAATTTTTATTTGGGTCATTTCCAAAAATGATTCTGAGGGTTTCACAAATCCCCATTTCAAATTTAAATAGAATTTAAACATGATGCACACATGACTAGCTAGCCTTGAGCATACCAGAACTAGGGATGTGACAACTCGCCCCCACTTAAAAGAATCTCGTCCCGAGATTCAGGGGTCGACGGAAATAAAGCGGGGTACTCCAGTCGAAGACGATCTTCTCGCTCCCAAGTAGCTTCTCTCTCGGAATGGTGAGACCACTGAACCTTGAGAAACTTGATGTTCTGACGTCGAGTGACACGCTCTGCTTGATCAAGAATGCGAACCGGGTACTCTCAGTATGTGAGGTTATCTTTGAGATCAAGCGTTTCGTGGTCCACTCCGCGGATGGGATCCGAGAAGCAACGCCTGAGTTGAGAGACGTGGAAGACATCATGAACTCGAGAAAGATGTGGGGGTAGTTCCAACTGGTAGGCAACCTCTCCTCGTTTAGCGAGAATGCGAAAAGGACCAATGTAACGAGGAGCCAACTTGCCCTTGATACCGAAATGATGGGTACCCTTCAAGGGAGTAACCCGAAGGTAAGCTTTGTCGCCAATTTCATAAGTCATATCCTTATGATGACGATCGTACTGGCTCTTTTGACGAGACTGGGCTGTTTTCAAATTCTCACGAATGATGCGAACTTGCTCTTCTGCCTCCTGGATCATGTCCGGTCCAAAGAATTGTCTTTCACCGGTTTCTGACCAGTTCAAAGGTGTTCGACATCTTCGTCCATAGAGAACTTCAAAAGGAGCTTTCTTGAGGCTGGATTGATAGCTATTGTTATAAGCAAACTCGGCAAAAGGAAGACATTTCTCCCAATCCATACCGAATGAGATAACGCAAGCTCTAAGCATGTCTTCGAGAATTTGGTTGACCCGTTCCACCTGACCACTCGACTGAGGGTGGAAAGCGGTACTGAAGGAAAGATGGGTTCCCATGGCAGTTTGGAAACTCTCCTAGAAATGAGAAGTGAAAAGACTGCCACGGTCTGAATTGATCTCTAGTGGAACACCATGAAGTGACACTATTCGAGAAATGTATAAGTCAGCAAGCTGACTAGCAGTGATACTCTCTCGAACAGGAAGGAAGTGAGCCACTTTGGAAAGACGATCAACGACTACGAAGATAGCGTTATTCCCTCTCTTGGTCCTGGGAAAGCCGGTGATGAAGTCCATACCAACTTTATCCCATTTCCATTCAGGAATAGCTAAAGGCTGAAGGGTGCCAGCAGGTCTCTGATGCTCTGCCTTAATGCGACGAAAAACGTCACAGTTAGCAATGAGCTGAGCAATCTCTCTCTTCATCCTAGTCCACCAGAACCTCTGGCGTAGGTCCTGATACATCTTAGTACTACCGGGATGAATCGTGAGAGGATATTCATGCGCCTCCTTAAGAATCAATTGTCACAGATGTTGATTCTTGGGAACCACCAAGCGATTCTCAAAGAAAACAACACCACGATCATCCATAGAGAAACATCCACCAACTCCCTTCTTAATGTTTCTCTTGATCCGAGAAATTCCTGTGTCTTGCTTTTGAGCAGCGACAATCCGATCTTCAAGATCAGGTTTCGCCACCAAGGTAGAAAGAAATCCGTGAGGAGCAATGTGAAGATTAAGCTTACAGAATTCCTCATGGAGAAGTGGTTGGCCTTGCTGCAACATGAGATTATTGCAATAGGATTTACGACTTAGCGCATCAGCCATGACATTGGCTTTGCCTGGGGTGTAGGTAATCCCTAGATCATAATCTGTGATCAACTCCAACCAACGTCTTTGCCTAAGGTTCAGATCCGGTTGGGTGAAGATATACTTGAGACTCTGGTGATCGGTGTAGATCTCGCAACGTTTACCAAGAAGGTAATGTCGCTAGGTCTTGAGTGCATAGACTACGGCTGCAAGCTCTAGATCATGTGTAGGATAATTCTCCTCATGTGGATGCAACTGTCGAGATGCATAGGCAATCACATGATGATCCTGCATAAGAATGCAACCTAGTCCCTGTCGTGAGGCGTCGCAGTAGATAATAAAGTCTTTAGTGAAATCCGGTGGCACAAGTATGGGAGCAGAAGTCAGGCGCCTTTTCAGTTCCTGAAAACTGTATTCACACTGTGGGGACCACTCAAACTTTTTATCTTTCTTGAGAAGTTCCGTGAGGGGTTGGCTACTTTGGAGAAGTTTTCAACAAAGCGGCGACAATAGCTGGCTAGACCAAGGAAACTCCTAACTTGTTTGACTGTTTCAGGTGGAGTCCAATCAAGAACGGCCTTAACTCTCTCGGGATTGACAGCAATGCCCTTACCAGAGATCACGTGGCCTAGATAGGTCACTTCTGGCAACCAAAATTCACACTTGGAGAACTTGGCGTAAAGACGGTGCTCTCTGAGTTTTTCTAACACAAGTCTAAGATGTTCGGCATGCTCTTCCTCGTTCTTTGAGTAAATAAGAATATCATCGAGGTAAACCACGACGAACTTATCTAAGTACTCCATGAAGATCGAGTTCATCAAGCGGGAGAAAGTAGCTGGAGCATTGGTTAGGCCAAAGGACATGACGGTGTACTCGTACTGGCCATAACGAGTGACAAAGGCCGTCTTGGGGATGTCCCCGTTTCTGATTTTGATTTGGTGGTAACCTAACCTCAAATCCATCTTGGAAAAGACTGAGGATCCAGCGAGCTGATCATACAGATCGTTGATCCTGGGGAGCGGATATTTGTTCTTTATCGTGACCAAATTAACGGGACGATAATCTACAACCATCCGGTCCGTACCATCCTTCTTCTTGACGAAGAGGACGGGGCAAGCCCAAGGAGAAGAACTGGGACGGATGAAACCCTTTTGCAAGGACTCATCAAGTTGTTTCTTAAGCTCGGCTAGTTCTAAGGGTGCCATCTTGTAGGGTCTCCTAGAGATTGGAGCAGTTCCTGGGATAAGATCTATGACGAACTCTACATCTCTGTCAGGCGGAACACCTGGCAGTTCCTCTGGAAAGACATCTGGAAAGTCACGGACTACCGGAATATCTTCAAGGTCTGGAAGAGGGCTGGCATTAAGAGAATAGAGCTGGCGCTTAGCAACTCTAGTGAAGACATTGACTATCTTGCCAGATGGATGTGTAAGCTGAACAGATCTGGTGAAACAATCAATCTTGGCATGATGAGCTGTCATCCAGTCCATACCCAAGATAATGTTAATATCCGAAGACTTGAGAGATATCAAGGAAGCAAGGAATACAAGTCTGTCAACATGGATTTCATTGCCATAACTTATCCTAGAAGTTTGCCATTTGGATCCATGAGTTTGAATAAGTAATGGGGAGGGCATATCACAAAATGACATGTCGTGCAAGCGGGCATAGCTTTCAGAAATGAAGGAATGAGACGCTCCAGTATCGAACAAAACCGATGCCGGATGACAGTTGACAAGGAGTGTACCAAGAACGACATCTGGATCATCATGAGCGTCTTTAGCTGAGACGTGATGCACACGTCCATGTTCAGTGGGAGCTGACTTGGCACTGATCATCTTGCGTGATGGCTTACCATGGCCAATAGACTTTTCGGGCCGGGGTGGAGCAACTCTGGTCTGAGTGCAAATACGGGCAATGTGGCCTGGCTCTCCGCACTTGTAACAAATCTTGGAGGTAGGATGTGGACCCGCATTGGCAGGCGGTCCACCAATAGACCTAGGTGGAGCATACTGCTGAACTGGATGAGGTGCCACATAAGATGGCCTCGGTACATATCCAGAAGGAAGAGCGGAGTTTGGAACCCAAATCCGGTGCTTCTGAGAACTAGAACCAGAAGAAGATCCCAAATCACGGGCGTGCTTACGAGACTCCTCGTAAGTGAGCTGAGCTGTCTCTGCATTGATGGCTTTGTTCACAAGGGCTTGGAATGTGTCACAATGATGCAGGTGGAGATCGCGACGCAACTTGGGGTTGAGACCCTTCCGGAACCTAGCCTGCTTCTTAGCGTCCGTGGACACCTCTTCTGTGGCATAACGGGCGAGGTTCTCAAACTCTCTACTGTAAGCATCAATAGCCAACTTATCCTGGGTGAAACTACAGAACTCTTCTCTCTTGCGATCGATGAGGGCTTCAGGAATGTGATGCTCGCGAAAAGCCTCAACAAAATCTCTCCAGGTAGGATTCTGGCTAGCTGGAAGCATAGCCTCATAGTTCTGCCACCAAAGACTAGCAGGACCTTCCAGGTGGTATGTGGCATAAGTGACCTTGTCATCTTCAGCTACGCTCGCGGAACGCAGCTTATGAGTGATGCTATGGAGCCAGTCATCTGCATCGAGTGGCTCGATGGAATGATGAAAGGTAGGTGGGTGCAAGCGAATGAAGTCATGAATGGTCGCAGACTTATTGGACTGATGTGCGGTGTTCTCCTCGATTCGTGCCAACAAACGGTTAGACTCACGCTTGTTCCTCTCCATTTCTAACATGAACTCTGTCAACGAAGACGGGTCGGGAGGATCCTCATCCCTACCATCTCCATGGTTCTGGCTACGAACAATAGAACTTGATGACATCCTGAGAAACGAAACCAGGGACGGGGTCAGCATCAACTATAGACTGTAGAATGTAGGACAAGGAATTAGTATCTCTCGAACTCCTAGGGAAATTTCGGCAGCATAACGGCAGTATAATGCTCAGAATGAGACATCCTACTAAAAATGGGGTGGTAACATACTCATCAGCATTACTCAAGGTTCTGAGATCATACTAAATAGACTACACCGGAAATACTCAAAACTGGGGTATGACTCTGATCAATCAACCCTATGGGACTACAGAGTAGTAACACGTGATCCTGATAGACGGAAGAGAAAGCCTAGTTCCTTAACCCCGTAGGAAAGATAGGACGACCTAGATTAGAAGGCCATGAGGTAAAGGAGTAAAAGGAGCCTTACGTTCCTTCCCACAATCAATTCCCTTACATAACTAAAGAATTTCTAGACTCAACTTTGACCAGTTTGGCTTGGTAATCCTACAGGCAGTCAGGCTCTGATACCAAGGCTGTCAGGACCCCGACTCAATGCCACATCGATCTAGCATGTAACACCTCATGTCACTTTGGGGCCTCACACACGGTATCCCCACGGGTGTCGCCTTACCTTTGCTCGGGACCGTTTGCGCCTTTTGGCACACGTATATGATAGTGTCGCTAGCATCCATATGATAAGGAGCCCGGGCTGACATGGCTAGTCGTAAACCCAAAGTGGCACTAACTTACAGGGACAGGCATCCATGACCCAGCATCGAACGTGTCGGTCATCAGCGAGTGAATCCAGGCTGTAGCACTGGGCTAACAGGACTCCGGTGAACCGGGGTGTAGCGGGCTAACAGGACTCCGGTATTCATCGCATGACATTTCCCCGAAGGGACAGACACAGGAACGAAGAAGGACACATGCCGGCCAGCCTAAGTGTTCCGGAGCAGTAGCAAGCTACCAGGGCTCAGAGGAAACACTAGGAGACATTTCCCGGTAAGAGAGACTACTAAGGATAAACAACTAGATAGTCAGATCCCACACATAGCAATACACATTACACGTACGCATAACATGCAAGTATGTGCTGTACAACATGGCATCACAGCATAACTCAACAACTCATATAGATAAGGCTCAAAGAGCCATCATAGCATTTATTACAAACAGGGGTCACATGACCCAACATTCAGAGCAATCAAGCAACAAACGGAAGCATTACATGTCTGAGTACAGACATCTATAAATGAAAAAGGCTGAAAGCCTGACTATCTACAACGTCCGATCAAGATCGTAGCTGAGGTACAAGCTACTTGTCGAAGTCCATGAGAACACTAGTAAGACCGAAGTCTCCGCTGCGAAAACATAAATAAAGCAACATGAGTACAAAGGTACTCAGCAAGACTTACATCAGATCCTATCATACATGCATTGGTATCAAGAGAGTAATGTGGGGTTTAGTTGCAGCAAGCCAGCTTTGACTCAGTGGCTATCCTGTTCTACGACTACCAGAAACTCTTGAGGTGATATGGCGCACACGAGTCCACTAATCACCACACAATACACTACTATGGATTCATCCCCGTCTCCCTACGAGAAGGCCATCCATAGCACTCACACTTGTCTTGAGCTTTTTAGAGTATCCACTTCAAGTTGTCTATGTACCATGTAAGCATCCAAGAAGTCCATAACCGCGGACCCGGCTATTCGAATAGATCATGTTAACCCTACAGGGGTGTACTTCTTCACACACGCTCTCGCCACTTACCGCCATGTACACGGCATGTATCTCGGCAACCTTCAAGCGGAAGCCTGGCGAGGGTGTCGGCCACGACCTGACTAACCACACAAGACTCTAGTCCAGGTTTATCGCCTATTCGGGTTCCACCAGCAAGGAGATCCGGCCGAGGTTTCACTCACGGCCCCAAACGATGCGTGCAGGGTTCCCAAGCTCACCTCGCCAGATGGATCTATGCTTGGTACACCGTGCCACTTGTGCCTAGTCTGTCCCAAGCCCACCTGGCCGGGTGCCACTTGGTAGACTACTAACACTGCCTACAAACACCAGATACTAGTTGCGACTCCTGGACAGAGATCAAGTTGGTTAATAAGTCAAGAGGGCTTGGAGCGCCCGGAGCCCAATGTGTGGTAGTATCGAGTCATTGGACAACATACATAGAACTCAGTGCTTAAGGACGGTTCCAGTGAGACAACCCACCATGTACTCCTACATGGCCTCTCACCGCTACCTTTACCAAATCGTGTTCACACACTTCACTCTCAGCATCAGAACATATCGTAACACTCCAATTCATCCCAATGAACCAGACCTGACACAACTCTAAGCAATAGCAGGCATAGCATGGTAGGTACACAACAAGGCTCAATCAACTCCTACACATGCTAGTGGGTTTCAACTATTTACTGTGGCAATGACAGGTCATGCAGAGGAATGGGTTCAACTACCGCAGCACAAAGTAGCAGATGAATCGTTGTTGTCCTAATGCAATAACTGAGAGTAGGAGCGAGAGAGTAGGATTGTATCGGAATGAACAAGGGGGTTTGCTTGCCTGGTAAATCAACAAGGGAGGCACTGCTTCACAGACAGGTACTCTGGAACGGTCTCCGGAGCAGGACCTATCGAGAAGGAGCAGTGTCGACAATCAATACACAAACATATGCAACAATATGATGCATGAACATGGCATGTAGATGTGATGTTGTTTGAGCTAATGCAACTAGCATCCATTTGGTTGAAATCCATTTGAACCAAAGGTTCAAATGCATCTCCAAATTAAGCTCTTATAAATGCCATAATGTGTTTCACTTATACAGTAGGTATAAGTTGGTTTGTCATGCATGAAACTAGTACAGATGGAAAGGTTGCATTTTTCTGATAATTTTTCATATATAAATTATTTCAATTTGAGCTACGGTTGAATTTCTATGAATTTTTGAAGTTTAAATCATTTTCTGGAATTTCCTGTTTTAATTTAAATCCAGAAATCATTATTGCGTCAGCATTGAGTAAGCATGACGTCAGCAGGTCAACTGCGGCTGGCTAGGGTCAAACCTGACGTGTGGGGTCCACACGTCAGTGACAGGGGGTTAAACAGGGTTAGTTTAATCCTAACTAAAGGATTAGTGGCGCTGGGGCCCACTGTCAGAGAGACAACTAATTAACTGAGTTAATTAGCGCTAACTAAACTAACACCTAAACTAAACAGGGCATGGCCCACGCGTCAGTGTCAGGGGGTTAACTAAGCGGGCTGTTAGCTGCTAATGGCGGGCCACGTCATCTCGCCGGAGTTCAACGCCGGCGAGCACACAGACACGGCGGCGCTGATCGGAACAGCGGCTCCGGCGATCAAATCGATGGCCGAGCCCATCTACGAGGAGCTGGGGCTCGTGCGCATCCAACGGTGGCAGGGGGAGGGTGAGGCATGGCCTGAGTCGAGCGCGGCGTCGACTTCGGCGGCGGCCGGAGTTCGGGATAGCACGGGCGTGGGGCTGCAGCTCGCGTTCGAGCGAACGGAGAGCACAGGCGGTAGCTACGAGGCAGCAGGAGCACGTCGGAGCTACTACGCGAGGCGGAGGTGCTCGGGGGCACGGAGCTCGCCGGCCATGGCGGACGGCGGCTTCGGGCGCTCGCGGGGCAGCGGCTACAGGGCACGCGCGAGAGAGAGAGGTGAGGGGAAAGGAAGAGGGGCTCACGGCGGACTCGCAGAGCAGGCCAGTGTGCTCGGGGACGTCCTGCGTGTGGCGAATCGACGGTGATGGCGATCTGCGGCGGCCGGAAGTGATGAAGGCGACGACGACGGCTCCACGGGGCGTCCGGCGTCTTGTGGCTTGACGGAGAGCTTCAGGGCGAGGGGGCGGAGCTCCTGCGCGTGTCGGAGAGGCGAGGGGGAGGCGGTGGCTACTGCTACGGTGGACGGGGGCGATGAGCTCCGCTCGGCTGCACGTGAGAGAGAGCAGAGGAGGGGACGAGGGCGAGGGAGAGTGAGAGAGAGGTCGGGGTAGCTGCGTGGCGTCTCCGGGGCATCCAGACGAGGAGGGGAGAGGGCAGGCAGGCAGAGAGGGAGGTGGTGTGGCGCGGCGGAGCGCGCGCGCGTCGGGCACGCGCCCGTCCTCCTGTCGGGGAGGAAGACGACAGAGGAGGGGGCCAGTGGGCTGGGCCAGCGCTGGCTGCTGCTGGGCTGCACAGGGAGGAGGCCCAGGTAAGTATCCCTTTTTATTTCTGTTTTCTAATTTTCTGACATTTGTTTTGATTTAATTAAAATATTAAATCATTTTATTACCTTATGCCAATTTTTGTAGGAACTAGTGGCATTATTCCAGAGCTCCTTTATAAATGGCATAATTTTTGGACCATATTATATATATATAACAATATATATCCAAAGCAAATAATTATCGGATTAATCCAAATGGCTAAAATTAAATATCCATGAGCTCCTAAAATATTTGTTTGAATTTTACCTCTGACCAATATTTTCAGAGAGCAACATGAACATTTCCTTGGACCTTTTTGGAACAATTTTTATTTGGGTCATTTCCAAAAATGATTCTGAGGGTTTCACAAATCCCCATTTCAAATTTAAATGGAATTTAAACATGATGCACACATGACTAGCTAGCCTTGAGCATACCAGAACTAGGGATGTGACAGTCAGACACTCACGCTCACATGGTCAAAGCATGCTAATGCATGCACGTCACCCTCTCAATCAAGGTCCTGCTCATGGCGCAACGCAAACGGTGAGCCCATCACCTGGGCGCCCTGATTGTGCCTGGCACTACTGTTTAGACGTTTGATGGAGGCCTAGATGAACGTCGAGCATGTATTCACCTGGCTCAAAACCAACGGTCATACTTGGAGCGCCTTTCTCATGTATATCGTCCATCACAACGACAATCTATAAAACAGCCTAGCTAGAGAGGGTACTATGGTACGGAGTATGTACTATCGTGAGCGACCGATCTTGGTGCCACTGCACACTAAGACTCCATCTCTCTCTCTCTCTCTCTCACACACACACACACACACACACATGCTCTAGGCGGAGCATTTGTTCCTACCACCCTTCATCCAACCTTACCCGTATGATAAACAATCAACTTAATTTACTTGCATAACATGGACAAATTCCACTTTACTTTAGTAGTTAGCAAACTTATCATATGTACCCTTATAAAAAACCGAGTTGGCAATGATGGTGTGCCTGCCATCTTGTAATATAGACCGTCTAATCTATATCTGACGGATAGAAAGCAAACTATGATAATTTTACAAAAGATACCCGCACCTCTCTCCACATCCTTATCTCCCACAACCTCATTGCTGAGCAATTAAAAGAGGAAGTCTCTGGAACAATCTAGCATGGTGGCCGCTGCCGCCTGCCGGCGCCGTCCATCCCCATGCCTCCGCCCATTCCAACCACCAGTCACCACCATGCTCCACTCCTCCTCACTTTATCTTTCATCTTTCATTTTTTTGATGACATTCTCGAGATACCAGTTTTTCGATAAAATTCTCGAGATATCATTAGTTTTTACACATGGGATTACTCCTGCATGGGTCAATCACAACAGGTGTTCTGTAAAAAAAATGCATATCGATGTTCCGTGCAATGCACGAGCATCTTGCTTGTAATTATATAATGAAAATCACGTGCACGAAGTGACATTTTTTTACACAATCACGTTAACATGGCCACATAAATCACTAGCTAAAGTAAATACCATTATACTTATATCCCGATGCAAAAGGTTTAGTACATGTCCGAAGAGTAGAGTCGCACACATGCACTCTGTCTCTCAGAATCTCACACACACACACACACCAGTTACGTGATGCCCACTTAAGCAGATGCGTATGTTACAATTTGTGCACCCGTGGGTACACGTGATGCTGCACATTTATTTAAGCAGGACGGTGAACACAAACAATAGCTGCATTCATTCCCCTCCCGCCGCCTCTTCTCTGGTCGCCGCCGCCCGGTAGCCATGGCCCGGCCGAAGGTAACAACATACGCCATACTCCCGCCGGAGCGGCACTTTAATCTGGAAATTTTAGTGGTCATGCATGCATCTTTTTGTGCTAGCACTCCTATATAAGGGTTGACCGGTCGCTTCCTGCGGACGTGCGCGAGCGATGGTAGAGGAAGGAGAAGGGAAGCGGGTTGTGGAGTAACGTTTTATTACCACAATTTCATAGGAAACTGAGTGCAATAATTGAGTAGTTTTGCAAACTACCAGTACTACACCTGAAACGGTTCAAAACCTATACTCCCTTGCCAGCATGTGCTTCCCATGTGAAACGGTCCACGTCGCCCTGGAGCGTCAGTGCCGCATTAATGCCCGGCCAGAGCGGAGGCGACCTCTCACTGGTGCCGACTTTGAAGCGGCACGACGACCGGGAGAGCGCCGCTTCCCGGTGCACGCGACTGCTCCGCGTTGAGGCTGGCCATAGGCCCTGTTTGGATCCATGGGTTAGAGTTAGTTTGAGCTAGTTGGGGCTCAAATAGCCCTAAAGTATCCAAGCATGAGGGTTTAAATTGGAGCAAGTTGCACCGAACCCACCTTAAAAAACTATCCCACCCAAGAGGTGCTAACTGGAGATAGTTCTCATTGGGACCACTGAAAAATCACTTTTCTCTCTCCATCAAGTGCATTTATTGTCGATCTAACCCTGTCACCCAAACACCTCTTTGGCTACAGTTAGTTCAGGGTTAGTCATGAGTTAGTCTAACCTCTAGCTAAGTTAGAGTATCCAAACAGGAGCAGTATAGAATATGCAAGTTGCTCAAAGCATACAGTCAAATTCGTACGTGAATGGATTTTTTCTTTTTGAAAATGGAATGTGAAAGGAATTTTTTTAGAATGCTCTTGGCATGTGCTAACATGTGATGAGTTAACCGACCTCAATAGACGGCAAAAACGCCAGCCCACCGCACTTTCAGAGAGACGAGGAGGGAGCGGCGATACGGGCTGCTGGATTACTAGAGATAGGTGTTGTACGGAAGCCATGAAATATGGTGATAGTTTGGGTTAGCCATTTACTAGTATGATGTAACTACACTGGGCTGCCGTGTTTCGTACTATTCCAGTCCACTGTGGAGATGATTGGTTGATTTTATATCGCTCAATAATATAAAATATTATGAGTGCAGACACTCCACCATGAGGTTCCTTGCTCCTTCTTGGTCGTCGGGAATCTATGTTCTTCCACTCTATTTTTTTACGTGAGCTTTGTTCATCCTTTTGCCAACACGCGAGACATCTAGCATCAAGGTGCACGTGTCATGCAAGGATCGTTCCATCTATATGAAGAACACGTGGGACGGGAACTACGAGACGCACATGTATCCAGGAGTGGACGTACAAACCTGAGTAATGTAGCGCAGTAAGTGAAGTAGCAAGGCACAAATGGTATGAACATACGTGGCATATAGGGTTTGTTTGGTTGCGTTCTCGTCTCAGCATAGTTGTTCCCTCTTCATGCATGCTCAACAAAACACCCCTCTTCATGCATGCTCTCTTCATGCATGCTTCTAGTGTATTTGTGCTAAACTAGTGTGGACTCATGCACCCTCCATACACTCTACCAAACACCCAAAAGTGGGTCGAGAAGGGAACTCTTGGGTGGAATTTGTCTCTTACTATGTATACCACTAAATGTTGTACGTGCAATGCACAGTGATGTTATGGAGTACGTGCCTTAGTACTCTGCTACTACTATATTAGTTGGAGGCACATATTAGCTTCTATATTTGTTTACGTGTATGTCCCAAGACCTTCCAACTAGATGTGTCTTTCTCTCCAGGTTGCACTTTGTATCGTTCATACCACTAGTACTACTACGTGTGGTCTCCGACCCAGAAGTGGAAGAAGTGGAGATGCTCTACCATGCTGTTTTTTTGGGCTGGGCTCTACCACGTTGTTGATGTCCCACTCCTTTCGCTGACGTGTGGGACATCCAGCACGTGCTGTCTTTGGCACTCTTTGTCGTAAGGAGTTGAAACACTAGCATTCATCAGAAATAAAAAATAAATATAAATCAACAGTGATACTATTTTTTTGAGAACCAATCAACAGTGATACTATACCACCCGGTTTCCTTGCTCCTCGATATCGGAAAGAATACTTCCCTTCACCAAAATGTGGGACGTCGACCATCCTGGTCCACTTGCCATGCACGCAGAACTCCAAGGGAGAGCCACCCCGGTCGTCACACCGCAGTAATAATGACTAATGAGCCGTCAAATTATAGGCCCAACATTTCCCACTTTGAAGTTGCTCGGACAAAGGAACCATCATGACTTCGTTGAATTCCGCTTCTTGAAGAAAACTACTATACCAGCAGTACTGCTAGATACAGTAGTTAGTCCAATAGAGGCCTCCTTTCGTTCATAGGATAGGAATTTTATAGGAATATGAAAATCATAGGAAGTGAGATGACATGCATCTCAATTCCTATAGAGAAAGATATGACATTTGATGCATATGATAGGAATTTTTTCCATTGAGTCTAGGCTAATGTACTGGTAATTTGCTCTAAAAACTACAGTAGTAACTAGTAGTACTGGCACATGCTCGTACTCAGACACAGACACACACACACACTAACTACTAGCACTACTACTTCTCACATGCTGGCCAGGCATCGTTGTTCTCCTTCCCGGCTTTGTCGGCGATACCCCACCGTGCTTGGATCTCCGCCGACCTCTCCATAGCAGCGCGTGCATACTCTTCTTTCTTGTGGGGGCTGGCCTCTCTTTTCTTGAGTGGTTTCTGACTTTTCCACTTCCTCTGTGTGGCTTTGGCTGCCTCTTGCTCTACCGCCCATTCGGCCTCGGCAGCTTCAAATTCCTCCCACATAGGTGTGAGGTCGTGAGGGGCGATGAACTCAGCACGGCGGGATGCCAGCGCTTCCCTACCATTTTGTGTGCGGTCCTGGGCAGCGAGGAACTCGGCGTGGTGGAATGCCATCGCTTCCATACTAGTTAGTGTGTGGCGCGGTGGCATGAACGACGCTTGGTGAGAGCTCTGGGGTGGAGTGGCGGGCAACCGTATAGTGCATTGGTTTGTCAAGAGCTCAAGGACAGAAGACGAAGGAAATGTGGATTCCCCTTCAATCCTGGTCATTTATTACCGAGTAAAATGCATTGGCGGTCATCGAAGTTGTCTAGATAGCTCACTTTGATCATTGTATACGAGATATGGTGATTATACGGTCGTTGGCTCAGCATATAGCTCTGTATTTGTCTGTTTGACCAGTCAAACAGTCTGCATGCACCTCATCAGCTCATGTTCTTTATTTATCTACGTGGTCCTACCTGTCAGTGGAGAAAGAAATAAAAACCAAAATTATGCGTATGTGGGGAATCAAACCACGGACTAGTAGCTGCAATGCACACTCGTAAGCCAAATGAAAATGAAATAATTTGCGTCAGACACTCATGCTCACGGTGTCAAAGCATGCTAATGCATGCATGTCACCCTCTCAATCAAAGTCCTGCTCATGGCGCAACGCAAACGGTGAGCCCATCACCTGCGCGCCCCGACGGTGCCTGGCATTACTGTTTAGACGTTTGATGGAGGCCTACACGAACGCCGAGCATGTATTCACCTGCTCAACACCAACGGTCATACTCGGAGCGCCTTTCTCATGTATATCGTCCATCACAACGACAATCTATAAAACAACCTAGCTAGAGAGGGTACTATGGTACGGAGTATGTACTATCGTGAGCGACCGATCTTAGTGCCACTGCACACGAGTGTGTGTCTAATTGATTTGTCCATTATTCATAAGTTATGCATGGTTGTGTGGTGTATAATGCAAGAGCGGTTGCATGGACACCTGGGTGTCAATACGTGCCGCATATGCTTCAAAGGCTCGTCATCCATGAGTTCACACTTTACCACCACGCCAGCGTCTGACCGCCCAGGCCTACCGAAACCCCTTCCATCGCTAGCGTGCGCTTCCCGCTTGAAACGGTCACCGTCTCTCTAGAATATCAATGCCGCATTCACCGGACATAACTGCAGGTGCAGTTGGTGTATCACTGACATGCGGGCCAGATGCCCGTTGGGCCCACATGTCAGTAACCCAACGCACCTGCAGTTAAGTCAGCGTCCGCATTCACGCCCAACGAACCTACTCCGGCTCCAGCCGTCCATCCGTCTGCCGCGGCTCATTGCCATTCACCCGCTATATTAACTTGAGCCCCAGCTCCCAGCCATAGCCAAAGACCCACACACATTCTCCTCCGGTCCCTTCCTTTTGTCGGCAGCACTCAAACCATGGCCTCCTAGCACTCCGAAGCTCTCTTGGACATACTGTCGCAGGAGCATACGAGGGACATCAGCGGCTCTGCTTCGAGCGCGCTCCAAAGCTCTCTTCAACGTACTGTCGCACGAGCAGACGAAGGAGATCGCTGGCACCCCCCGGCCGCCCTCCGCTGCCACGATCACGAAGCCGGCGCACGTGCGCTGGCACAGCCGGCAGCGAGGAAGAGTAGTACATGATTGGTCACCGCCGCTCTGGTTTGAGGAAGGCCATCGCTACTCCACTCAGTCGACGCCAAGCTTGGTGGGGTAAACATCGGCGGCCGATTAGCCACTTGACAGCAACATGGAGGCGGAAATCTTCAGAACTTTGTGCTCTGGAGGAGGAGGTTATCAAGGAGGATGAGGAGGAGGCAAAGGAAATGGCCGGCTTTCTCGGGTTCATGGCCGGACATGGTGGTCGTGCGCCGACGATTGTTTAGATTAGGTTTACAGTAGGTTTTAGTACGGTTTGTGCAAAATATGTAATGAATTTTGTCTAGTTTGTAGGAAAAGTTTTCAAAATGTAATGAATTTCATCCGGTTAATTTGAAATTTGCTTTGTTTGCATGAATTTCGTCCGGTAGTTCATATAGTTGTCGAAAGGTATGCGGGCAGCATCGGATGGCATCCATCTGTGTCCTCGGACAGATGCTGGTGTAAATTTGTGGGCCAGCGCTGGAGATGCCCTAACTATCATGCTATAATCACTTACAGTGCTCCATTACTTGGCAGGGAACAATTATCCCTCGATCAAAATCAGATCCGCGGTGTTTCGCACTCCTCCCACATAAGAGTTTAAACTCTTGCTTACATAAAAATGGAGCAAGTGGACGACACTGTAGCACGTCATATCACTCAAACTAGCCCGCCTAACGAGCGGGAAAGCACTGCCCTCGTCATTTTGTTCTGGATTTCTATCGATCAATCACACGAAAATGTTATGCTTTGCAAGTTCTAAAGGAAAAGGCGGCGCACTTACGACTCATACGCGTTGCACCCCCAATAGTCCGGCTCGCACGCCGCTCACTAGAGGGGACACGCGTTGTCTTGCAATTTCACTGACATGTGGGACTGCAATTGAATAAACCATCGATAGCCGAAATCTAATCGCTCGGCGGGCGTCGGCTGAGAAGAGAGAGACGGGGGAGGAGAAGAGATCGCCCGCCCACCATGCACGGACTCCAAGAAATATATGGTGATAATGTGAGGTGGGCCATGCGGGAGTCCGGACCGCTTCCAAGCCCGCTCTGACCGCCCTGGCCCCTCAGACGCCAGCTGCCCGCCGCATGCATGCATAGAAGTACTCCCTCCGTTCCTAAATATAAGTCTTTTTAGAGATTCCAATATGTACTACATACGGAGCAAAATGAGTGAATCTACACTCTAAAATATGTCTATATGCATCCGTATGTAGTTTGTAGTGGAATCTCTAAAACGACTTACATTTAGGAACTGAGGGAGTAGTACCAGTAAAATACTGGGATATAAGCCCGCTTATGTGGATGAGAGAGAGGCATTGACAAAGTCAAGGAGTGGGCTCTGCAAGAGCCCGTCTCTACACTCGCTCCTAGGTATAAAAACAATAATTCTAAAAAAAGAGGCATAAAAAAACAATTGTGTCTAAAAAACAAAGGTAAAAAAGATTTGAGAGGAAATAGATAGAGAGAAAGTGAGAAAAAGTTATAACCTTATAGCCAACCTTATAGTCAACACTATGGTAGTATTACATGAGGAAGGAGGGAGTGGTGCACACGCCAAGTTCATTGTGCTGCAGTGTTTCACACTCCTCCATCGTAAGAGTGGAGACAATAGCTTTCATCAAAAATAAACAATGAATACTCGTTGCTCGTCCTCTATAACGGAAAGAATACTTTCATTCGCCGACATGTGGGACGTCAACCATCCTGGTCCACCTGCCATGCATAAAATTATCCTGGTCTACCCAGTCGTATCGCAGGCCCAACCTTTCCCACTATAAGTTGGTCGGACGAATGAACCATCATGACTTCGTGGAATTCCGCTTCTTCAAGAAAACTTACTGTACCTGCAATACCGCTACCACACGCAAAGACTAGACGGCACTGTACCACGTCATATCACTGAAACCCACTAGGCCATCCTAAAAAAACCACTAGGCCAAACTAGCCCGCCTATAGGTCATCTATTTTGGAACGGAGGGAGTACGTCTCTGTACTGCTATGATTTTTTTGTTGTACTATACATCTCTGTACTATTGCTACGATTTTCCTACCCTATGAACCAAATGAGGCCTGAATGTATCCATGTTGACTAAGCCTACAATTTTAGGAGCTTGGGCTATTGGCCGATCGACGACGGATAAGTATAAGCGTACCACGAGCTCATCAGCCCCAACATTTCTCTTTGGTGAGTGCTTTGCAAGTACTATAGCTCGCACAGTAGCTAGCCTACTAACACCAAGAATCATCAAACAAGCCCTGCTAATATGATAAACAGTTCAAACTTACATGTAAGCATGCCATATATTACATCAAAAGCTGGTGAGGATACATCTGTTTCTATAACTCGGAGAGGGTTTGCATGATTCACTATCAAACAAAAGTAGCAAGTACCACCCACACAAGACAGTGCACTAGCCCTAAGATGGTTTGATAACACGCATCGTTCTAGTAATTAAACATAGGGCAATGCAAACTACCCTAAAGGATTAGCGCGACCAACTATTTCTTGTCATCGATCTCTCGGGCAATGACCATAGCACGAACAACGGCATGGGAATCGATCTCTGGGGCGATGTCCACAGGACTGACCGCGACATCAGAATCAATCTCTGGGGCGATGCCCACGGGATGGACAGCGGCATCGGAATCGATCTCTAGGGCGATGCCAACAGGACGGACCGCGACATCGAAAACGATCTCTGGGGCGTTGTCCATAGGAAGGGCCGCGACATCGGAATCATCAAGGACGTCCATCGGCACCTACACAACCCTAACATATTAGCAAGCACATTGCAAATAATCAAAAACAACAACTATGGTAATAAGCCATTATTTTTTACCTTGTGCAGCTCACCGGGGGATCCCATCCCTCCGGGGGCCATATCCTCATCCTCGATGGGTGCTACCTCTTGAGCACTATGTTGGTTTTTCCTTGAAGAGGAAAGGGTGATGCAGCAAAGTAGCGTAAGTATTTCCCTCAGTTTTGGAGAAACAAGGTATCAATCCAGTAGGAGGCTCCTCACAAGTCCCTCGTACCTACACAAACAAACAAGAACCTCGCAACCAACGCGATAAAGGGGTTGTCAATCCCTTCACGGTAACTTGCGAAAGTGAGATCTGATAGAGATAATAAGATAAGATAAATATTTTTGGTATTTTTATAATATAGATTGAAAAGTAAAGATTGCAAAATAAAAATAGATGGGAAACTTATATGATAAAAGATAGACCCCGGGGCCATAGGTTTCACTAGTGGCTTCTCTCAAGATAGCATAAGTATTACGGTGGGTGAACAAATTACTGTCGAGCAATTGATAGAGAAGTGCATAGTTATGAGAATATCCAGGCATGATCATGTATATAGGCATCACGTCCGCAACAAGTACACCGACTCCTACCTGTATCTACTACTATTACTCCACACATTGACTGCTATCTAGCATGCATCTAGAGTATTAAGTTCATAAGAACAGAGTAACGCATTAAGAAAGATGACATGATGTAGAGGGATAAACTCATGCAATATGATATAAACCCCACCTTTTTTATCCTTGATGGCAACAATACAATACGTGCCTTGCAACCCCTATTGTCACTGGGTAAGGACACCGCAAGATTGAACCCAAAGCTAAGCACTTCTCCCATTGCAAGAAAGATCAATTTAGTAGGCCAAACCAAACTGATAATTCGAAGAGACTTGCAAAGATAACTCAATCATACATAAAAGAATTCAGAGGAGATTCAAATATTTCTCATAGATAAAATTGATCATAAACCCACAATTCACCGGATCTCGACAAACACACCGCAAAAAGAGTTACATCAAATAGATCTCCAAGAAGATCGAGGAGAACTTTGTATTGAGATTCAAAGAGAGAGAAGAAGCCATCTAGCTCATAACTATGGACCCGAAGGTCTGTGGTAAACTACTCACAACTCATCGAAGAGGCCTTGGAGATGATGTAGAGGCCCTCCGTGATCAATTCCCCCTCCGGCGGAGCACCAGTGAAGGCTCCAAGATGGGATCTCGTGGATACAGAAGGTTGCGGCGGTGGAATTAGGTTTTCGTGGTGCCCTTGGATGTTCTCGGGGTACGTGGATATATATAGGAGGAATAAGTAGGTCGATGGAGCCTCGAGGGGCCCATGAGGGTGGGGGGCGCGCCACCCCCCTATGGCACGCCGGGCACCCTCGTTGCCGCCTCGTTTACTTCTTGACGTCCACTCCAAGTCTCCTGGTTTACATTTGTTCCAAAAAGATCGTTCCCGAAGGTTTCATCCCGTTTGGACTCCGTTTGATATTCCTTTTCTCCGAAACACTGAAATAGGCAAAAACAGCAATTCGGGCTGGGCCTCCGGTTAGCAGGTTAGTCCCAAAAATGATACATAAGTGTAAAGTAAACACTACAAAAAAAAGACACATCCGTGACATTTTAGGCCGAACGAAACTTTTTTCTGTCATACATATGACACTTCTATGACGATAATTGTGACAAAACCCGGTATCATCATAGATGTGGTGGGCTCCTACTTCTATGACAAAAAATCAAGACAGAAAATGGGCTTTTCGTCCTGGGTGGGCCGGAGACGCAGCTGCTTGACATTCTTTGGGCCGTCCATGACGGAAAAAACGTGGTAGAAGCGAGGGCGAGGAAAATTTCGGGGAGTTCCCGGTTACGGTGGGAGGTCGGGGGCCAAGCGATGCGCGTTTCTCTCATACACGTACGCGCGTGTGTGCGAGGCGTTGGCTCTAACTGAACTCGAGCGAGACGTTGGGCTCTAATTGAACTCGAGCGATTGCACTGCAGGCTACGCGTTACTGAACCCGAGCGATCGATCGATGGCTGTTAACTGAACCCGATCGAGCGATTCCTTCGCTACTGCTGCTAACTGAAGCCGATTAATGCTGCCTCTCTGGATGAA